>NC_137127.1:11051106-11469921 GCF_949319135.1 Squalius cephalus | reverse complement strand
GACTTTTTGGCTTCATTTCTTGCTCTACTCTTCCTCTCCCCCTCCTCCCTATCCTCTAAATTCCCTCAACAGTATCTAACAGTAATAATATTTAGCTGTAATGAATCCAGAGCTGCAGTTTACTAACAAGGCTGGCACACAGCAACGCCAGGCCCTGCATCCTGACTTCACACAGGGCGTCCTCCTCCTCCGTGCCCCGTTCTCATAGCCGACCTCAGCCATTTTTGTTTTACAGTTAACTAATCTTAATGCTAGCTCCCCTCTTACTCCAGAACACACGCAGAGACACATACAGAGATTAATAAAACACACACACAGGAGAATAAGTGTTCTTTGATTGCTTAAACTAATCTTATATTAGTATTCAAATTCAACGTTTAAGCCTCAGAAGAACCTCTCAAATGTTTTTAACTCCAGAAAACACGTTCAATTGATTTACAATGTTGCCTTTTATATTACAATTTATAAACTCACTCTTCTTCTTTGTAACCGCAACTGACATTTTTCTCTATATTTATGCTTTTCTTTTCAAGTGTGCCCAAAGATGTGTGAGAAGAGGGCATGCACGGATGAGGGCAAGTGCTGTCACCCCAGTGCCTGGGCAGCTGCACTGAACCAAACAATGATAAGGCATGTGCCGCCTGCCAGCATTACTTTCACGAGGACCGCTGCGTTGAGGCCTGCCCACCGGGCACCTACAAGTTTGAAGGCTGGCGCTGCATCACCATGGACATGTGTGCCCGTGTTCACCTACCCAGCGAGGTCGACTTCGTCATCCACAACGGAGAGTGTATGCCAGAATGCCCGCCCGGATTCACCCGAAATGACACTGAGAGGTATGCCGCCAGAGCTGGATGTAGGGTTGCCTCATTAGACACCAGTGCCAAGAGTGTGTCTTTATGCTTCTGCAGTATTATTAAATTAAAACTATTAAAAACCAATAATTTAAATAAAGCTGAAATAAAATATAAATATTAGATGAAAAAACTAAAGGCTTCTCTGGCAATTAACTAAATTAAAACTAATTAAAGTTGAAACAAAAACTAAAGAAAACTAAAGAAAATGACAAAAGTTTGTGTACCTTCTTGAGATATTGATTTTGAACTTAAAAAAATAGAAAAATGATAAACTTTTCTTTCTTTTTTATGAAACGGCAAATCGAGAATTAAGCTTTTGTATTTTTTTTTGTTCATGGGTAAAATTTTTGTTTCTTCAATATTTGCTTCTGCTTTAATTAATAGGCTGTGCTGCCTGTGGGTGTGACCACATTATAGATAATGAGCTCAGATGGGAAAGACTACCTCTTGTTGGTTTGATATGGATTACATAATCAGAGAATGTTTGTTTTTGATTTAAATGGTTTCATTTAAAAGAAGACATTTCAAGCTTTCTATAGAAATGTTTCGCATATCATATCAGTGGAAAGTAGACGCTGAGTTTAGAATATGCTCCTGAAAAAAGTTTGGAGACCGACGTGGCAGAAAGTGCCGGTTTCTTTGTTTTATAAAATCACGTTTTGATGTGAGTGTACACAAAAAAAAGTAGGTTACAGTTTCAAATGATCTTCTAGACCCTCAGTCTAGGTTTTTAAAAAAAAAAAATGATTAGGTTTTTTTATTAGGTTTCAAAAATCAGTGAAATTGACACCTGGCGCATGGAGAGAGGAAGATCACCATTATTTATGGATTCTTCAAAAACCAAGAGAAGTAGAGGGGAAAGCCAAGGAGAAAACTTTTTTAAAAACTCTGTGGGAAAGCCATCTGGACCCGGGGATTTTCCACTCTGCATCTGTGTAATAGCTTGCAGAATTTCGGTTAGACTAATAGGATCATCTAATTTGGTTTTTGACTTAGTACTGATTTATGGATGTCAAGATTTTCAAAAAAATTAGAATCATTTTGAATGATTTAAAGAAGAATACATTTCTTGGGGGTCTGATACAATATTTCCTACTGGGGTTAGGACTTGAGAAATAAAGCTTTTTGCAGTTTGTAGTCTAAGTTGTAATGCAAGTGCTTTACCTGGTTTATCACCAAACTCATAGAAACGATGTCGAGGCTTAAGTAGAAGGTGCTCAGCATGGCTAGTGAGATAGAAGATTCAATTCAGATAGCAAAAAAGACCTTATTGGTGAGAATAGATTAAATATTCCTCTTGAACTTCCTCTTCATTTATAAATCCATAATGCTTAAAAGGGAAATACTACCACAGAATCGGTCCTAAACATCAGCTCTGCCTGTTTCTGTAGGTTCAGGTTCCATGATTAACACCAAGTCAAACCTGACTACACTTTCCACAGCCATTGGTCTAAAGCTGCTATTTATGTTGCCATTAAGATGTATGTGCTGATTTGAAGGGTTAGATTGAGATTTGTGATCTTCAATATTCAAAATCCAGGCCTGTTCACTTTCAGGTAGTATGTAACATGCTGGAACGTGTTTAAACCAGGTAAAGGAGATTGTAATTACCACACCTTGGACTTTACTTAGACACCTGCACTTTTCAAGTAAAATATTAACAAACTTTTCCATGTAACTTTTTAGATGCTGAGTCTGTTTTGCCTTTAAATTGACCAGACCTGGTTTTGCCTCACTGCTGATTTAATGATCCTCTTTTCACATAAAACCCAGGGTTTAAGCAGTGACTCTGTTAAGTGCATAAAGCAGTGACCTTGTGTTTGTCAAAAACAAGCCTTAAATATTCTTCATGTTTTGGTGAGACACAATAATCCTGTCACGGTTCAATGGCGTTTGCCTGTTTGGAGTCTGTCTGTGTGTGTGGCTGGAACCTGTCCTTGACACTTACTCTCCCTTCTTCTCCCTCTCTCTCCCATCTGCAGTATGTTTTGTAGTGCCTGTGACGGACTGTGCGATAAGGTCTGCGAAACTAAAACAATTGACTCAGTGGATGCTGCTCAGTCCCTGCAGGGCTGCACGGTCATCAAAGGCAACCTGCACATCAACATCCGGCGGGGCAGTAAGTACCCTCACTCTCAACCTTTTCTCCACAAATGACCCTTTTCTGACACAAATGACATGAACATTCTGTCATGGAAAACCTGGAATTATCAAAGAATGTTCAAATTGTGATATCCAACATGGGAATTTTATGATAAAGAGTAAAATATTAGAATTTTTTTATAGTATTTTTTAGTTGCACTCTGTTCATATTTAAACTGCTAGATGTTTAATTTTTTTTTAATAAAATTATACAATTTTTAATTGGGTTTTCACCCCAAAACATCCCTTTTTTGGTGATAAAAAAAAAAATATATTTTTTTAAAATATTTTGTCAATATTAGTCAATAAAGTCAATGTCATTGGTACAGTTTTTTTTTTTTTTTACTAAAATTGAGAATTGAGAGAATTTTTTTTTGCAAAAAGTATTTTAGGGCTGTCAAAGTTCACATTAACTTAAAATATTAGTATTTTTAACAGTGCTTTGGAACAATATATTTTTTTAATTAAAAATATAAAATCAAAAAACAACATATAGGAGACATTTGTACCCTAAACTTATCATTATTTAAATATTTATTCCCTAAAGATTGGTACCTGATACACAAATGAAAATCAATTTAAAATTTGTATTATTTGTATAATTATTATTTTAAATGTACAAATATTTTTTTAAACCCTTATCCAGTAATCAGGAACGGCAGGAAAGATCATGAAAATCATTGGTCAAACGCTGGTAGACCCTGATTATTGTTTTTATTTTCCTGGGGTGACATAATGGGACAGTTGCTGCCAGCAGAGTCCTGCACTGGTCCTGTTTGGTAAACTCGCACCCGCAGTACTTCACAGAACACACGACCCATAATCCGACAGCAGCACTGATTTAATTCTGTACCCGACTCGACCCATTTGACATAAAAGACCCGAACTACTACACCCACATTAAATCTACTACATCAGATTGACAAAAAAATATTTATTTTCTCATGTAACACAAGCAGTCAAACCAACATTAGCCATTCTGAGTTGATGCATTTAAGAAAAATAGACACGCTGATGTAGACACAAGATGAGAATGTGCATCCATCGTGTAAACAATACAAAACATTTTCCTACATCATGTAAACAATCTGCCCATACAGATGATTAGAGGTCTCCATAGATTATAAGAACAAATACGAGCCTTTACTGTCATATAATATCGAGGATATTATAGTGGATTCACTCTGCATTTAAATGTTAAATGTGTCTCTGCAGTGTATATGTGTCCGTTGGTCCTCTTAGCAGCAAAAAAATAAAACTTTTATTCAAATTGCAAATAGATTATATACAGAAAGCGAGCAAAAAGCACTCCCTTAATGACTGAAAATGTCAATCACTTCAGTTGCTGCGCGATTGGCTACAATGCACAGCTCTGAAAATCGCATTGTAATTAGAAACCTTTGACAGTCTTCAGACTACAGAGCGTAAACACAAATAAGCACAGGACCGTTCCCGACCCGCACCGCAGATGACAACGTAAATAGAGGTTCACCCATCCCCACCCGTGTGCAGGACTCTGGCTGCCACCCATGTATCACTCACACTGATAAAGTGATGAGTTAGTGCAGACACTGTGTGTCCTTTGGGATTTGGTTTGTGTTGCTCCAGTGTCATATCTCTTTCTCTCTGTCTGTCTGTCTGTCTGTCTGTCTCCCCTCTCACACTGTCTATCTCTCTCTCTCTCTCTCTCTTTTTCCGCAGATAACATTGCATCAGAGCTGGAGAGTTTCATGGGCCTGATCCAGACAGTCACTGGATATGTAAAGATCAAACACTCTCAAACTCTGGGCTCTCTGTCCTTCCTCAAAAGTTTGCGATACATTAATGGAGAAGAGCTGTCAGAGCAGTAAGGCATATAAAACACATAACTATTGTCGTGGCATGTTGATGATTGATTGTGCACAGAACAGAGTTAGCCTGCAAAACATGTGCTGTAAATATGCTATATGTCTCACTGAACACTAGTTATTTGTTGGCCTGCATAGGACTATCAAGATCAATCGTGTCATCTTGAATGGCAGTTTGACTCCTCTAATGTGGAGATAATTTCAGCCTTAAGCGTGTTATTTGATCAGTATCTTCATCAGATGAAAAAAAGGACTGCTCTCCGTTAAAATAATACCGGTGTGATTATGTCTGAATGAATCTATTGTTTTATTTAGTTGTTTTTGCACCTAAGAGTAGGACTTTGTTGGAAATAGGTCTTTGATTTTTTTTATACACGTTATATCTGTAAGAATGTTATAAAAATGTATTATATTATATATTAATATACTAAGAAATTTAAGATTAGTCTCCCATTGACAACCGTCCAAAAATTTGAGTCAGTAAGTCTATTATGCTGTATTATTCAAATATAAAAACAGTAATATTGTGAAATGTTATTACAATTTAAAACAACTGTTTTCTATTTTAATATATAATAAAATGCAATTTATTCCTGTGATTAAGAAGCTGAATTTTCAGCAACCATAACTACAGTTTTCCTGTATGATCCTTCAGAAATTATTCTTATATGCTGATTTGCTGCTCAAGAAACATTTCTTATTCATTCCTTATTATTATTATTTCTTATTATTTTGTTAAAAACAGTTTTTTAAACAGTAAAACAAAAAGGTTCAAAAGAACAGAATTTATTTGAAACAAGATTTGTAACATTATAAGTCTTTTGTCACTTTTGATTAATCTTGTTGAATAAAAATATGAATTTCTTTAAAAAACAAAAATCTTACTGACCCCAAACTTTTGAAGCGACCAAGCGAGTTAGACCAGCTGGTAGGTGGTTTGTTGCTGATCAAAAATGATTACCATCTATTATTTTCCAAAACTCAGCTTCTGCACCAGCATGGTAGTCACGTTGCAACATAGTCTCATGTCTGAAACAAAAAGAACATGAATATTTCTTGTAACACTCTGTGTCCTTCACCATTCCCTGATTGCAACACGTGTCTTCAAGGGTTTCCATAGGAACGGGTGAAAGTAATAAAATGTCTGCTCTAATGGAATGTACAGCTCAGACTCGTAAAGCTAAGTCGAGAGATTCAGCTAATGTACGTATGTTGTTCGTACACAAAGAAGTATACATTTAACCTCCTGATTAAGCAATTTGATATCATGCACATTCATGTAAGTACTGAAGTATCAAGTATATAAATCAGTATTTGCTATCTGACTCATTGTCCCTCCCATGATTTTACGGAGGATGTCTGAGGGAGGCTGTGGGAACTCTTCTGTTGTGATCTCACTAGGGTTGAGTTTCATCTTGAGGAATGCTTGTAAGCAGCGCAGGCATTCTCCACGTTCCTGAGGAGTTCAGTGCGACTCAGTCGGGTGCAGCTGTAGAAGTCATCCTAAACCCTTTTCTGAGCCCTGATCTCCGCGTGTGCTTTAATGAAATACAATCTGTGCATGCGCTTCAGTTGTTGTTTTCACACATATCACATTCATCACGTGAATAACCAGATCCGATCATTCTCATTCCTTTCTTTGCTTAGATTATACTTACATTAGAAATAATACATTTAGTATTTAATACTTAGTTGTTTCGTTGTGTGTGTGTTTTTCCTACTATAGGATTTATGCATTCTATGCGGTGGACAACCAGAACTTGCAGTACTTGTGGGACTGGAGTCAGCACAATCTGACCATTAGAGCTGGGAAACTCTTCTTTCGCTTCAATCCCAAGCTTTGCATGTCTGAGATCCAGAAAATGTGGGAGAAGACTGGCGTAAAGCAGAAGATGGAAGAGGACGACGTTCGTAGCAATGGAGAGCGAGCAAGTTGTGAGTAGACAAAATACTACTCCGATTCAGCAGTGGCAGAGCACCACAGGAAACACTTTAGCTGCTTTTCCACCAGCTAAAGTGTTTCCTGTGGTGCTCTGCCACTGCTGAATCTGCAGTGCCAAAGCTAAAGGAATTTTATTTTAAATGAATTGATATTTTCCCCACTCTCAATTTCATGGCCTTCAGAATATTTCGTTTTTTGAATATCTGAACATGCACTATATCAAAAGAAAGAATAGACCCTCTACCCTTTAAACAAAAAAGCCTGTTTTATTCTAGCTCCATCCATTCTTTTTTATTAACACTTGAATGTGGGTAAGTTTCATAAAAAAGTAACACTTTGAGCAAAAAGCTGAGAAAATCACGTGTTTGTCAAAGACTACATGCAGATCGGATTTTAGAACGATGATCAAAACATTGATGGAGTAGATTGAGTCTATCAACAACCTAATGCTTGCATAGTCATGAACCTTGTCCTGGGTCGACATTTCATTCAGTAACGTTAGGCAGTTTTGATTGATATGCGGTTTAATGTTGTGATCACGTTATTTTACATATGCATATGATTACATATGATATCGCTTGTTTCTGCATCTTCTTCGCATATATTTTGATCAGGAGATTCAAAAGATATGTAATAGCGCTTCCTACCGTATAACAGTGAAAACACGGAAAGCCGGAAAATTCCGTCAATGTTGTCTCACAAATTATGAAAATTTCTGTCAATGGCAAGGAAAGAGTTAAAGTTGTGATTTTGAAGTAAATGTGATGAGATAAGACGACAAACATAATGTCAAGACAACATGTCTTTCTATTTTGTTGTCTTTGCTGACTGCACTCAAGACTCTTGAACAATTGACAGGTTTCTTTAAAAGAATAACTTAAAAAGTGTCATAATGTCACCGATTCTGTCAGAGCAGTTACTGAATCAAAATTTAATTGTTTAACCATTTGGTTGTTTTTATGACAGGCTGTAGTTAAAAATACACATTTGCGCAAAATAGATTTCTGTGATTAATAATCATTTAATGAAAAAAAAGATTTCATTATAATTTATTAAATAATTAATCGAAATAATTTCAGTATAATTTCATCAATAATTGAAGGACATTGAATTGTAAATTAAATATTCTATCTGTAAATAAAAAAATATCATACCTATATAAAATTGTTTTTTTTTTATTAGAAATTTTTCACACTTCAAATTATAAAGCCAGGTGGCTTCTGCAAACACATGATTCTAGAGCTTTTCTCAGAACAGTAACATTTTTGCAATTACTTTAAACCAACTGATGTCAAGATCATTTTTAGTAGATGTAGAGTCAGTTAACAGTCCTTAGAAAGTGTCCAAATACTTTTTATCTTCATTTTGAACAGTATATATATATTGTTTTATTATTTATATAATGCATTGGCATTTGTAAGTGAGGCTTTAATGTCCACATACTTTTTAAGGCAGTTGAACTGGTTGGTAGACGACAGCATTATCTCTCTACAAAGACATCACTCAAGACTCTTACATTTACATTTTAATTTAATTAAATTTGTTTAATAAATAGATATAGAATAGAAGAGAAAATGTTAGTATTAATGTATCAAGTGCTGCTGAAAAAGATGTGTCTTTAGCCATTTCTTGAAAATGGCTACGGACTCAGCAGCTCTGGTTGAGTTTGGCAGATCATTCCACCAGCAGGGAACAGTCAAGGTAAAGGTCAGAGAAAGAGATTTTGTGCCTCTTTGAGATGGCACCACAAGACGACGTTCACTTGCAGAGCGCAAGTTTCTGGATGCCACGTAGGTCTGAAGTAATGAGTTTAGGTAAAAGGGTGCAGAGCCAGTGGTTGTTCTGTAGGCAAACGTCAGTGACTTGAATTTGAAGCGAGCGGCAACTGGCAACCAGTGCAATTTAGTGAGGAGAGGAGTGACGTGTGCTCTCTTCGGCTCGTTAAAGACCACTCTTGCTGCAGCATTCTGGTTCAGTTGCAAAGGTTTGACAGTGCAAGCTAGAAGACCAGCCAGGAGAGCATTACAGTACAACAAGCGCTTGGACAAGGAGTTGTGTAACATGCTCTGATAGGAAGGGCCTGATCCTCCTAATGTTGTATAAGGCAAATCTGCAGGACCGGGCAGTTCTAGCAATGTGGTCTGTGAAGTTCAATTGATCATCAATCACAACGTCAAGGTTCCTGGCTGACCTTGAAGGAGTTATGGATGACAAACCAAATTGAATGGAGAAGTTGGTTGGTGTAGTGTTTGGTTGGCCGGGACCACAAGCAGTTCTGTCTTTGCAAGGTTTAGTTGAAGGTGGTGGTCCTTCATCCAGCCAGAAATGTCTGTCAGGCAGGCTGAGATGCGAGCAGCTACCGTTGGATCATCAGGCTGGAATGAGAGGTAGAGTTGTGTGTCATCAGCGCAGCAGTGACAGGAAAAGCCATGTTTCTGAATCACTGATCCAAGTGATGACATGTAGGATCTTAAAAAGCATATTGCTCCCAGGGTGTCCCAGTCATTCTTCTGTACCTGCTCTATTATGTGTTTGACAGATTTCTGCATAGGGCAAATTCGCTTTGAAGAACGATGATAATGGCTTATTCAATGTGGTCGTATTTTTTCCGCAGAACATAATTGCTCTGACTCTAGACTGGTGAGACATTAACAGAAGTGCCTTTTCTAATACCACTTTGATTCCTAGAAGCTTATGAAAGATGGAAAGGCCATGGCACAGTCTTATATTCAAGTTGAAGAACTCTTATGGGTGCTTTTAGTTAAATCTCTCTTATGACCCCTCTTCTAGGTGAGAGTTATATTCTAAAGTTCAAATCCAACCACACTCAGAGTACTCGGATAAAGCTCACTTGGGAGCGATATCGACCACCTGACTACAGAGACCTCATCAGCTTCATCGTGTATTACAAGGAGGCGTAAGTTTCAGACTGCTAGAAGTTACTATTATAGACATATTATTCACATCGAGTTTGTTAGCAGAGTTGTGATGAAACATTATGTAAATGTATACTGAAAGCATCTGTGCGCTGTTGTCTCGATGTAGACCATTCCAGAACATCACAGAATTTGACGGACAAGACGGATGTGGTTCTAATAGCTGGAACATGGTGGATGTGGACCTTCCTCCAGAGAAATCAACAGACCCAGGGGTACTTCTGTCCCCTCTTAAACCCTGGACACAATATGCCGTCTTTGTGAAAGCCGTTACCCTGGTTGTGGAGGACAAGCATATAATGGGGGCTAAGAGTGAGGTTGTCTACATCCGCACCAATGCATCAGGTTGGCTTCACCACTATCCCTCCTATATCCACCTAATATCCAGTATCTAATCTACAATTTGAAGTATTACACCAACTATTATCTTGCTATTCCACAGCGCCATCAATGCCCCTCGATGCCCGTGCATATGCCAACTCCTCCTCATCCCTGATGGTGAAGTGGTCTCCTCCCATCTCTCCCAACGGAAACAAAACATTCTACCTACTCCGTTGGCAGCAGCAAGCAGAAGACCGTGAACTGTTTCATCATAACTACTGCTCTAAAGGTAAGTGTGCACATTTAACGTGCACTTTTGCTTCGTCTAATGTCTACCTCTAATCTTCACCCGTCGGCCCCCTTCAGCTGTTATTTCAGCATTGATATATACAGTAGTCAACATTTAAAGTGGTTCAAAAAAGTTGTCCTAAGACAAGAACGGGTATTGTTCCAAATTCATGTATAACTCTGATAGGTTTTGATCCACTTCAAATGTAAATGAGTGTACATTTATCCCAGTTCCTACATTGTTACTTGCCAAATAAATAAATGGATTTGAAAAATTAATTTCAGTTTAAATTATTTATTTTTTGTGAGAAGAAAGAGACTGTTTAGTGAAACGAGACCAAAACCTAGTTCAGCTATGTGGGAAATCGTGTGACTAGGCCCGTTATTATGCCATGGCAGACTTTATCAATCAGATATTAGGTATTTCAGAAAATTGTACAACAACTTTATAAATGTGTGCAGCTTGTGTTCTTATTGCTTGATCAGTTTAGTCTGTGTCATTGTTTTGTAATACAGAGCTAAAGATCCCCATCCGCATCTCAGCCACGGCTTTGTCGGACATGGAGGGCGACACAAAGCCTACCAAATCAGATGTTAGCGGGGGTGAAAAGGGCTGCTGCCCCTGCCCAAAAACCAAGGAGGACCTAAAGGCGGAAGCTGAAGACCGATCTTATCGCAAAGTCTTTGAGAACTTCCTGCACAACTCCATCTTCACACCCAGGTATGACGCATGCACTGATGGCACTTTCTGAAGCTTTTAGATCGTATCAAGTGGTCAAATGTTTGGTTTAGTGGATTCTTGGATCTCCTGCTATTTGAAAACCTTTATACATCCCTGCATGGTACCCAAATGCCTAAATCCGGTTTAAATGTTTGATTTTAAAGAAATATTTTTGCTTCACTATAAAGTTGAATCAACACTTGCTGCAAAATGTTACCACACAAGACAACATTTAAAGTGCCCCTATTATGGATTTTTGAAAATGACCTTTCATGGAGTGTGTAACATAGCTCTAAGTGAATGAAAACATCCTTCAAAGTTTTAAATCTGAAAGTGCACCGTATATAAAGTTAATGTCTTTCAAAAGTAAGAGTCGACTCTGAGTCAATGAAATGAATCGTTTTCAAACGAGTCGTAAGCCGTTTCGTTGTGACGTCAAGACAAACATTAGCATATTGCCCGCCCACTTATTGCGCGCGCAGACACCAGGGAAAACTTGAAAACCCTCAAACACTGCAGCTGATTCCTGTGGATACTGGACAGCATCATGTCGAGAAGACGCTGTGCTCTACAATGTGAAGGTAAAGCCAGTTTTTTTTTTTTCATTGCCCAAGGCAATTAAAATTCATCTTTACCATGATACCACAGCAGTATAATCCTAAACTTTTGCTGTGTTCCCTTTATTTTACTGACGACTGCTTCTCAAATCTCGGAGTTCAATGCAGGATTCGCTAAACCGCTTGCTCTTGAAAGATGGTGTTCAAAATACGTAGTTTTGAGTTTTATATTGTGTAGGTCTCCTGCTAACTGGCTAACTCACATTATTACTGTCTTACTGAAATACTTAAGCTAATAAGTTGTGGGCCATTATTACTTAAAACTGTGTCTATAAATGCTACTTTGAGGAAAGATTAAGCATGGAGCAAGATTTGTTTTACCAACGTTTGTTACATCAATCATTCACACTAGAGCTCGGCTAATGTATGCACAGTTATTGATACAGTTTCCACGTTCAACGCAATAAATTAGAAACATACTCTGTAAATAAATAAGTACAAGTAAAATAATCGGTTTGTTGATGTACATGCACTTGTTAATGCTGATGGTGAGGAATTACAGTTGCAACATCTCATAATGTACCTCAAACTGAGTAGCGTATCACTGAGAAACGTCCTGCTCGAGTCGTCCTTGCGATGGAGCCTCGGGTTGAATAACTAGTTCTTCCAATGATTCATTATTGGACTCGCGCTTGGATTGATATGGTAAAATCAACGTCATTGTTCGCTACTGTGTTTAATTCACGCATAATAGCATAATAGGGGCACTTTAAAGAAAAATCTAGGTTGAAGTGAAACACTTCACATTTTAGTGTGAAAAATTAGCTTACCAACCTTACTAAAAAGTTCAGTTTTACAACTTTTATGCCATGACTACATAACGCCTAAAATCATAAATTGACCGTAAAAATGTCACTTAACGGCTCAAATACAAGAAGTTCAACAGAAATAATTTGTATTCAAATGAATTCATATTAATTACATTTAAATTCATTTGAAATACATATTTTTTAAAAAATATTATAAGATTCACACTTCCGCTTTTGAATCCTCAAAAAATGAGCCATTCACTGTCATTGTAAGTGCCTTACAGTGAGTTTTGCTTTTTTTAAAGAAAACGAGAGCCGAGTTGAAAGTGTTTTTTTTGGTAATACACACAAATGCTTTAAGACGTTTTTGTAGACTTTTGAATGACAAACAATTTTTGTAGTGCGTTGACTTGCCAGTTGATGTCCAATGTGAAATCTGGGTCCTGATGGAAAACTACTGTTCTAGCGTACTGCAAAGGTTAGGTGAACCCTCAGTAGGAACAGAGGCTGGGTTACTCCCAGCACTTTCTGCCACAGTTTACAACAGTGGTCTGAAGCCCTTAATTTTTTCAGTCTTCCTGGAGAGCGTATATCAAAGCGGGTCTGAGCTCATGGTCTTGAGGCGGCTTGATTTCATAGAATCAAAACCAGAATTTTGGAGGCCCAGACCGAAGCCTAATTATTTCGACATGGGGCTGACAAGATCAGAACAAGAGGTTTTGGAAAGGGGTAGGTGCCAGCAGCGGAGGCTGGAGCAGAATCAGATGGTGAGGGGGGAAAGGTACGGCTCTGAGAACTCCAGGCCTGTGCGGCCACGTTGTTTGTTGCTGGGGCGACGGTGGCGGTTGCATATTAAGACTACAGCAGGCTGTAATTTGGGATGCACAAACAGACGCAGACTGGATTAATGAGACTGGAAAGCAGCCGCTGGCTCAGGGCTCGCTCCATGTTAGGCTTTTGTTTGCTGAAACGAGGAGTGACGTCTGCATTGTGTTATCTGTTTACCTTGCTTGTGGCGTCGGATGTTTTCTTGTCTCATGCAGGCGAAGAACGGCACACAGGAACCTGTTCAGGTTTACTTAGACGCATATGCTTTGAGACTTTCCGAGGGTTCGTTCAGGACATCTGCAATCAGGCTTTTTTGTGGGTTGTTTATTTGGTTGCAAACGTGTGTGTGTTTTGGGGTGGGCCGGGCCGGGGTTTTGAGTCATGAGTATTGATGCACAAATCGATGTCGCCAAACATCTTCTACCACTTAGTTTCCCCAAACGTCTGCTTTTGGAGCCTTATTTTCATCAAGGTAATGGTTTGCGGTTCACTCATGGACGGCGTGATGCACCGTCAACCCGTCTCTCCATCTCTAATCGATTGAAAACAGACTTTCTAAATGTAAATATGCTTTCCCTCAGTAACAGGATGCTCGTGAGGCATCATTTTCTCCATCACTGATGACTTTTTATTTCCATCTTGACCCCAGCAGCCCTAGGGTGTCCATTTTGAGCCCCCTCACACTGTTTGCATTTGAAATTGGGGAGACAGATTTGTCACTGTCCGTCCCCATTGAGCACACCTCATTACTGACATCAAGACTTAAGGAAAAGGCCTCTGAAACTGGTCGAGTCTGAGAAAAAAAGAGATGCTCAACACTTGAATGAAGCGGATATGTTTTTCCATTCAATGGTCGTCTCCCTTTTCTCTTCCTCTCGCCTGCTCACTCTCCCTCCTTCCTCAGACGCGTTCTTTGTTTCCTTTGGAGTGTCCGGCTCCTAGGAAATGTACAGCAAACCTATGTGGAATGTTAATGAATTCCAAAGGAAGAGGAGGTGTGGACGTGTCATCTCCCCTTGCAAACTCCTCCTCAGCTGATCGGCCCTGTAAAGAATGCCCGTGTCATTCTTGAGCCCTGTGGTTCAGCAAAAACTTGAGTTTGCGCCAGGGGATGTGAGGTGTTGCCTATGCATCAATAGGTGACTGACACGAAAGCCTTTCTGCCTGGGAAAAGCAAAGACTGGACGTGCTGCTGTCAGTGTTGCCATTACGCCTTCTGACTGAGGTTTGCTGGTGCAAAATCTTCCCTCAGGACCCTGTGAGTCTACATGTCTGTTTCATTCTTGCTACAAGCCTGACCTTTTCCTAGTCAGCGGTCTGTGCCAAAAGCAATTAGGTTAAAATTAGCAGTTATGGCCATAGACAAGAGGCAGATCCTATTCGTGTTCAAGCCTAATTGGGTTAAAGGTTGCTAAAGAGTATTTTATACATGTACTTAAAACACAGCAGGGTTTTCTTTGCACTTGATCAGTTGTTGTCAGCGAACTAGGTGTTGATGTGATGCTAGGGTGACAATATGATTTAATCTTCTACAGTAAACACCCTCAAGGGAGATCTGAATCCCTAGTTAGTGAGTATTAAATAGTGTCCAATTGCTTCCAAAATCCCTTATCATAAATCATGGAGTGCTATTCACTGGAAGTGACATGGAATGTGGCTAGGGTTGATTTGATTGTTCCTCCCTACAGCGTTCTGTGTTGGCTTTTATTAAAAGTTTCCACTCACACACATAAAGCAAACACACACAAAGATCTTCTCTCATTACTGTCATTCCTCAGTTGATTAATTTGAGCTGACAGAATAAGGCTTATAGTAATGTTTAAACTTTTGTAATCATCAGTGGGTCAAGTTCATAATTGCTTGTAAATTTGCTTCTTGAAGACTGTTGAATAGGACACTCATTGCGTGTCGCTATGTCAGTCTGGAAAAACACCTTCTGTTGCACCTATGGAGCAAAACACCTTTTTGCAAATGCAACAGGATATTTTGTATAGCAGACCCAAATTTGTCCCAGTTTAGGGACAGCACATCAATTTAAGAATCAGTTGATGAAGTTGGCGGTACACTGAGAGAAAAAGTCTTAACTCTTCTGGTAATTGGCCAAGCAGCCGCAGTTCAATACATCAGTCTATTCAATTCCCAAACTGTTTTTGACAAAAGCTGAAAACTTGTGTTGTCTTGTGTCGTCTCCACTTATTGTCTGTCAGTCTTTGTGTCTGACACTTTTACCACTTTCCTCTCTTGTATTTTGGCACTCTGGGGTTTCCCTCATGTCCATCTCAAACCATCCTGTCTTTCTCATCTGTGATGGATCGTATTGTTTGGTCTGACTATTGAATCTTTACAGAGATCCTGAGCGAGCAAATCGTTACGTGTCTCCTAAAAGTGGCTCTAGGTAAGGTTATGGCCCTGGCCTAGTCCTATTTGTGAAGTGGCAGTGGGTCAGTTGGCGTCTGGTAAGCTCTTGTGGTTGCTGCTGACTGCATGTCCTTAGTGGCGGCAGGGTTGACCTGTAGCCAGTGCCTTAGTTTGCTTATCGCCTCATGCACTGTCTCTACCGTCAGAGGCGAAGTCGTCATATCATTATTATGGATGTTCTATGTTTGTTCCAAATATGCCTTCCCATTTCATTTTCTCATCTGCAAAAATGTTTATTGTATGTGTATTGCTTCATTTGCAAGTATATATTTTATAGTAAGCAATGACAGTGCATATGAATGCTTCGTGAATAGACTTTTGTTTTATATCTGGACATGAAGGAGAAGGAGAATCAGAAAGAGAGGAAAAGGTCAGGGTAGAAACAAGAGAGTTAACAGTTCTTGGATCCCAGCTCTCATTTCATTTTAAAACTACCAAATTTTCATGAGGGATCAGTCCCAGCCTAGCTGGATACATAGCAGTCATAAGAATTTAAAATATCTCATTATTCAGGATGATAAATGATGGATAAGATCCAGAAGACAAAAAGGGAGCTCTGTAGGCTGTAGAGTAATGCAACTATCCTCAGTGTTACTAAGAGACCTGTTAGTAGGCCATTAGAGAATTAGGCTTTCACGTTAAAGGAAGTGGTGTGTGTTGTAGAGTAATTGTGCGCAGTAATTGGCTTTTATGCTTTTAAACCAGTGAAGACTCTGCTGACAAAGGCTGACTGCACTATATCTTTCTATTATTTCTTACTGTTATTTTCTACTTCATTTCCTTTTCCTCTTTACTTTTTTCACCTTTATTTTCTTGCCCCACTTACTGTCATTTTTTTATTTTCTTTCCTACCTTTTTCCATATTTTCCTTTCCTAATCTCATTTACTGCTCCCTTCCCTTTCCATCTTTCATTTTTCTGCTTCTGTTATTTTCCCATTTCCTTTCCTTTTTCATTGTCATAGACTACTTCCCTTTTCCTCTTTCCTGTCCTTTTCATTTCTTTTTTCCCATTTTCTTTCCTTTTCCTCATTCCTTTTTTGTTTCCTATCCTTTTCCTTTCCTTTCTTCCTCTATTTCCTTTGCTTTTCCTTCTCCTGTTCATTCCTCTCCTGTCATCCTCCTCTCTAACACTTTTATTCCATGTCTCAGACCTCCAGACAGGAAGCGTCGAGACCTGTTCGGAGTGGCCAATGGCACACTGCTCCAAGGTGCAATCAGGAACATCACAGGACTGGAGAGTAACATCACTGACCCAGAGCTGCAGGAGAAAGAGTATCCTTTCTCCGAAGGCAAAACCCATGCAGAGTTCATGGAGATTTCCAACCTGCAGCCCTTCACTGTGTACCGCATCGACATCCACGCTTGTAACTACAAGGTCCACCGTTGCAGTGCTGCGGCTTTTGTGTTCTCTAGAACCAAACCAGCAGGTCAGTAAAACCAACAAACCAAACTTGTGCACAAATGATTGCATATCCAGGCCAACAAAATATAAAAATTCCAGTAATTCTCCACTCTGCCTGCAGCATGACTTGTTAACAGCAATTAAAACTGAAATGCAATTGAAATCTTATTGAATTACTGTAAGAGAGCACTGGCCTTGAGCACTATTATGTTCTTCTCCAGACAAAGCGGATGATATTCCGGGCACTGTAATTCAGGAGAGGGATGAGAAAGTCGAAGGAACAGTGCTGCTGCGGTGGCCTGAACCTCATCACCCTAATGGACTGATCCTCATGTACGAGATCAAATATCGTCTGGGAACTGAGGTTAGTGTGACAACTAACTCATACACCATTAAGAAATAGTTCAAAACTGCAGCCAAGGCCACAAACCGACTGTGTATGTATGTGTGTGTGTGTGTTTCAGCCTGAGAAGCATGAGTGTGTATCACGGCAGCAGTACAGAGTGCTGAGAGGAGCTCAGCTTAGCAATTTGGCCTCTGGAAATTATTCCACCCGAGTCAGAGCCACTTCTCTGGCTGGGAATGGGTCTTGGACTGAACCAGTGTCCTTCTATGTGCCACCACCTAAAAGTAAGGAATGCATACATGATTTAATTTTTAGGAAGAATGTAGAGAGACCTGTTTCTGTAATGTTTCAAAGTTTTTAATTCTGTTTGAATATCCTTCTCTTTTACAGTAAATTATGGTAATGCCTTCTATCTGGCCATCATCATCCCTGTTGTAGTGCTATTTTTGCTCACTGCAGTGATCAGCGTTGTCATCTTTGTCACCAAAAAGAGGTTGATGCCCCATCTATTCAAAAATAGAATTTATTTCAACTTCCAGTGTCCAGTCCTGTTTTTCATTTTTTTTTTTTTTTTATGTATGTTTGCTTTCAGGAATAGTGACAGGTTAGGAAACGGTGTGCTCTATGCTTCTGTAAACCCTGAATATTTCAGTCCTTTTGAAAGTGAGTATTATGGTTTAAAAACCAGGTCGTCTTTAAGTGTTGCACTGCCAAACAAATGTTTTTTAAATTTGTATTTGTGTCATTTTCCATAAAAAAAAAATACTATAACATTAACACAAATAATTTCATAATTAGAAACAAAATTGTGAGATTTGTTAAAAACAAACAAACAAAAAAAAAAAAACTTTTAAAATATATTATTTTATTTCCTAGTAAATTAGCAATCCATATTACTTGAATTACTTGTCACAGCCATAATTAATTGTCTAATCATGAAATCATCATGAAAGTTTCATGATTAGACAATTAATTATAATTGTCCAATTGCCTCATCATCTGGGTTTGGCCAAACAATACTGTATGATTTGTTTTTTTATGTTACACTGCACTCCTTGTTTAAATGTGCTGACTCTTATTTCTCCAACCACAGTGTATGTACCAGATGAATGGGAAGTGGCTCGGGAGAAAATCACAATGTGTCGTGAGCTGGGTCAGGGCTCCTTTGGTATGGTGTATGAGGGCATCGCAAAGGGCGTTGTCAAAGATGAACCTGAGACCAGAGTAGCCATCAAGACTGTAAATGAATCCGCCAGTATGCGTGAACGCATTGAGTTCCTGAACGAAGCTTCAGTTATGAAGGAGTTCAACTGTCACCATGTGGTAAGAAAGAGGGCACAATCTCATCAAGCAGTGGGTTTTGCCAACAACAACAACAAATATTTTTTTATGTATTAAGTGTTATCATTTCTGTGCCACCAAACAAATGGCAAAAATAATGATGCTTTTTAAACAGGTTGCTCAGACACAGGTTTCTCAGTGTTTTCATAGTGACTGTGTTATTTCAGTTCTTTTTTTCTTTGTACCCTGATTGGTTTAGGTGCGACTTCTGGGTGTGGTTTCGCAAGGCCAGCCCACTCTAGTTATAATGGAGCTGATGACACGGGGTGATCTGAAGAGCTACTTGCGTTCTCTCCGTTCAAAAGAGGTATGGAAACATCCTGTCATATCTGCCTGCACAAACATCCTCCCCAAAAATGCTCTAATTGTTATCCCATAATTTATCTCTATACTTCTTTTTAGCTTATTAGAATACACTTTTACTTCATAACGTTTATTACGTTTATTTTTGTTCTGCTCTGATCTATGGGCTACATCTTATCTTTTAGTTAATGTTCAGTTTTTCAAAGTTACTCAATATGTCAGTCAGCTCTTCATAAAGGGGTTAGAAGTGCAAGAGAGAAACAGAAGTGTTGAATGCAGCATTTGTCCTCTTTTTTTTCCACCATGTAGCAGGGCTCTAGCAGCCAGTCTCTGCCTCCGCTGAAGAAGATGATTCAGATGGCCGGAGAGATAGCGGACGGGATGGCATACCTCAATGCCAACAAGTTTGTCCATCGAGACCTGGCTGCCAGGAACTGCATGGTTGCTGAGGACTTCACAGTTAAAATCGGAGGTAAGTCTCAGTTTTTAAGGAATATATTTGAAACAAGATTTGATTGAGAGGTGTGACTGGCCTTTCAAAGCTTTCTTCCAGTTCATGTTTGCTCTCTTTATGCGTTTAGACTTTGGCATGACAAGGGACATCTACGAGACTGATTACTATCGCAAAGGAGGCAAAGGGCTGCTGCCGGTCCGCTGGATGTCCCCGGAGTCTTTGAAAGATGGAGTGTTCACAACAAATTCTGATGTCTGGTATGAGCTGCCTGTCCTCTCTGACACTTATCTTCACACACACACACAAATGCAAAACTTTCTGTTGCTTCTCTGCATATAGTGTATGTGTGTGTGTGAATTGATCTGCGCTTGCATGTACAGTACGTTACCAGTCAAACATTTGGACATACATTAATATTAAAAAGTTTGTGGTCTGTAAGATTTTTTTAATGTTTTGAAAGAAGCTCATCAAGGCTGCATTTATTTGATTGAATATACAGTAAAAACATTAATAGTGTCAAATATTATTACAAGTTAAAGTAACTGTTTTCTGTTTTTATATATTATACAATTTAATTTATTCCTGTGATGCAAAGCTGAGTTTTCAGCAGCAGTTACTCCAGTCTTCAGTCACATGATCTTTTAGAAATCAATCTACATGATTTGGTGCTTGAGTAACATTTCTTATTTTTTTAAAGCAATTATTTGAAATCGAAATCTTTTGTAATTATATACATATCTTTACTTTTGATATTTTACAATTTAATGCATCTTTTCTGAATTATTCTGTTGCAAAAAAGGAAAATGGAAGTGTAGGAATTATATAGGAACCAAAAAAAAAAAAAAATCAAAACTACCTCATATTTAGGTTTCTTCAAAGTAGTTGCCTTTGGTATAAGTTGGGGTTTTATGATGTCTCCTTTTGTGGGACCCCCTTCCTAAAAAATAAAGAAAGTTTTATATTTTAATGTATAAACCCTGCAAAAAATACTTGCAACAAATTAATAATTACAACAAACTTTAGTCTAAAACTTAAGTTAATAGATTATGTTAAGAAATTCATGTGCAAAAAAATATATTTGCCTATAAAAAAAAAAAAAAAAAACTGAAGTATAAACTTTTATCAAAAAAAGTTTCATTTATTAATGTGTGTCCAAAATTTGACTGATGAAACATTTTTCCATCTGATCAGCGGGATGTTCCATCAGAGACACAGTAGCCCCTCTCCACCACAGGCCCCCTACTGTCCAGAAAGCATTGAAACGGTCTCTTTATTTTTCTTAATACGAAAGGAAGCCTCATAGGCTTATAAGAGGTGAAAACCCTTTCATGTTTTTTTCCACTGATGTTCTGTGTCAAGGGAGAATATGCATCACTTCCAGACATTCTTCCAGTCCCAGCCAAGCGAAACGTGCCCAAACACATTGTCTCTTTGTCTCAGACAGACTGTCTCTCCACAGCCTTAGTCCCAGCAGCGGCGGTTCAGTAGAACAGTCACGGTGCCATAGACCGACTTCTCCAATTCTGCAGTTTCCCAATCTCCAGCGTCCCACAGCTCTGTCACTCCGTGCGCTCCTAACCTCCTCCAGATGTTTGGTAATGATGGGGTTGGTGTGCCAGCGCAGACCCGCCTCCCTGTCCCTCCGTCCGTATCTGCTGCTTTTGAAGTCCCTGAGATGAAAAGAGTCACCGCGAGCTCCCATCTCGTACTCCCATAAACCTCGCCGTTAGGTGTCTTTATTTGTTTCCTTCCCCTGAAAAAGTCCCACTCTAATGCGGTTTTGTCTTTCAACACGCAGATGTTGCAGCCAATTAGATGCAAGTCACTGTTGTAATAGCCCTGTTTTAAAGGGTGTTGAGCTTTGTCTCAGATCCCTGGCCAGTGTAGAAAATTTGTCCTCGGAGAACTAATGAATAACGACTGGCAACAGTGTGCTCTTTGTGTGGTTTTTATTTGGGGTTTGCCGACTTTCTGGTCCGCTGCTGCACTTTCTCACCGGCCGCCGGCTAATATATGGACTCATTTTCATTAATGAGGAACACAGGGCTAACAAAAACACCACACTAAAAGAGAAAAGTTCAGGTCAGCGGCTCATGCGGTGTTCGCGACTTTTGTGCTGTTTTGAAAATGAGCATTTTGTTGTTCCATGCTAGAAAAATAAGGAAATGCGTTGATGCGTCCGCAGCTTTTCAGTGACAAGCGCTGCTTTTAGGCTCCGCGGGACTGCAATTGTCTCAAAGTGCCTCTTCATGCATCTCTTGACCTTAAATGGCCTCATTCCTTTCCTCTCCGTCCTCGTCTGACTGGATTGAGTTATTTGATGTTTACGGTTGCTGACGTAATTGGACGTAAATGGGTTTTGTGACATTTACCATGATTTACTGCAAGTGCCTTTGTGTTGCTTCTGCAGAGTTATTTTATTTTAACCAGTTCCTCTTTCTTCAGGTCGTTCGGTGTGGTTTTATGGGAGATCGCTACTTTAGCAGAGCAGCCATACCAGGGCATGTCCAACGAGCAGGTACTGCGCTTCGTCATGGAGGGAGGACTGCTGGATAAACCCGACAACTGTCCCGACATGCTGTGAGTCCACCAACTGCACTTTGCTCCCAAACTTGGCACTCTGCTTTACACTGTTAACCCTTTGTCCTCTAACCGGCTCTTTTCTATTTAGGGATGCGATATCACGTTAAAATGTCGATAGTATGTCACCAGATGCTGCTGCTAACGTCTTGCCAGGCCAAAGCCTGACTGGTGCCATTTGCGTCACGGGTTAAAAGGAGACAGGTGACATCATGTTGTCAAAGAGCTTCCATCCATAGAAGGGAGAATGCGCGGTTCCCAGGGGGTGACAGTAACGGTGACCCGCGCTGCTCCACTTTTTATTAAGAGCTTCTCGTACTTATCTTCGCATCTTCATGTCTGCCTGCGTCACCGATCTGGTCTGCCATTCTCCTTTTCTGGGCTGATGTCAGTAGCGAGGCATGAGGTCTATCTGTCCGTTTCTCTTGACCCCTTTCTCCCTCAGTCACTCTTTCTTGTCTCAACTGTTATGGAAACACAAACCCCCGGTTTCCATGGCAGCTACATTGTCCTGATTGCACGAGAGAGGAGGATTGAACATATGCTGCGCTGCGCTACATAGCTAGCGCTGTAAAAACGCTGAAGCTTTGTCATCTGTATCTCATCATTACACTCAGCTAAACATCATAAAGTCAGGATGTCGGCCTCATTTCTATGATATCATGAGAATTTAAGTATTACTTGGCTGAAATACAAGGGCAGGGATTCAGAAATAGCATGTAGATCTCTTGAACACTTGCTTGAACAACGCTCATCATGTTGAGCTCAATACTTGGACATTTTTATCCCAAAACTGTGTAACAATAATGTTTTTGAAGCATTTTTTAAATTGTATATTATGGATACATTGTTTTTTTGGGAAAAAAAAAAAAGGTTTTTAGTTTTTATATTTCATCATTGTCCTTAATGGCAGTCAGAAGCTCTGTTCCAAAACCTAGTGAGCTGCCTACCTAGACAGCATATTAAGGCATCATAGTCATGCTCGTGACATAACGATTCACTCAAAAGTTTGGAGTCTGTACGATTTTTTCCAAATGTTTTTTAAAGTCGTATATTCTCAATAGGGCTGCATTTATTTGATCCAAAATACAGTAAAACGCTAATATTGTGAAACATTATAACAATGTAAAAAATAAAAAATAAACTGTTTTCTATTTTAATATATTTGAAAATGTAATTTATTCCTGTGATGGAAAAGCTGAATTTTCTGCAGCCATTACTCTAGTCTTCACTGCCACATTATGCTAATTTGGTGCGCAAGAAACATTTCTTATTATTAATGTTGAAAAGTTGTGCTGATTAATATTTATGTGAAAACTGGGATACATTTGGGATGCATAGAACATATAAGATTCAAAAGAACAGCATTTATTTGATATAGAAATCTTTTTAAACATGAATGTCTTTACCGTCACGTTTGATCAATTTAATTAAGGCATCAACACACTTATCCTTCAAAGAGAAGGCAATCCCAGAATGCATTGACAAGCTCAGTGAAAAGCATAAAATTGAAGACATGAACAGACTGAACAGATATGTCATTATGAATATGTAATTTAATACTTAAAAGTAGTGAAAATTGTTCAGATTTGTGTGAGAGCTGTTTATTTTTATCTTGCCATAGGCTTAAAAACATACTAACATCAAACTCTTTTGGGATTAATTTTGAGTCGAGTCTCTCATGCCGACTCAGAGCGCTATTTGTGGAGTTGCTGGCTTTGTAGAGCTCATCAAATCATTAACTTATGAGGTTTCCTTTCAGTTAGTATGCTGCCTTAGAAGGCAGCCGCCCATAGAGAGAGAACGTAGACAGGAAGGTAGCTCAATGGGTTTTGGAAAAGAGATAGTGAGTGCAGACAGTGGGCAGGATTTATCACATTTTATGATTGGGTTTGAAATCACTTCAGTGAGAAATGACAGATGGCTTCTGCTATGAATTTGTGATCCAACAAGCGGTAAAAAGGAAGGTTACTTGCAAACGCCAGGCCTGTCCAAAAAAACTTGTCGTCGTTTTGAGGGAACATCTCATAAGTTGAAACCACAAAAAAAGTTTAACTTTCCGCCATTAACTTCCAGTGCAGTATTTGACCTGATACTGTGGAATGTCCTTGCGAGAGAGTTCCCAGGTCGGCTCTGAACCTGTGACTGGAGGTCACTTAAAATGTATTTCAGTGGGATAGTTAGTGCTGAAACTATTTGTAGCTTGTTTGTTTCTTTTACCAAGATGGTGGGATAGTACCACACCAAACTGTTATGATCATAGGTTTTATTATTTTGTTTTGTTTTTTTTGCTTCTCATGCATCCTCAGTTGTTCAAATGAGACAGGTCTGTGGAGGTTTCAGGATAGTAGTGCACTTCTCAGTGTGTACAACCACAAAATGTTCTAGAAGTTGTCTTCTCCACAACACTCCTGTGTGTTCTAGCTGTAGTGAACACTGCCACCTGTTGATGGGTGGAGTTTTTAAGTGTGAATCACCTGGGTTTATGAGATTTTATTGAATTTATATTGCTGGTTTGCACTGCAGTATACGAGTATGAGATTTGTACATGAATAGAAGAGTTGTGCATTGCCTCTGTCACAACCACAATGCTGAAATGTTGCTATATTTCAGTTATAATGTCCATTTTGCCGAAAATCTCTCTCTCTGCTAATTCTTTAAACGAATTCTGCAACTCGACTCTAATTTTCATTCAAGTTGTTCCATTTTACTTCAGATTTATTTTAATTAGCAAATCTTTTTAATAGTTTTAGTTTACGATAAAATCTCTGTATACAGGTCAGAGTTTTAGACTGATTCAAACTGGTAAATAATCTTTTTAAAGTATTGATTAAAAGAACTGGCTTATTCTGGTCATTTAATTCCAGGAATCAGGCTTAACTGGCCATGCTGTACATTTTTGATTCACTAAAATGAACTGGCTCTTAGGAATAATTTGTTTTGCAAATCTTTTGTTTTTTAGTGTGCATTATTTGCAGTTCACAGTCAGTTTATTGCATCACATCAAAAATAGTAACTTTCATTTCTAATAGTTCATGTGACTTCTGATCAACTTTCTTTAAATTCAAACTATAACGCTATATGTGTATCTGGTCTACAGGTTTGAACTGATGCGGATGTGCTGGCAGTACAACCCTAAAATGCGACCGTCTTTTCTGGAGATCATCAACAGCATAAAAGAGGAACTGGAGCCGCCCTTCCCAGAGGTTAGCTTTTTCTACAGTGAGGAGAACAAGCCCCCCGACACAGAGGAACTGGACATGGAGGTGGAGAACATGGAGAACGTTCCACTGGATCCTGCTTCCACGTTAGCCCCCTCCTCTCAGGGGAGCAATGGGGCTCAGACCCAGAGTCCACAGCCGCTCTCCCCAGCTCAGGGGCCCGGGACGCCAATGGGGTCTGCCCTAACCCCCTCCACCTCACCGCCCTCCTCCTCAGCCTCTCCGGGCCTTGCCTTAGACAAGCACTCAGGACAGGTAGCAGCAAACGGGCCAGTGGTGCTGTTGGGGCCGGCGTTCGATGAGACGCAGCCCTACGCGCACATGAACGGGGGGAGGAAGAACGAGCGAGCGCTGCCACTGCCTCAGTCATCGGCCTGCTGATCACGACTGCTCAGTTTCCCTCTACTCCTCACACAGGGTACCCAAATTTCCCTCGTCCCTTTGTCTACATGGTCATATGTGTTTTTTCTTTCATTCTCGAGGAATCAAAACCCAGGGCTGACCATGGCGTCGACAACCAAAAGGACGGTGTCCTTCCTGGAAGTCAGTGGATCAGTTTGTTCAAATGATTTCGAATGATGGAGGATGTTTCGGGCGATTGGTGACAGAAAAAGCCTACAAAAACTCTTGCAATATTTAAGTTTTCAGAATGAACCACCACACTAGAGAGGCCTGGCTTTCACTTGTGTGAAAAAAACTGTTTTAATGTTTTCTAAAGGAAGAAAACCTGCCAGTTCATTGTGAAATAAGAGAGACAAGCATATTAGCCAGCAAGCCCAGCCCGTGAACGCTTTCAGGGTGCATACCAGTGTGTTTTTATACAAAAATACACATTCACCTCTTCAGCGCAAGTACATTTCTTCCTCTAAAACTGTCACACATTTCTCTTTCAAAATGGCGCAAGACTTTCTTAGCTGCGATCGATTGTTCTCAATCAGTGATTGGTCATGTTACTGGTTGAATCCACCCTTCTACTTAATCCATTTCAAGGGTGTTTGTTTGAGAGTGAGGTGGGCTTTTTTTGAAACTGCCAAATTTTTTGCCAAATCAAAAGTTATTTATCATTACATCACACCCCAACCCACCCCCCCATCCACAGCTGACTTTTCAAGGTTGCACTTTGAAGTAGCGCAATCGAGGGACTAAGCTCTCATACTGTCTTTGATGGGGGATTTCTGGACCTCATCTTTTACAATCAGCTTGAGTTTGTAAATCCTTCCCCTTTCCCCTTTTTATATGAATCTGATCTTCAACTATTGCATGGCAGTTCCTGCTGCACACACCATCTGTGAGCTGAGCCTCTGTGAAAGCAATGCCTCAAGTCAAAAGGAAAGAGCACGGCGCTAATCGCGAAGGTGAAGAGATTGGTGCGCTGCAGAGGCGTACATGAATTATAAGGGATCAGCTCGGTCATGAAGCAAACTGAGGGGCTTCATCTGTTTTGTGTGATGAGTGAGGCATTGTACACAGCAGGTATTTTTTTAGACTAGTCATTAGTCTCTCTGTACAAATCATATGATTCTGAGAAGGGTCTTACAGTTCTATGTTAGACCACAAGATCATTTACATACAAATCATTGGTTTGAGTCACTTTTGATAACTTTTTTACAGTTCTGATGTTCACCTCTTTGTCTGTACAGAAAGAAGCTGCTATTTTTCTTCTTTTGTGGGTGTTATATATATATATATATATATATATATATATATATATATATATATATATATATATGCGTATATGGAAATCCTTCAGGTTTAATATTTTATGATCTCCACTACAGTCCATTTTCTTATGCTTTATACTCTTCTTGCAAAAAAGAAAAAAAGAAAAGAAAAAAAGAGAATAGCAATTTATTTTTTTTCTCCCTAAGAGGTTGTCTGCATTGCCACATGTCCATTGCCTTGTGTTTAACATTTCTCTATAATATTATTATTATTATTATTAATTATTATTATTATTATTATTAGTTACAACAAACTCCTTTAGCTCTGCATGTGAACTTTAGGCACCCTTGATAAAGTTGTCTACCATTGCACCTGCTCATGAGGTGCAGCTCAATCTCAGGTTAATGTTAAGGTTTTGTTCTCCAAACATTATGTTCCCATCATAGCTGATTCCACCTCAGCTTTTAGTTGCTGGCCTCTCCTTACAGTGTAGTAAACCGTACAGTATGTCATTGTCCGTGCTCATGCCTCCTGCCAGGCATTGACATGGAAGTTTTCATTTACATTTCTTTACCCTCATAGACTTGTTTTTGTAACCCATTCATGTAACTGAATAGCAACTAACAGGGCTAATCGGGTTGTCTTAATTTGTCTCGCATATGCCAGCCAACCAACCAACCATATGCCAACGATTTTATAAATCCATGCAATGAACACTAACCTTCCTGATGAAATATGCCATCTGTAACCAAATAAGAATCGGTTCAAGTTCAGAGAAGTGATCGGTTTCTTCAAAGATTGCTAAATAAAACAATAGGTTTCCCTGGCTAGTTGGCTTTAAAAAAAAAAAGGTTAGTTTTGAAGAATTTCTTCATGTGTATTTGGGAACGTTACCCAGGACTTATTTATCCTGTCTTAGAAGGCTATTTTCCCCCTTTGAAGGGGTATTTATTTAATTTCCTGTTTTTTTTGTGTGTGTGCGTGTGTGTGTGTGTGATACCAGTTGAAATCACTGTACAAATGCCCTTATGATTTAGTATAAAGTCAGATTATAGATGCATTTTCCATGATGTCATGACTGGGGGACTTTTTTTTTTCATTTCCTTCAGCATCTATCTACCTCATTCTCTTTTACTTTTTTAAATGTGTAAGTATATGAAATGATAAAATACATCTCGCTTTCTTCTGTAATGGACAACTTATCATCATCTGTCATGTCTCTGATTAAAAAAAAAAACTAACAAAAAAAAAAAAAACTCTTTAAGCACCACAGAGTACAAGCTCCCAGGAGTGGAGAGAGAGGAAGTCATGGTGTGAGCTATCATGCCAATGGGATTCCTAATGGTGTGTCTATTGCATCCCTTATCACATGCCTGGCAACGCAAAAATCGCACTGCTCTTGATCACACTGCAATACTTTTATAAATAATCGTGTTAAAATACCTAATTCACCAGATGGTTTCATCATAATGGACCTTAGAGATAAAACAGTTCTTTGCTATCAGCTATCAAGTGTTTTTTTGTTTGTTTGTTTGTTTTTTGGTATTTAATATTCTTCTTCACTAATCACCCCTCAATTGCCATCTAATCAATAAAACGGCTGTTCATAAAGGTTTACGAGCGCATATAATATCCTCATATTGAGTAACTTGCAATGAGAGCAAGACTTCAACAAAAAAACAGTCCAGTCCAGATATGATGTTGTCATTGAAAGCTCTACATAATCTTAAATTTTCCATTAGTTTAAAGGATCTTATTTAGCAAGAACTCATTTGCAGCATCAACGGAGATCATGGCCCTTGACATCCAGTTTCCCAGCATGACCTTCTTCTGCACAACAATGTCAGTCTCCTCCATCTGTCAATGGCCTATAACTGAGGATGACTTTAATACACTGATAACTATAACATTATAGGTGAATCTTCCTTCTCTTTTGCTGCAGTCTGCTCTAATACCTTTTGGCCAAAGCATCTAAACGATCGAATGCATACTGTGGATTTCATAACACTTTCTCACAACAAACCAGTGGATTTTTTTTCCCTTCTCATAAACCTACCTGGAAAAAGCATTCCAACTGATTTGTTTGGTCAGATGCACCCCATATGTCTAGCGAGTACAATATATAAAGGGCCAATTGTTGTCGGCGTATTCATCTACATCATTCTCTAGAGGGAGAAAGGGCTGTAGTTTTGCCTCTCTTTTCTACTGCTGCTGACAACATGCTGCTTTACAGAGACTACAAATAGTCTTGCCAATAGCATTGGGTAGATGGTGGATCTAAGCAACATGCTTTCTCTCTGCGAACAACCGTTAAAAACAGATGGGTCAGATGATTAAATTGCAAAGAGGATTCAGAGAAAGTCACGGTCTTACAACCCCTGGCCGTTCTGTTTCATGGCACTTAAAATATTCTTTGAGTCTTTTTTCTTTTTTTTCATCTTTTGAACTCCAGGGGTTGGAAATGAGGGCGCTTGTAGAAGATACCTGGTCGGGATGCTGAGAGGCACATTGTTAGAAAAGAATATTATTGTGTGGTACAAGACGATCGAAATAACCATTCTATAAAAGCCCTTGTGCTTGTATTGTTGCGTATGTATATGGGTGGGAGTGTATCACATGTAGATGTAGTGATTAAGATTTTGATGTGTTTATAATGGAAAATTATAGATATCACTATTTATTTCTGCTTCTTTTTTCTTCCTGTAATGAATATGGACAAAAGCATTGGCCTGTTGCAAAGTGAATGTCAGTTTTCATTGAATGCTGCCAAGGTTCCTTAGTTACCAGTAGGTTACAGTTCTACAGAAACACATACACAAATAGGACAGCGATGTCCAGTAGATTACGGGTAGTCATGACACAGAGAGAGAGAGAACATGACTAGAATTTCAAATAAAAAGAGACAAGTTTACAGTAGAAATAGCTTATGTTGCAATGAAAGTTTTCTGCAAACCTGAAGGTAGATTGACTGAAAGATTTTTTTCCTCAACTATCATGAGAACTATTATTATTGTATTATATTTCTTCATCATGCAAAACCTCAGGTTTAGAACAGATGCATGTATGCATTTTAATTGCAATAATGAGCTTGAGGTTTCACAGACATCATTTCCCAGGCACTGTTGTTTCTGCTTGGCATTCCAACAAATTTCAAAAGGGGCCTTGAACTACTGTACTGAAAAGAGTTTAATAACACTTTATTTACCTTTCACAAAAAAACGAAAAAAAGGAGAAAAATAAAAATATCTCTGTTTCATTGCATTGATTGGTAGAAACTGATGATGAAATGACTTGGCTGGTACTCTCGTCTTCTTTTAAGTTATGTATCTAAGGCCTCCTGTTTTTCAGTTTTCTCCTCACCTCCAGTTGAGATGGTAGACTTTTTACATGCCATTGGCTTAATGTATATCTGAAGAATTTTCATGTATTTTCTTTTTTTCTTAAATTTTGAATTAAAAAAATGAATGAGTCCTGAAGTCTTGTGTCAAGTGTCACTTATTGAATTTCCACTATGTGGAACTATGTCTACATGACAGGATTGTGTTTTATGGAGGATGTTTTCTACCTGTGTGCTGTCCACGTACTCTGAGGTTGTGTGTGCAGAGCTGCCCAGCTGGCGTAACAGAGCGTGGATGATGGTCTGGAGTTGTGGTACCAGTCTCTCTGGGCTTGCCAGGCTTCCTGAGGCTGGCACGTGGATCAGCGCAGCCTTTCCCTGCCCAAGGTACAGTGAATAGTAGTATACAAAATCACACAGGTACCTGCAGAGAATTATGAGAAAAATATGAACGAATTCACAAATGGAGGAAAATAAACTGTTGAATTACAGTACCAACTTTTGTATCAACAACAGTGTCCTTTTTCAGGACCTTAAAGGGATACTCCACCCAAAAATGAAAATTCTCACATTATTTAATGGAAGGATGTACTGGATATATGACTTTTTCAGATGAATGCAAATTCAAAAACAATACATCCCTGCAAGTCCATATAATGGAAGTGTATGGGACTTCCAAAGTTCCACCAAAGCGAACCCCATACAATATTTGGGCTGTTTCTATGGGCTGCTACACAAGCCGTCCACCATTTTGTAACGGTCCGTGAACACTCGAGAGCAACCGTAGTAAGAGGCATGATTGTATCTTTCTGCAATAGATATCAGCAGATGATTTTGCAAGATGAAGGCATTAGTTGACACGACATTAAAAAGTTACCATAGTTTAAAAACATGTAATATTGAGTTACCATATATAAAAACACAAACCAACACATTCTCATCAATGAAAGGTTATCCAACTTCTTTGAGGATTTAAATCCCGGTGGTTTCACGACCAGAAGCTGTGCAATACTGTGCCATCATTGATTTTTAAGGGGCGGTCACACTACACATTTTGTTCCATTGACTTCCATTCATATGCACGAGAATGTGTCAAACTGGAAATGCAAGCTCATGCGAAAAGGTTCTTATTATGCTGCATTCCAAAGTTCAAGTTTGGTGAACTCTGACCTGCGAATTCGCATCACGTGAAGATGTGTGACCAGTAAAAGTTTGATAGGTCACTTCTTGGCTGAATTTAAAAAAAAAATCGTATTTTTGCAGTAAAGTAGAGTAAATTGTATATTTTTTCATTTTTAATATAATATTACTATTTGTTAATTGTTATATGTTGAATTCATGTTTGTAAAAAAGACACTGCAGTGACATCATATCACGACCGTTACAGTGTCCATAGAAATTTTGTGCGCTCAAAGTCTAGTGTGTGTTCCAAGATGGGGGACGTGCCTATGTGTATGGAGCGGTCGAATGTGGCATCTACATATACACACATCTACGATGAGTAAATGAAAGAATTTTCACTTTTGGGTGGAGTATTCCTTTAAATCAACACATTTTTACAGATAACTTGAAATTTTTATAGATGAATTATATTTTCAAGTTTTATCCATGAATCAAATTGTTAGTCTATTACCTCCCAGCATCCCTGGAGTAGATGACATCAAGTCCCATATTTTTTAAATGCTTGCTAAGGGATCTCATGTCTATGATAGAGTCCAGTCGTCCGGGTCCTCCCTCAATACAGCAGTGATGAACAGGGAACAGACCACTCACATCCCTGTCTTTGTAGCAGTGGTTCTTGCCTGTTTGCTCCAGTGTGATGCCTTTGGATCCTGGGGCTATGCCCAAATGGATAACAACCTGCCCATCACAGCGAGAAAATGTCTCTGTCATCATTTTGTATCAAAAGTAAAATGTTTTAGTTTTAAGACATGTCATCTCAGATGCTGTAAACTTCTAATCTGCATCTCATAATCACTTCTCTGTTATGAAGTGTTTCATCAAGACTTGGTCTTTGTATAAATATTTGTTTGTTACCTTTGGAGTCATTGCTTGCCAGATATCATCAAGAACTTCTCGTGAATTTGCATAACTGACAGGAATCTCCATAATATGGACATCTATGCCCAATCCAAGTCCTGCCATCTTCAATCCCTGCTCAAATAGCAAAGTGTGGCCATAGTGTGTGTGTGTCCATTTTACTGACCAGAACTTATAATGACTTTAAGCACATGGGGTTTGTACCTATTTGTATTCCTATAGGAACCTGAAAATTGGCATTTTATTCAATATTAAGCTACAAAAAAAGACAAAAGCACCATTAAGTAAAAGAAAGGTGTAATTTATTCTTCACGGAAGAAAATAAATAACTGTTACTGCCTTTACATGAGGGTGAGTAAAATGTTCATTTTTGGGCGAATTACTTTAATTTGGCCAAATTGCTCAAATTTAATTATAAGTATCTATGTAAAAGGGTAAAAATGGCATTGTTTTACTATTAGGGCCTACCTTAGCTGCCTCCCAACTTGGATTCACTACATATTGTCGGAAAGGGGCAAAACCTAGTAAATTAGAAAAAAAAACAAAAAACAGCATTAACATACATAAAAGCAACAGAGCTGACTAATTAGGCAACACTAATAACATGTTCTTTAGTATATTTACACAGCGAAACTATATTAACTAAGAGACAACTTTCACTCGACGAAATAGTTGAATGCGTCAAATTACCGCCCCAAAATAAACCACCTAAGTTAACTGTTAACGTTACCTGTTACAACTACAGTTTCGCGAGTAGTGTCCATGTCCATCGAGATGAGATTTTATTAAGTTAAAAGTTTTTACTTAAAACGCGGTTTACTGCCTTTCTCGTTGGTCGTAACTGAAGACGAAAGTAACTATGCTGTACTACAGTATATAGCCTATATAACTTAAATGTCTTGAATAGGGCTATAACCGAACGTGACTGCGCAAATTAGGCTGTGAAGCAGTGCATTGTCCGTTTTTCTCCACATGGGAGAGCCATCTCATATCCCATCATAGAGCTAAAGACGCACTACTTCAAACATCTTGAACAGGACAGAATTTGTACAACCTACCATGGTGAAGGATTGGGTCATGAATATTAATTAGAGCGGGCTGACGTTATTAAGCAAGCGTCCAATCCTATGATCCAGTCACATAACCTAATTAATATTCAACTGTTTCGCGCACACTTGCCAACTGCAAATCACAAACCCTACTGGGCGAACGTAGCGTTGCGTAATTAATATTCATGAGCTAAACCGTGATCATAGTAGGACTCACTAACGGGACATGGGATCAGCTCAAATCCTCCGCACTTGTTCGACTCTGCCTCCGCCCAGCGCTTCTCATCGACGCAGAACACAGATGACAACGAAATAGTTGATTAACTTCTAACTTGAACATTTTAAGAGTAACCCGAATTTACACAATTACAAAGAAAAAATGTTCCGAATGAGGGAGCCGTTTGAAAGCGAGAAGCTCCAATTACAAGAGCTCAACCAAAGACTCGGCCAGTACCTAATGCGCTCAAAACAGTTGGAACAAGAAAATATCGGCTTGATAAGCGAAATAAATTCAATCAGACAACACAGGTCTGGAGAATGGGAAAGCAAACACATGTCCGAGCTACGGGAAATGAGGAGACTGGTGGAGCGTTTATCTTTCGAGAAATGCAGAGCAGAGATGGAACGACAGAAGCTGCGCAATGAACTCCAGATGCTTCAAGCGATGCGTTCAGATGAAGCTTCGGTGGGCAAAGGCATCGGCACTGAGCTTAAAGGATGCGAGAGGCAGCTCCATCATACTCTTCAGACCAACCATGCTTTGGAAGATCGCCTTGTTGAGCTTGAAAACGAATATAAGTTTTTGGAAGATGCCCACAGAAAGGAAATCGGCCAGCTGAGGAACCAGGCGCACTCCCGAACAGTGCGCGTTGTGACTCAAACGCATCACGCACCTCCAGCAGTAACGATGGAAGAGGTGCAGGAGTATGCGGCCAACTTCACTGAAAGCTGGCAGGGGACTTTAGACATGTACCGCCTGAGGGTAGAGGAAATCGAAGAGTCTATAAAAGCAGACCACGCGAGGCTGGAGGACATTCAGAGGGAAAAGAGGGAATGTGCTTCACAGTTCAAGAGGCTGCGTGACGAGATTGAGAAACAAACACAAGTGCAGCTGAACCTTGAGGAGCAGCTTGAGAACATGCAAGAACATTTCAGAGATGAAATCAGTCAGTATCAGGTGGGTGTCAAAGCAAAACACAAGGCCTTTTATTAATAAAATCACTACAGATGAAAACAGGGATTGCGTAAGGATGTCCAACAGCGCCACACCCACTGTGCGCACTACTAGTGACAGCAGCATCATGGTACATTCTAGAGCAGCTACACATTAGTGTGCCATTACTTTATTTTTTATTTTTTTTTATTAGAGGTACAAATCACATGTTATCCCATCTATAGGATATATTTGATAAAGAATAACCTAGTGGCTTTTTAAACACGTCTGTAATCCCCTCCCTTAGAATGGCCCACAATAGAGGAAACATCGAACAAAAAGTTACTGATTAAAATATATTTCTTACATTTACTTTCATATATAAAGTGCAGTTATATAAAAAAATGTTGACGTTCAACATTTCCTGTATGTTGAGAAGTTTGTCAGTTTAATATTTTTAATATTTACATTTTTCAAAAACATTGTTTTTATAAATAGTTTTATTAAATTTATGAGTTTATCAGTGCTTTTTAGTTCTTCCAAGAGTAAAGTAAAATATTACAAAACAAATAGTGGAGACCAAGCAGGCATCAACTTCAGATGAACATTATCCAACACCTGTTTTTTCAATGGGCCCTTTTGGAGCTCAAGTGAGAAGTGTTTAGGCACTGCCAATATCCATGTTTATCATCTCTAGATCAGTGTGCCTAAAAAAAAGAGCATTAAAGCCTCATCCCATTATTGCCTCTCTCCAGGGAGAATGACAAATGCTGAAGCAAAGTGCAAGCATCAGTAAAGTGTTGTGTCACTGCGGGCTAAATTGAATGGAGGATGTCAGTCTTAACAGATTACTGCAGTTAGTTTGAGTGCCAAATGTTCCGATTCCAAAACCACAGATGCACTCATCAAACAGACTAATGATGTGTCGTTGTGATTTTGCCATCTAAGACATGTATCAACAACTTTTGTTGACCCTGGAACAATATTCCTGTCCAAAAACTAACCCTTATCTGTGCCCCTAAATCTAACCCTACCCATAACCTATCCCTAAAATCAAATGGGAAATGATAGGTGAATGAGAATGGTGTAGAAGCCCTTTAACTCTTGTTGTAAGCCTAAACCTGACACTAACTATAAACCTATTCCTCAGATCTGATTGGTTGATTGGGAATGTTGTTGCAGGATCAACAAGGATGTTGATCTAGGAACATGTTCAACTTGGTGAAATCGCATAGCTTTGTGAAATCACATTTATGTCACCACTTGAGACCAAAAATACTTGATGGAGAGTTTGGAGCCACTGGAGTGGGGGAAATTTAAAGGCTCGTAGCAACCATTGAATGTAGCATATTAGGAATTTGATCTGTGAATTACATTGACTTAAAAAAGTCTTGTCTTGTGACTTGGACCAACATAAAGTAGATAACCCTTCAATCATTAAAAATCCCTGCCTCTTTAAATAAATAATGAGGTTTCAGCAGGGGGTGATGTTGGAAGAGCAGGTGCATCACACAAACAGTAGCCCCCAAAATATACTTTGGATCAATAAGATGCAAGTGGACACTCTTTTGAAAGAGAGAGATGAGATAAAAATAGGTTTATAGTTTAAACACTATACTATTCAGTGTATTATTGCACTATATTTATATGTACTCAAACAGGCTAACACTATCTATCTACTTGTCATACAGGCTATCATTGAGGAACTGGAGTATGAGCGCAGAATGTTGTCCAACACCATCTCAGAGAAGCTGAAGGACCATCAGGATCTCTTACAGGTCAAGATGGGTCTAGCTTTGGAAGTGGCAGCATACAGGTAGAGCATACAAAATCAATTAAATGCTCCCTTTCACGTTCCACATTCAGCTTCTCTTTTTCTGATAATTCATGGTAAATGATATCCCAGAGGTCTTCTGCTAGGACTTGGATTTCATGCATTCAGTTATTCTCAAGCTCATGTATTTTTTAAGTACTGTCTATGGTCTGATGCTAACTCAAGCACAGGGATGAATGACCCGTTTCTTTGCCCTTAAAACGAGTCTCCTCCTACATTCTCTTGGTGACATGAAATATTAATACCAAAATGACTTGTGCTTCATGGACTTTGGCTTACAAGACATCTCACAGGACCAGTGCAGGAGTCCTTGAAAGCTATTAAAATGTCTTAAGTTCAGATTTCATTGTTAGGGGCAGATCACACAGAACATGTTTTTGCACTGATCCACACCATCTCTAATTCCACTGTGCTGCTTTTTTAGAATTTTCCATCTAAACATGCCACATGGATGTCTTTGACCAGCATGTGTGCATCTTTTGCAGCATCTCATACATGACAATTTTTTACCATTCCACTTCCTACGTCTAGCATTTTTTGAAACGCAAAAACACGTTCTGTGTGAATGGCCTCTTATTCTGCGATTTTAAAAGTATGGGTATCTAAAACTTTCTCCATGCAGTAATGTGAATATAAACATTTGACTGTTTTCTGTTTTGAGATTTGAGTAGAGAAGTTTGACATAGCAACCACCCCTAACATGAGCCTTGTAGATGTATTTTTAGCCACTGCAGCAACAGAGCAACTAATGCCCGCCCATTTGGCAAGTCTGCTTACAGTCCCGCCCCTCTTTTCTTGTTAGACTGGATAACTCCTGTATTTATGACCTAATCCGTGTATGTTGAACAAACACTGAAGCTGATTTATGATTTTCATTCTATTGTAAAGCTGTCTGATGCATTAGCTAATGCACATGGAAGATTAGCATCTAGAGTTATTAAATAAAGTTACATAAAAGTATATTAAAAATAAAGTTAGAGATTTTTTCCCCTACTTCATAATGCGTGTAGAAGATCTGCCATTGCAGGTACTTGAAACTGTATGTACAACCTTTATACATCCTTAATCAAATGTTTGGTTGGTCTCTTATCTGAAAATGTTGATATGTATAGTTGCAATGTTTTGGATACTATTGAGACATGATAATGTAGAAGTTCCATTTGTCTGTTTCAAACTGCTCCACATCGAAAGCCATAATGAAAACAGACAGGGTGCATTGTGGCAGTTATTTTTAGTGCAGTCTTTCAAAGGAATCACAGGGGACTTTCATACGTTTACTGTCTGTAGCTCCACATAGTCTGCTTCGCTTTGGTTCTCCACCGCATTTTTCATGTAAAAGTATTGTCAAGGTAGGTTCAAAGCTGCTCAAGGACCAGTTTAACCAATTAAACACAATGGTGGAGATAAAGAGTGTTTTTAGTGACCTTAACTGTATTTCTGCTTAGGACATAGGCTTGGTAGGTTTTCTGGTTGCCCTCAGTGTTGTTTGAGCTTTTGCATGGTCATGGCAGAACATGGAGGTAGTCAGCATTCTCCAAAGAGGTGAAAAAGAAGTGCCTAGGTTGTTCATGATACTGTATGTTCTGCTCAAAGTAATTCGATTGACCTTAAATATGCCTGTTTGCCTGTATCTTTGACATTGTCATGTTTATCAGGGCACTCTTGGAAGAAGAAGGAAGACATGCTCAAATGTGGTCTGATCAGCATTCAAGAGAAAGAAAAATAGGTATTTGCTTGTGTCATTTAGCTTGAAATAATGATTTAATGCTATATGATTTTTAACACTACTAACGTTTGGTTTACTATTATTCTAATTATTCAGTATTCCAACAAAGCATACTAAGACAGATGTTAGAAAGTAAAATGTCATTTTTATCTGTTATCTATCTACTGTAGATATAAAAATGCCATCCCATCCTTACACTCCAAGAGTGTCCATCAATTCGGCAAGTCGGCCAGATACAAGGAAAAAAGCCTTCACAGGATATGATGTTAAATATATGGAGCCTATTTCCAGCGTGAGAACCTCATCTACATCAAGTCAGTTTCATTCTCACGAACCCTCAAGGATCGTGCCCATCAGTGTATCAAATCGTGCCCAGCAAAGTCCTGTTTCAAGAAGGGACATGATTTCATTCACCAAAGCAGCGCAGGCAGCTGCTTCCAGTACCCTGAAACCTGTAGTCTCTTCTGTTGAGATAAAGAGAGAGGAAACCGATCAGAGAAGTATGAGAAAGGAGGTTTCACAGCACTCTTCAAAGGGCTCACTTGATCATCCCCCCTATAGAATCGAAAGTATATCAAGCTCTACAGCCTCAAAAATAGAGAAACCAAAGCCAGCGAATGTGATATCACCCCTTGCGAGTTTTACCAAGAGCACCACTGAAGAAATCAAACAAAAAGATGTTGAACCGAAAGAAAAGAGAATGGATGCCAAACAAGATAAAGAAAAACCCAAGGCAACAAATAAAGAAGAAATAGGGGATGTGAAAGAATCAATAGCTAAAGATGTGAGAGTGTCTGAAAATGTAGGGCATAAGGTGTTTGTAGGTGAGGAAAAAGTACTAGATGCAATTTCTACAGAGGAAATAATTCAGCAGGTCATGAAACCAGCTGGTTTGGATACTAGGGTCAGCTCAAGGTCCCCTGACTCAAAATTCACATATCATGTGGAGAAAACAGAGCAAGAGGATGGATCCACCAAGACTCAGATTGTCTTACAATCTAAAGTTGAGGAGGAGCTGGATATGTCTGAAGATTCTGCCCTGGAGGACCTTCTTAACAGGGGAGTCAAGAAAGTCACCCTGGAGAACATCAAAGGAACCCCAACTGGAACCATGATCGAGAACCTGCTGAGTCTTGGCCTGCAAGGTGAGAGTTTGGGAAATAGGTCAGTGAATGTGGAGATAATCGAGGAACCTGTGGAGTCTCAGAGTGATGAGGAAAGTGAAATTGAAATAGAGACTGTGGAGATTAAGTCTAAACAACCAAACATCAGTCCCTCATCGATGTTCTTCCAAATAGAGGAGCTAGAGAGTGACCCTAAGACCATGAAACCCTTTGACAGTGGTTCTGCTGAAGCCTCTCATTATGGAAACAGTGGCTCTGTGCAGGTTCAGGAAGTTACCAGAGATGAAAACATACCATACTTCTCGCATGTCCAAGAGTCACAAGAATACTTTGTCTCCACTCCAGAAGACAATATGTCTGATTTTGAGGAGGGTGAAAGGTTTATGTCTTACAGCCATTATGGAGTTATGGATGATCTGTCTGATGAACGATATTACCAGGAAGATGACCACAAACAGCCCGCTGCTGAAGGTCAGAGGTACAGAGATTCACCCGAATATGGTGACCACTCGTTTTTGAGAGACAACATCGAAGACTGCATAATCGAAGAGGAGGTGCACGTCTCTCCCACCCTGCAACAGTCCATAGTAGGGATCCTGAAGGAGGAGTCTCTAGACCCCGAACAGCAGCTCAGAGGAGCATTAGAGCAAATCCAAGATACTGTATCTGGAGCCCTCAAGGAAGAACTTGCATTTTTCACAAAAGGTAGAGAGACTCCAGAAAATGTCTCTGTTGACATCAAAAAAGTTGAACAAGTTACAGACAGCGGAACCATGACCATTGTGGCTGAGCTTAATGTGTCCCAGACGTTGGAGGAGTCTGGGCTGCTGGGAGAAGGAGGAGATGTTCCGTCTGAAGAGCAGATAATGGCAGCGCTGAGCTCATCCCACCCAACGCTCCAGCAGGCCCTCGGTGGTGGAGCTGGTGCAGCATACACCATGAGCGTTTCCCAAGAGGAGTTTCAAGTGGAGGGAATGCCATGGATGACCAGCAACGAAGAGATCCAACAATGGAGCTCAACCGATGAGGTCGGCAAGACGGAAAAACACATCAAGCTGGGCCCTAGTGAGAAATCCTTCACTTTTCAGATGGACGTGAACAACGGCTCCTCTGCATCAACAAGCGGAGGAGCCGTTAAAGTACAAAGAAGCGGCAGCGCTACTGAGTACTCACAGACCCAGATGATTGACCCCCACTTGAAGGTCTGTCATGAGAAAAGAATCGCAACTGTTTATCTTGAAAGCCCCAAAGACGAGTGATATCATGAAATAACATCTAAATGACACATTATAGCTCAACATATCATGTCAATCAAATAATTCATTATGAAATGAACCAAAAAAATCAGGTGTTGTAAGCCAGAATTAAAAATTCATGGTCCATCATGACTGTTATACTCTAAAAATGTTACTGATCCCAGTTTTTGAACAGTGCTGTAACTGACATAGCGAAAGTATTAACAAAGCTAAAGCTAATCACTTTAATGCTTTGCTTTGTATATATTATTAACTACCAGAACATTTTATTTCATTTTCACTATATAGTACAGCTTTAACTAAGCACAGAAAAAGTGAAAAACAGTATTTTCTTTCCATTTCATTTTTAAATAGCTTAAAAAATACATTGCTGACTATATAAAAACACACACTTTGTTATTGTACCGTCTCGTGCTTCGTTTCCATAGAATTGCAAAAATAAGTTTGCCATGTTTTAAAACCTTTTTATGAGATATGTTAAACAGAGATTGATCTGATGGAGATATTTACAAAAGTATGCAGAAATTCTAGATTAGTGCAGGCTTTAATTGGCCATATATTTGTGAGTTATTCAAAACATAATCATAATCACACATTAATCATAATCAAAAATTTGGATATTTTTGGTTTATATAGTGTGGTCTACATGGCCACCGTCTAGTTCTGAAGGTGAGAAGCACTAGACTGCCCTTCCTGTAAGAGATCCAGAGATCTCTTAATCCTTAAATGACATTAGACCAGCAAGGACTAATCTAGCAATCCTGCTCTTCCAGGACAACACATTTTTCATTGCTATAGTACTGTGTACAGAGACAGTGAGAGAGGGAGGATCGTAGATCCTTGGAGAAATCTCACATTAAAAATAAGTGCAAGGCAGCTTACACAGAAGTGTGTAAGTGCTTCCAGAATAGCTATTCGGTGCTAATAAGTCTGTCACAACCTATTACGCAATATGAGGATTCAGCTCCACTAAATGACTGTCTATTTTTAGGATTCCATTGACACTCTAAGGTAAAATAGTGTCTGAAGATTTCAAGTGTAAGCATGTATGTTTTCCTCTATTTTTTCTATTTATCTTTAAACAGATATCAGCATATTAATGTTAATGTCACCAGATGCTGCAATGGTGACAGTCCTGTGCCTGTTAACAATGCTGGGAGTAAAAAAAAAAAGAGTAACATCATTTCAACTTTATTTAATGATTTACCATTTCATTTTCAAGTAGCTTTTTATGTCAGTATTATCATAAACTATCATAGATCTAGAAATGAGATCCTCAATATCATATATGTTAACACAGTGATCCCAGGGGTTCTTAAACAAGTTTGAATAAATTTGATTTAACTTTATTACACTGGGTGCAAATGGTGCTTAATGTCATTTAATGTGTGTGAGTTTTTACATTTGTTTTTATGACACAAAGCAGAATATAAGAGTCACTTGCAATATGATTTTTCACATTTAAGTGACTTAAATAATATCCAGTATAATACAAGATGAAAGAACCCCATTTCTGGTTTGTGTTGAAGGATTTGAGTCTTACTCTTTAGGCTGCGGTGCTACACAACAGAAAAAATGTTGGGAAACACGGTGTTAACAGATACATTATAAGTTATTAAGGATCATTATTAACCATTTCCAAGTATATCTGCATCCCTTAAGATGGTGTTTCAGAACCTGCCGTTGTTTATTTGAATCTATGCATACTAGGGTTTTAGGACTCAGCCATCACTGTGAAACCTCATTTTGTCCATCTACGGATTTACAGTTTGCTATACATGATTTACTGCCTTAGCAAAGATTGGTTTGGGGATGTATTTTTGCTAAATGAAAATTCACAAAATGGGTGTGTTGTGCTGTTTTACTCTTAAAAAGACTAGTCTGCTCACTGTCTGAACATTGGTTTACATGCAAACACAATAAACAAACCCTTACAGAGTTCATGTTGTGATTTCAGCTCAATTCTCAGTATAAGAATTAAAACTCTTTGCAGAGAGGCCTGCCGCTCACCAGTCAGAGAGTGTTTGCAGAAACTGCTGTGACGGTGTATTAGATCACTACTGGACAGTTCTCATTTTTTGAAGTGCAGAGGTAGTCACCTTGCCAAGCACTCTAAAGACACAATAGAGCTTGTGTGCTGGTCTAGAAACACTGCCTTGCTTTTTCCAATCCACAGATTTCCCTTGGTGAAATAGGATGAGGTCAAACATCCCTGACAGTCCATGCCACAAACAGCCCTGCTGATCATTGCAGTTATGAGTTAGACATACTAGATGTCACCTCAGATGCAGATGATACCACTGCACAGAATGGAGGCCTTGTTTCAAGACGACTTTCCTTACGTCTCTCATTGACCTCTGGTGACCTAGAAAAAGACCACAAAGCATTAAATGCCTCATCTATTAATGATATTCACTTTCAGCAACACACTACATTCAGGTGAAATGTCCACATACTGCACTGAAAGCACATTTTTAGAGTGCACTGTGACTTCCTGCTATAGAGTGTAACACATGATTGAGTAGGAACTCACTGAGACAGCATGTCCACGGTTCTTTGTGTGGCTTTGGTTTTCTTGTGCTGAGGACCATACAGCATACTTTGAATATCCAGACACTGAAAGAGAGACATATATAGGTGATTAGCAAAACATTTGAGAACATTGGTGACAAGCTATACTCCATCTAAAACTACAAAATGCATGTATATTTTTTATATAAATACAACATAATGCATTATATATATATATATATATATATATATATATATATATATATATATATATATATATATTAGGGCTGTGAAAAGATTAATCGCATCCAAAATAAAAGTTTGTGTTTACATAATATATGTGTGTGTGCTGTGTATAGTTATTTTGTATATATAAATACACACACATGCATGTATATATTTAAGAAAATTTTTTTATTTATATATAAAATATTTACATTTATAACATATAATATAAATTATATATAAATATATACAGTATATAGATGCAAATATTTCTTAAATATATACATGCATGTGTATGTATTTATATATACAAAATAATTATACACATACACACACATATATTATGTAAACACAAACTTTTATTTTGGATGGGATTAATCGCGATTAATCTTTTCACAGCCCTAATATATATATATATATATATATATATATATATATATATATATATATATATATTAAAGACTACCACTCAAAAGTTTTTAAAGCTTTTGAAAGAAATCTCTTATGCTCACCAAGGCTTTATTTAAGTTATATTATTAAAGTAACATTATAATAATAAAGTAATAAAAAGTAATATTGTGAAATATTATTACAATTTAAAAGTGCTGTTTTCTATTTTAATATATTTTCAATTGCAGCAAACACAACTTTTCAACATTGATAATAACAAGAACCATTATTATATATAATTGAGTGCCAACAATAACTGATAATAACTGAGAACCAAATCAGAATATTAGAATGATTTCTGAAGGATCATGTGAGAGAGAAGACTGGAGTAATGGCAGCTTTTCCATCACAGGAATAAATTACATTTTAAAATGTATTTAAAAAAGAAAACACATTTTAAATTGTAATCATATTTAACAACATTATACATTTTTACTATATTCCTATCAAATAAATGCAGCCTTGGTGAAAAAGCATTAAAAACAAATTATTCAAAACTTTTTATCTGTAGGGTATATTTATATAATAATTATTATAATATAATTATGCATATTTTTTTATTCGTATGAGGTTGCTTGGAATATTTGTACTTTTAAGTTGATGATATTGATGACACATCATTCATAAACAACCCAAATCATTGTGACCGAATATATATATATATATATATATATATATATATATTAGTACAGTTGCTACACAGACTACTGAACAGTTCTAATAAAGAATTAATGTTCATTCTTTCAAAAGTGATGATTGTTATCACCATTTTCATAAAGGATGGAAAGGCCTGGTGAAAAATAAATGGCTAGCTGAGCTTCAATACAGTCATAACTGTCAGTGAATGTGAAACTAAAATATCAAAAAAGTTTGTATTTGTTACAGCTAAAATTCAAACCTAAGAAAGTAAGATTTAGTGCTCTGCTTTGTGGAGCTCAAAGGGTAGTGAACGGCTTGACTCTGATTTCACAGACATAGTAGAGAGGAGGAGTGCCTTTGGCACAGATATTATAGGATACCTGGCCAAGCCACTTCATTTCCTCAAATAAACCCACTCTCATTCACTTCTTCAAAACAACAGCAACGGTTAGGATGAAAAACACTCAAAATGACGACATGACAGCAGTCTTTCCATAAAAAGACAAAGGAAAGTACTGTTCAAAGTTTCCTTCATGATTGAAAAGTCTCAGTCCATGTTTTCATCACTTTCCACAGGCAAAAGTGATGTCATGGGGCCCACTTCAATGGGAAAACAGTTGCAGTGACTCTCAAAAGTGTGTGTGTGTGTCTTTAGAAAAGGCTCTCAAAAAAGGATATTCATCTAAAGACTGCATAAAACATAATATACTATACTGTGTATATAATCTAACTTTATTATCGCTTATTTAAATCCCTGTTTCTGTTTTAACCACAAAACCCTGGCTTTAGGCCAAAGTCTAAAGTAAGAGTGTGTTGCTCTGCTGCAGCAGCTGTCATGATTACAGGAGAAAGAACATGATATGAGCTGCTCGAATCTGTCAGAGGTAACGGGGAAAGGTTAATATCCTGAGGAAACGCTGAGCGTGGGACCACTGATTCACAACCCCAGAAATGGAGCCCTTCAATACAACAACAAAGCAACATAGCAACAGTGCTCGCTTACAGACGAGCGGGGACAGGTTTCCAAAGATCAACAGTCACCAAATTATCTCAAGAGGGGGTTTCAGTGTGACCGAATAAAAATAAAAGCCATATTTAGGACATACTAGGAGACAAGGATAATGTGGTAGCATCTTCTTACGGCATCAAATGTTAAGAGCGAAAGCACAAAAGAGAATGAATAACGTCACAAACAGGGGTGTGGTAGACTCCTGGAGGAGGACATCAAGTGAGCTGCCCAAGACACCAAGAATAACACTGTCCCATCTAAAAATAATCAAGCTTTAAATAAAGCTAGAGCTACCAAAACAAATGTTAACTTTGGTAACTTGCTTTATTACCTAAATAAAGTTACCATAATAAACATACTGTTCATTGTATACATGTAATAAAATTAATTTTAGAATTTGAGTTAAGACTATTTTAGAATACTATTTTTCTCCTAGTGGAAGGTCTCATGAAGGTCTCCTTTTAACAGCACTCAGCAATGTATCAATGGCCAAGAAAATGTCTACTTGCACCTAGAAGGACTAAGAACACAATGCTATTTTTTGGAACGTTTCATATCAGGAAAGGCGTCTATCATTCATGCTACCCTCCAAGATTAGAGCATAGCTCTGAGGACAGAAGCTGTTCAGATCTCTTTTTATGCTAACTGCAGGTGCACAGACTCTTTGCATGGAAGGATCTTGGTGAAATATATAGAACAAACTTTATTTGATAAACTATTTTATACTATCAGAATTCCATGTAGATGTAGCATCAAATTCAGCGAAATGATGATGTATATATTGGTTGCGTCCAAAATCGCATACTCTCTTGAGTAGGTACTTATTTTTAATAAGTACATTCTATATAGTATGAATGTATCTGGACGTATTACATTCATCATGTTGCCCTTATCATGTGACCTACCAGCGTTAGTTAACAGTACTGTGAATTCAGACAAACTACTTTTGTCACATAATGTTTTTCGCCTACTATATAGGGAAGTATGCGATTTTAGATGCAACCTTAATGTCACAATGTAATGGAAGTAGAAACTGATTTTTTTTTTGTATAGTGCTGTACTGAAGAAAAAAAAAAAATTAGAAAAAAATTGTTTTATACTGTTTTATCCATCGGTTGTTAACTGTATAGAAGCAAATCTGAATGCGAGTTTGCAGTCGTCAGTCGATTATAAGAAAGCGGCGGGATAAATGATTGGAAGAGTGTGGCATACATCACCAGTGAAATGTTTAATTAAAAAAAAAAATGTTTGAACATGCATAAATTAATTATTCACATTAAGATCAAAAACATGCATTTAGAAAATAGAGGGTGAATTTTGGTTTTGTGCTGACTTTAGTATACCTGTGATGTTTGATCATAAATACATTGCAGAACTGTTTTACTAGATACTGAATGTAATATGTTACACACGGATATTTATGAATAAGGTACGAGTAAATATCATTAACAGCTAACAGCCAACTCCTACAGCATAGTGATCATGTATTAGATTTGATTCACCTTCTTGAGTGTCCGGTAGGCGTGTCTCATCTGACCCCGTGCCATCTCCACTCCACCAATCAGCTGCAGCGCTTCTGCCACTTCTGCACTCAGTTCACCAAACGTGCTCTTCTTAAGGGACAGAGACTCTCTTTGGATCTCAGCGCAGCTCTGAAAAACAAAAACGCACAAACACTCCTTACAAAGTAGTCTTTCGGTATAAGAGATAATCCCAACTTAACCACCATAAATATGACATGTCTCCTCCAAAGTTTTGAATACTGATGAATTATCATTAATGTTGAAAACAGTTGTGCTGCTTACTAAAAAAAGGGACTTTTTTCAGTATTTGTAATCTATACTATAACTAAACTAAATGCTATAAATAGTATATTGTGATAAATACTATACAGAAAATCCCACCTTTTTAATTTCTTCGCAAAATGTACACAGTAATTATATTATCACCCAGCTCTAATCTGCTAAATGCTACTATAAAGCATTAAAGGGATAGTTCACTTTGAAATAAAATTTTGGTATGTTTTAGCTTACCTCAAGGGCATCCAAGATGTAGGTGTCTTTTGTTCCGCAGTAGTTTCAATTTTGATATTTTTAGGTCAAACCGTTCTTGTCTGTCAGTCCTATAATGCAGGTCTGTGGTCACTGTCTCAAAGAGCATGCACAGAGTCCAAATTAAAACAATTCCCCATCGTCCAAATTAAACAATTCCCCATCGTAAGTACACATTGATGGCCTAAGACACGAAACGAGCGGTTTGTGTGAGAAAACGAACAGTATTTATATCGTTTTTTAACTCTTGTACACAGCCACGTCTAAGTGATCTGAGGGCGCGCGCGCATCCTGCTGTGTGACGTGTGCGCAGACTGGTGCATAGATATATATACACTAGATGTCGCATTGGCTACGACAGTTCATTGGAACGAATGCCGTAGGCAAGGCGCCATCTATTCCAGCAGGATGCGCGCGCGCCCTCAGATCACTTGGACGTGGCTGTGTACAAGAGTTAAAAAAACGATATAAATATTGTTCGTTTTCTCACACAAACCGCTCGTTTCGTGTCTTAGGCCATCAATGTGTACTTACGATGGGGAATTGTTTAATTTGGACGATGGGGAATTGTTTTAATTTTTACTCTGTGCATGCTCTTTGAGACAGTGACCATAGACCTGCATTATAGGACTGACAGACAAGAACGGTTTGACCTAAAAATATCAAAATTGAAACTACTGCGGAAAAAAAGACACCTACATCTTGGATGCCCTTGAGGTAAGCTAAAACATACCAAAATTTAATTTCAAAGTGAACTATCCCTTTAAGATATTAATATATTATAAACATTAACAAGATTTTGTGTAAAGCTGCTTTGAAACAGTTTATTGTAAAAAGTGCTACACAAATACATTTGACTTGACCTTTTAAATGATATATATAGTTCAAATATAAAGCGCCATATATTTTCCGTAATATACACCATATCCAGAAGTATTTGAAGCTGACCTCCTGTTGTCCCGTGAGTAGGAGGAAATGACTGAAGTCATCTTGGGCAGATAGGGTGAGTGTGTCCTGTGGGCCTAATGCACTTCTATATGCACTTATACACTCCTCAAAAAAGTGTGCAGCTGAATCTATTGAAATGGGAAAAGAGATGCACATAATTACACTTCCCCCACTTCCCCTTGAAGAGCTACTCCAGCACAGTCATATTTTTCAGTTGATTAGCTGAGGGTCACCTTCAAGTCTTTACTGCTGTACTTGTTATGCAGGGCAGCTACAACAAAGCTACGCGTATGTACAGGCTGCTAAACACTTAGATACAGTGTGATCCAACGCGATTCACTTCAACGACAAACTCCAAACGTTGCATCAAATCTTAGTTATCTAAAGCAGTGTTTCTCAAACATGTCCTGGGGACAACCCCACCACTGCACATTTTGTATGTCTCCCTAATCTAACACACCTGGTTCAACTCAGCTCATTGGTAAAGACTGCAATACTTGGGCTACGTCTACATTAATCTGGATACATTTGGTTCAACATTAGGCTTTCCTGTAGCTCAAACAGTAGAGCATTGGCGCAAGCAACTCCAAGGTCATGGGATCGATTCCCAGGGAAAGCAAGAACTGACAAAATGTGAAATGTGTACCTTGAATGCAATGTAAGTCGCTTTGGATAAAAGCGTCTGCCAAATGCATAAATGTAAAATGTAAATACATTTGAAAACAGCATTTTAGTTGCAAAACGCTTCCCAGTTTTCAATCATTTTCCAAATGTTGCTCATCCACACTGAAACATCTGAAAATGCTTAAATCTCCTCACTGCGCATACATAAATCATAATAAAAGCTCACAAGATGATACCGAGAGAGCAGACATATAAAAGTTCTCACATCTAGTGTGATCTATTTATTAGCAAAATACTGTATCTCACCAATCATAGTTGCATCCAGGTTGCACTCAAAATCATATGGTCTAAATGCACTTGTCATACTGTTTTGCTTGCAGGACAGCAATTTTTAGAGTAAATTTTCTGTCATCTTTGCAGGAATGTAATATGAAGGTTCGACAAAGGAACATTTATCTTTAGCAACACTATGAAAGTAATAGCAGGCACAAAAATGCCGGTATAACCATAGATAAATTATTGGTACAATATGCGTCACATGACTAAATGTGTCTTTGATTTGAAATACCTCCATTTTTACAGTCCACAACATGACAACAATGCGAAAACTGTGTTTTCATATTTATCCCCCAAAAAAGCTGTCTTCGTTAACTAAAACGCCGTTTCAGTGTGGACGGAAGGCCAAAACGAAGAAAACTTATTAGTGTGGACAAGGCCTTGAATTGGGTGTCTGATGAGGAACATCCAAAATGTTCAGTGGTGGGGGGGTTTGAGAAGCAGTGATCTAAAGGACAGAATGATTTTTTATCACATTACATATTTAATTAAATTTCTACAATACTATTAACTTCATAACACATTTCATAACTTCTGTGATGCTCAGGGCCTAATTAAACCCAGTTCAGAAAGACTATTGTGAGTGCATTGTTACCGTTGTGATGAGGCTCTGAAGTGGAAGAGTACGCCAGAGCCAAGCTGTGAGCGATCTGGGCCCCTTCCAGACCCCCAGGACTCTGACTAAGAGCAATGGAATGAGCCTGCAGAAGAGGGAGAGAGAGATACAGAGATTTGAATACAGATATATCACATATAAGACCCACCCTCAAGCATAGGAAACATTAATCATTTCAGGCTTTAAATAATTCTGTGGTCCAGTTTTAAAAACCATTAGACAGAGGATGTCAAAAACATAACCCATGGTCCAAATATGGCTTGTGGAGGATGCGATCTGATCCCATGCGATGATTTGAGGAAAATAAGAATAAAAAAACATTCCTGTCATTCCTGAAATATTCATAATATTCTATATTTATATGTTGCAATTGCATAAAGTGGTACAGACTTTTGTTTAGTCTTTTTTTTTCCGTTCTAACTTTGCATTAATGTTTGGTTTCAGGTGGAGTTATCCAGTCAGCTCTTGTCAATACCGTCACTTGATTCATATTTCCTAATTACTCATGTTATACACTATTGTTCAGTTTGGGTTCGGTAATATTTTTAAATGTTTTTTTTAAAGAAGTCTTGTATGCTCAATTTTAAATAAACCTTCTATTATAATATATTTTAAAATGTAATGTATTCCTATGATGTCAAAAGCTGAATTTTCAGCATCATTACTCCAGTCTTCAGTGTCACATGATCCTTTAGAAATCATTCTAATGTGCTGATTTGCTGCTCAAGAAACCTTTCTTATTATTTTCAATGTTGAAAACTACATGATGTTTTTTATGTCTTTACTGCCACTTTTGACCAATTAAATTCATCCTTGCTGAATAAAAGTATTACTTTCTTTAAACTTCTGAATAGTAACATATATACATAATCTAAAGGCCTCTGGTTAGTAGTAAACTACATATGCTTTCTTTCTTTTTTACCTCAATATTGGTGATTAAAGCAGGATAAAGGTGATTATGGAGCATGTATTTAATACACCAAACACCAAAAATGGGTTTGACAGCCCTGCACCTCTCCTCTGCTTTAATAGGAGTTGGAATCTCAGGAATTTACCTGTAGGAGATGCTCAATGGCTCTATCCAGATGTCCCTGTGCCTGTTCAATGGCTGCCATGTTTCTGTAAACAAAGCAGATCCGACTGAGCTGAGCTCCTTCCCGAAGCAGCTCCAAGGCTCTTTCACATTGACTGAGGGCCTTCTCAGGCCTTCCCTGCCGCTGGTACACCCTATACAACACACCACATGCACACAGACACAAAGATGTCATTTATCATGAAATCAATCCACAACGTCACATACAGCACACTGTTGACCTTACTTGTGCATGCCATCATAATAAGAATGGCTCGTCTGTAATGCCAGTCATGGGCAAAAATGCCAGAACAATGAAAGGAAGAAGGTCGAGAAAAGGGAGTCCTGTTCAATGCAAACTGGTTAAAAACAGGAAGAACTGCTGTGTATTGCAAAGGACGGTGGTACTAGCTCTGAACCTTTAAAGAGCGTCCGTTTCTTTTATTAAGATGTGGAGTGCAGCAAATCCAAACATGCCCTGCAGTGTTGAACTCAATACACAAGAGCTCATGTCTTTATTAGGTCTGATTCTCCACTCTCAATATCAGCCTGAAGGCATTCGGTCTCACTCCTGAGCAATGCACAGAAAACTGACTCACTGCTGTCTGCTATCTGTGTAGAAATGAAGTACAGAAGACTGTTCTATAAAAAGTATCGTTTAAATTGCTAAACTGATTTTTAATGACACAAAGATTTGTAATGTTTTACACTTATGCTCACCAACGCTGCATTTAGTATTTCACACTGTAATATTGTTAAATATTGTTGTAACTTAAAACAACTGTTTTCTAATTGAATATGTTTTACAATAAAATGTATTCCTGTGATGACAAAGCTGAATTTCCAGTATCATTACTCCAGTCTTCAGTGTCACATGATCCTTTAGAAATCATTTTAATTTGATTTTGTGCTCAAGAAACATTTCTTAATACTATCAATGTTGAAAACAGTTGTGCTGCTTAAAATTTTTGTGGAATCCGTGATATTTTTTCCCCCGGGATGCTCTGATTAAAGGTAGGGTAGGTAGGAATTGTCTAAAAAACTTCTTTTCCAAATTTGTTTAAACTTTATTTATATATCAATACATAATTAAAATGTAAGTACTCTGAAAAAGAAAGTATAAAAATCGAGTGTCTGTAGACCTCTCACGACTGTTTTAAAGACAGCTCATTATTTCCATTCACTCCACCCCCTCCATTCTGGGCTCCTTCCAAAGCCACGCCCCCAAAACACATGAACGCGCGACTCCGACCGCTGAGCTGGACGCATTATTTACCTGAGACGAGCGGAGAGGAAGGAGCACCGTGCATGTAGTGACATCATGTCAGAATCACATGTAATAAAAAAATCTAACTTTATCATAATGAATATAAACAAATAAGATGTATTTTAGTACTCACTATCAAGCTAGCATATCGATATTGGTAAAGTTTAAAATATATATTTTTTGATTCGCTAACGAGCTAGTTATATCTATAAGGCAAAGCTAAAAACAGGTTGCATTGATACACGTTTTTCCATTACCATCAGTTACACTGTGATGAAGATGAATTTCGTGTAAGATTCATAACATATATGGTGTTCTGCATGTAAGAGTTTCCATGATGAAAGCATTGTTGACTCTGATGAGGTCATGCAAGCGGCCGTGCAACTAGGGACCGAGGACGGGGTGGTCGAAGTGCAGGGCAAGGAGCACTTCTTGGACATGAGGAGCTGCGTCGAGTTTTGCATCTCCTATTCCTAGGTTCCGTGCCTCTTGAATTCCTCAAATCAAACGGCCGGTTGCGCGCAAGTGGGCAGATCCTTTAGCTAAAGGGTGGTTGCCATGGTTGCGAGAGAGAGTGACAGTCGCCTAAGCCAATCCTTTGTTTCGTCCCGAATGGAAATAATGAGCTGTGTTTAATGCAGATTAAACGGTCTAGAGTCACTCGATTTTTATACTCTTTTTTTCAGAGTACTTACATTTTAATTATGTATTGATTGATATATATAGAAAGTTTAAACAAATTTGGAAAAAAGTTTTTTATAAAATTCCTACCTACCCTACCTTTAATAGAAAGCCGAAATAATAGCATTTATTTTAAATGGATATCTTTTTTAACATTATAAAAGTCTTAACTGTCACTTTTTTTGTTACTTTGTAACTTATCTTTATTTTAAAAATAGATGCTAATTTAAAAATGCTAAAAGTTATGGTTAAGGGTTAAATGTAAAAAATAAAAATCCCAGATTTTCATTTGGATCTCTTGGCTCTCACTGTAAATAACTATACCATGATGCTTCTCTCTGATGTGGGCAGGTGTGTAGCACTGGGCTATATGGAGACATACATCACCACAGGGAGATCCCATATTTCACCAATCCATCTTGTTAAAAGCCTTGAGCCTTTCCAGAGTCATCCACTCTAATGGATCACTAACTCAATTTCCCCATCTCAGAGGGAATAGCCTGCTCATGCAGCATCCTTGTCCCATCAATACAAGGCTGGTAAAAAATAAAGTTGCATCACAAACATAGGTTATAATTGATAAGTTGATATCCCATGATGCCACTCTAAATTAGCAAGCGGAATTTGGTGATGGAGATGGTTGACATTACACATAATCTGTCACCCATATCTGCATAATTTGATGATGCTGGAGCTGTAAACATGTCTTATCTTAAATAAGGTTTATATTTTAGAAGTGCAAGCTCTAAATCGGAATATCCAATTGGATTTACTGCAATCAGTGAAAAACGCTCAAGGGCAAGATTTAGAGCACGACTCCACCAAGGTTTTCTCATAGTAGTCTGTGTGTACGCTGGAGCACCCTGGCAACTTTTCAGGGCTGCATCAGAAATTCCAGACTATGGGCCTCCTTTTAGGGGCAGTGGGACATGCAGCGTGAATGTGCCAACTCTACTGCAGCGCTGCCTGGGGACACAAACCTAAACACGTCCTGTATTATGCCACGCAGTGCCAGCGTAATACCAGCCATCCTCTCAGGCATCCTCTGTGGGAGGAGAGATATAATCTGCGAGGAGAAATCTGATTTAATGTCCGTTGTGCAGGGGCGTAATGCAATTAGGGATTTTTACATGAACTGCCAAGTAGTCCCCCAAGCCTTCTGCTTAGTAATTGTTAACAGACCAATATTGACGTAGAGTGTGTTTGAAAGATTTCAGGCTTGATGGAGAGTAGTGCCAGAAAAAATGGGGGAAAACAAACACAGAGCAACAGAAAAGACATCGTTGCCTTTAAAAAAAAAAGAAACACTGATTACTTCAGACTGTTATAACAGCACTCCAAGTTTAGCTCAGCTTAACGGTAAGGTAGGCAAAGTTATTCATAAAAAACGTTTTGTAATAGAACTGGTTTAAAAAATATTTTAAAAATGTACATTTATATTCTGTGGAAGTCTCGGGACCAAAAAGCGTTCGTCCAATCATTGCATTCGGTCCGAATGTAATAATAGGGTGTCCTACCTGCCTGTCAACCTGTATTTGCATACCTTCGCGCAGACATCACACGTTGTCAGCGTGTTCTATGAGGCTATGCAGAGTTGTAGACAGTAACAAAGTGCCACGAACAAACAGCAGCCGCCTTTTACAGTTCCTCCTGAACCAAGACAACGAGCTTATGCTGCATTCACGCCATAACTACTGTAATTAAGAGACATTCTACTCGGAGCTGGTCAATGCTGAAATGAATCTGCAGCAGTCAGGTGGTACATGTCAGAGCTCTGTAAGTTATTTACGTTCATTATTATTGTAATGTTACGTGCTTTGAGGTGATTTAACGCCGTCCATTTGTGACGTCATGTGTTTTGGAGGAGGCGTGGCTCTGAAGGGAGGGGGTGGGATCTTATGACTTTAAAGTTAGCTTGCTATTGCTAACCTCTCTGAAATTGCCTACCCCATCTTTAATTTACAAGATAACCAAAGAAAACAGAGCAATGGTTTAAGGGGATGTGTTTGATATATATGTAGATCGACCATTTTTGACTGTCAAAATGCCGGCGGACACAGCTACAGCGAGTTGTTCAAAATCTTTCTTTTAAGTAAACTCTGTGTACACAAACAATGTTCTCAATGCTCGAGTTCATGTGTAGAGCCCTTGGTGATACTTTGAGCAAAGTTTCATGTTGTATCGAGCCTTCTTAGTGTTTTAAAAATAGCGATTTTTGATGCTATCATAGAAGTGCCCCTAGCATTCCCATTCAAAAGGTAATTTGACTGAAAACGTAAATACGGTCAAACTTAAAAGTGGCATTTCCATTCTAATTATACTTTTAAACAAAAGTTTGCCTTGGGTAGATTAACAAAAAGACCCTAGGTTGCATTTTGGCGAGAATTACCCTTTAACTGCAGAAGAAAAAATGAATACAGGGTGAACTATCCCTTTAATACGGTCTTTTTTTCTTTAGGACGCAGGTTTTCTATCAGCCATCAAGTGGATGTTAAGTGGATGGATGATTTTACATTGACAAAAATGACACACTTAACATTTTAAGCTTTTCTTTGTTCACAGGGTCAGAGTGTGAAAAGACATAGGAGGAACACACGTCACTTTTGAGTTCTCTCAAGGCCAATAAATCCCAACCAGCAAGTCTCGAACAAGGGCTGATGTAAATATGTGCAGAGATTCATGTCAGATATGCTGACTCTGATGTTCGTTCGCTCTTTGCCTCCATCCGGATTAAAAAGCTGTAAGCGTGTGTCATTGTTTCAGGGTTTTGTGGTGGTATGTGTTGATAGCGCAGGCTCGCTCATTTCAAATATGTCAACACTAGCTTTACAGTCAAAGGCAGAAGAATTAGAAAGCTTTCATCACAATTCGCATATGCACATTCTTGTGGGACCATGAAACCAGCTGACAAACTGATGAAAACACAACCTGCTAAGGGTAGTAAAAAAAAGAAATCCTGACATCATATTATAAATACATAATAAATGAGCTTTACTACATAGCAGTTTAACTTCTCTCACACATATGCCCTTACATAACAAAGAGCAGCAGTAATAAAACCTGAGATGGCCCAGGGAGATACTGTCGCTCTGCACTCACAACATAAACACAGCTGGCAGACAAACCACAGTCGTTCATTGTCACAGTCAAGCTTGGTGAGACCAGCCATAATAAACACTGGGATCAATACAAGCTATTGAACAAGTTAATCAAGTCCTCCTGTGGGAACTATTCCCCCCTGAGAAACAAAAGATCTTTGAATTCACAAATAAAAATCATTTAATGTGAACAAAGTAAACCTGCTGAAATTCTGCATAGTAAATCTTTTGCTTTATGTACGGTTAATAAACTGATGCAAGTGACGTTGGGTTTTGCATTGCAGATTTTCATGTAGTTAACTCTCAAGATAAATGTTTACAGACGCTTTTCTGGCCAACCTGGAGACATTCATATTAAACGTGTGAGGTTCACAGGCACTCAAAGATATGATAATAAAAGATAAAAACATCATTCTGTTTCTATTTGTCCTTCACAAGCAGTGGCCAACGTGAAATTCATCATAAGCTTCGATTCTGTTGTGGATGAGGAGCACCACCTTGTGGTGAAAAATACACTTTATACTGTTGATATTAGCTTGTGGTCCTAATGAAGTGCAGAAGAGACAAAGCCCTTAAAGAGAACAATTTCTAAATAAATGTAGCATAACAACAAATTCTGATGCATTTATGAAAGTGTTCTCTTAGTTACTTAAGTGCACCAATGTCAACTTGAAGTGACGCCAGGAAAAACATGGATTTAAATCTGAACCTGATATTTGAAACTGCAGAAGTCAAGAGAAATAAATAGTCCACAGCATGTGATTCACCATAGTGCTTTGTGTGACTATCAATGCGGACTCGGCTGCCATGTCATATTTCAGGCCTGTATACAATTTCATGTGTTTATTATGCCATAAAAAGACTGTGAAATTGATTGAATTGTTTCTAAGGGTAATAATTACAAAATGAATCTCTCTTCTCCTAGTCCTAGACTTTATGATTTATGCAGAGTTATATTTAAAAGGAAGGCAAAGACCTCAGCACTTCTCTAAAAAGGGGCAGGAATTTATATACTAGTCTTTTAGAGTTGGATTGTCTCTCTTGTTAATCCAGCTATGTCATTACAGTCAGCCATTAAAACAATTAAGATTAAAATGGACCCATACCTTGCTAAATTTGTAAATACTTCATACTCAGTGTCCACTCTGTCCTCCATTCCCATGGCTTCTTGTGCTACAATGTCTCCCGTGACTATCTCTGCTTTCTGAAAGCTTGACTCAGCCTCTGCTAAGGTTCACATAGTTAAGAACTCATCAGTGGTGAATTAACATATTACTACCATCAGTACATTATTTAAAGCAAGGTCTGTATGATGAATTATAAAAAAAATTCTACTTCAAAAAGAGTTCAATAATATCACACACACACATATATAAGATTTGAACAGTTAAGATGCACTACAGTATGTATACGACGGCATTAGATTTTTGTAAACAAGGATATTTTCCAAGCACTAGAGCAGTGCTTCCAAGAGTCTGATGTATGGTAAGGAAGCAGATGAGGCAGCTCACTCTCTCCTCCTGCTGGCTGGAACGGAGTACTTCAAGTGCTTGGGATGCATGTTCTTGTGCCTGATGTGCCCAGCCTGGGAAACAGGAGGTCATAACTGTTAGGAGGTGGTTAACGTATTATAAATGGCTGCCTAAGAAATCAATTTGCATGATTCACAGTCAAAGCAGGGTTTATTTTTCGCTGTATGTTATTCTTTCTTCTATCTTTTTAAATGCATTAAATGATGAACAATTTTACCTTTGTATTGCAAATAGGCTTTAGCCAGTCTTGACTGGGCTTGGGCCACTGCAAAATGCTCATTTCCATAAACCAGTCTGGTCAGTGCAAGGCAACGCACAAGCTCCTGGATACAGAGGTCATGCTGCAAAGTTCAAACAAGCAAAAAACATTAAACTAGAGAAATTATAAAAAAAATTTTTTAATTAATACAATGATCAGTCATTGTTGATGCACTGGAGATTAAGATTGTGCCTGGTGTGCTATATGAAAACAGGGGTTTTCAAACTGGGGTCCGGGGCCCCCAGGGGACCACAAGAAAGTGCTAGGGGGTCTGTGGATATGTTTAGAGGAAAACAGTGTAAAAAAAAAAAATTAAATAAATAAATAAAAGAATATTCAAATAAATATAAAATGCATATTTGATATAAATTAATAAAATAAGTAACAAATACTAGATTAAAATGAAACTAATTATATTAATAAATAATAAAAAAAGATTCAAATTAATTGTAAAAGTTAAATAAAAAAATAAATAGATTAAAATAAATAATAAAAATTGGTACTATACGGTTATCCGGACCACACCTGACCACACGTGACCACAACCGCTCTTGGTTGGTCGTAACCCCAGTGACGGGTAGGTTTAGGGGCGGGGTTGGGGTAGGTCATCACATGTGGTCCGGATAACCATATAGTACCTAAAAATTAGATAAAAATAAATGAATAAGTTCTACATAAAATACAATATTTCCCTCGCAAGAAAATGGTCATATATGCCCATGGCATCTAAAAGTTTGAAAACCCCTGCTTTATGTAATGATAATAGATCATACTGAAATGTTGGGGCACTGATAAGGTTACATAAATCAGTAGGACAATACAACATTAGAGTGTGAGATATGTATTTCGGAATGTAAGATTATTCCATGTGTACCTCTTCACTATCAGTCAAGGACTGAGCTCGTCTCTCACAAAGTGATAGTTTCTCTGCAGGATTCATCTTACTGTAATTCTTCACATCTTCTTTCTGCAAGATTATTGTTGAATCTGCATCCTTTAAGGATTCTCCTGAACTGCAACTGCTGCTCATGTTGAAGCTGGTGAATCTGTAAAAGTTTAGAGCTTGGTTGTGTCTCTAAATATAATTAACTGGCTACTTAGCAGTTCTGTGCAGGTAGGCAGTTAACTAGGTTTTGATAAACATCCCTCTTTGGGTGCATGGCAAAGAGATGCACTGGAAGTGAATGGTCACTGAGACTGTTGGTCTCTCTCTAACATTCTGCCTAACAATTTCTTTTGTTTTAGGTTTTAAACAACATTAAGGTAAGTAAACTATGACATATTATTGCTTTTGGGTGAACTATCTCTTTAACAGCGGCAGGAAAATGGCTACATACGATTCATCCAGCGCAGTCACAGGACATCTCTGCTGTGGTGCGCGAAACGATCCGCTGAGCGGTGCCAGACTCATTTTAATGGAGAAGGCAAATAAAACTCAGATGTTATTTCATAAGCAGACATTTGATTAATAATGAGTTCATTTGACATCAGTTTTTAAAAGACTGCAATGGTCTTTTCAAATACACTAAACATAGAGCTGTGCAACCGAGTAACGAATATCACGAAAACCCAAACAAACGCTGTGATTGGTTGACTCATACACATGGGTGAGTCATGTGACTCTCAATCTCTTCAAATCGACCCATGCAGTTTACTGTATGTTCTTACGATTTCAGTATTTTTGAATCAAACTTTGCCACAAAAAAAACCTTCTTTATACTATTGTGGCAGTAAAATTCTTAATTTTTTACCAACTTGAGCAATGCACATGTGCATGTAAGAAAAAGTGTTTGTAATTTCTGATAGCATAGAATAGAATAGAATCCATAGGATTTTAATGTAATTGAACTAACTGCTTAAAATGCTTCTGATGAAAAACACTACCCATAATCCTAAAGTGAGATTAGAGACCAATTCGAGAGGTCTTTTTTTTTTTACCATGAAAATGGGAATTGTGGCAATCAGTGATTTCCCACTGCCCGATGTCGTTCTAATTCAACGATCTTAAATATCTGTTTATATTGTAGAATAAGATTTCTAATGCAATTTTTAGCACTTTTGTCAATAACTTAGTCTTATAGTCAATATTTTTATAGAAAGTTGTCAACCGAGGGGGCGCCGCAACCTGTGAGGATTAATGCATCCTGACCAGTTACCCATTTTTTTCTATGATGAGAAAAAAGAGAAATTACACATTTAAATGTGTCTGCAGCAGATTTTATTTCGCAGATTTAATTACAGGTTAAATAAATTATTAAATTGATTTTTAATGGGATTGTTTTCCCCACAATAAAGGCCTCAGACATTGCAGAGTGTATCTGTAAATGGTTATCTATTTAGATAAACGTACTCTCATTATGATCATAAGACCACATTATGTTGTGAGTAGCTAACAGAATGCATTGCATTATAGACAGCTTTTACTTACGAAAACAATAACACCAGGAATCAAATTACTTTCTGTGAGTAGCATTCAGTGGTCTTGAGGGTTTGATACCAATTCATTTTTTATTCAAGGACAGTGAGCAATATATCTAAGGTATTATAATGAAAGCCAGCCTAACATTAAAGATCAAATCAGTTGCCTTTGCTTAAGTGGCTTAAAGTGTTACATGCAATGCAATTTTCCCCTCAATTTAGTGTAATTTAGTAAAGAGAAAGAGGGAAAGCAGGGGCTAGAAGGCGGTAATGTCAGAACCATTTGGCTCTAGCCAGATATAAATTTAACATCACAAAAAAATCACAAAAAAAGATGGAATGACCCCTACTGGTTTTCACTGAGACTAACTATTTCAAATAGATCTTCTCCTTTCAGTCACATGAATAATCATCATAATCCGAAATCCATGTCCTTGTTTTTTTTTGGTCCCCATGAGGAAAACAGCTTACAGAATTATGTTTTTGAAAATGTAAAAATGCAGAACGTTTTCTGTGATGGTTTACATTTACATGTAATCATTTAGCAGATGCTTTTGTCCAAAGTGACTCACAAATAAGGAAACCAATAGAAGCATTTGAACCAACAAAAAAGCAACAATACGTAATATTTAAAGAAACAGATATACAGTATAGCTGTTCCTTATGGCTAAAGACTGCTCGGGTTCAGTTTGGCAGGTCATTCTACCAGCAGGGAACAATCAAGGTAAAGGTCCGTGAAAGTGATTTTGTGTCTGGCCCCACAGGGGCCGTCCACTTGCAGAACGCAAGCTTCTGGAGGGCACATAAGTGTGAAGTATGAGTTTAGGTAGGGATGCAGTGCCAGTGGTTGTTCAAACATCAGTGCCTTGAATTTGATGCGAGTGGCTATTGGCAGCCAGTGCAAATTGATGAAGAGAGGTGTGACGAGCTCTATTCGGTTCGTTAAAGATCACTCTCACTGCCGCATTCTGGATCAGTTACTGTCCATGCTAGAAGGTCTGCCAAGAGACCATTACAATAGTCTAGCCTGGATAGAATACTGGTCTGTGAAGATTAGCTGATCATCAATTTGCTGTCCTGGAAGGAGTTATGGTTGATGAGCCTATAGCTGAATGGAGAAGATTTGATGAAATGTTGGGTTGGCCAAAACCACAAGTAGTTTTGGTAAGGTTGAATTGAATGTGATGATCCTTCATCCAGCAATAAATGTCTTTTAGGCAGGCCCTGGTTTAGGGGTGGGTTGTTAGTACAGTATACAAACCATTATGTCTACAGAAAGTGTGTGTGTGTGTAATTGTTCCCATCCTTATTTTAGCCTATATATATTTTTTCATTATAATAATGATAAAACGGAATGTTTACCTTTTAAAGTTATATTTAGCAGAGCATCATTGCACTAACTTTATTCTTTATATCTTGCGTCAATTTGGATTTTCTATCCTGTCATGACTTTCTAATCTTGAAATGACCATTGTTGACAGATGTTTTGACCTTCTGCCTCCAAATAATGAGCGAAAGACATACGTGCAACCTCAGAGAGGCATTATTCATTTCATCACCATTCCCTGTGTCATTTTGAGTAGTTTGCTAATATTTTCTCTCATCATCTGTGTGGGCAGAATTCATAAAGTTATGTAATGAAGTGCAGTCTGCTTTACAATTGTGTTCACATGCTCCACAAAAACACTGTAGGCTAATAACACTATTTGGGGATTAACCATCATTTTTCTTTTCATACCTTTTTAACGTTTTATACGAAAAGGCCTAGCTGTTCAGTGTATTATTTATCCCTTGAAATGTGTTACGTATTTCTAGGGGTATCAAAACATGTCATTTATTGAGCCTACATTTTGACCGACATCTATGACTCAAAGGCATCTCAGTCATAACGTTAAGTTCCATTCATCATTATAATCTCTTTACCACATCTTCATATAGCCTATAAAATCAACTGGCGACAGAGAGGTTAACCCAAGCAGTGCAAAAATAGGATCGCGTTCATGTCACTCCCTCAAAAGCTGTAGGTTCACACCTCTTTTCAGGTTTACATCTGGACTGAGCTGCACAACCTGCGCCCCGTCAAAATCTAGTCCTCACCGGTCATCCACAGCCCTACTCAACGCAAATTTACAGCTGGAAGATGAATTATTGGCTCTCTGCGATTCTTTTGCAGCAGTGTAATAGTTAAATCAGTGCCGAATGCGTTATTTGATGTGGTGTGTGGTGCCTAAGCTTGAACAGTCCTCTACAGTGAGAAGATGGCGTCGGACGGAGCGAAAGGGGAGCAGCCACCTCCGCTACAAACACTGGTAACCACTGGCCATGGAAGCGTCGAAGCGGTGAGATATATTTACGCAAAAAATGACATCTGTCTGCCGCAATGAATGCTAATTATAACAGGCGATGAATGGTGCTAACAGAATAGGAATCGTCCTGTGCTGTGAATCATAAATATCAGTGGATGTGGAACAGTGGTCCGTGTGTACCCTGTGTGGAAGAGATTTAATTTTTTAATTTAATTTTTTTTTTGCGGGGTAACGTTACTTTGTTGTGCTTTCACATTTATATATCCTTGATCTGGGGCAGAGCATAATATTGTTTAAAGTACGATAATTATTCCTTATTGTTTCTTTAATGTGCAGCTGCGCGCGATTTGATATTACCATGGTAAGCCTAGAAGATTACCTTACTATTATTGAATATTTAACAGTTAATGTGCTATTTGTTTTGTCACGTTTCGAGATACCATGATAATTGAAATCGATTATCAACTGCTTTTTAGTATGGTTAATTGCACACTCTAATATTTAGAATCATTAATAATATAGATTGCAGTCTTTACCTAAAAATAATATAATAATAATAATAAAACACACACACACACACACACACACGTATGTGTATATCTATCTATCTATCTATCTATCTATCTATCTATCTATCTATCTATCTATCTATACATAAAGAATACATTCCCTTATGAAAATTAACCATGGTTTTACTGCAAATAAAACCAAAAAACATTGGTTGCTATAGTTAGACCAAGGTAACCACAAATTAACCATGGTTTTGCTACACTAACCATAGTTTAACCATGGCATTTGTAGTAAAACTGTGGTTATACAAATAGTAACCAGTCTGCCAAAAAAAACGTGGTTACTACTACACTTTTACTATAATAAAACCATGGTTAATTTGATGCATTGTGATTATAATGCTACTTTAATTTAATTGAGTTTCACACATTCTGATGACAAGTCATCATATACTGTATAGATAAAAGAAAAAAATCAATATTACCCCTTGGAGAGATGCTATAGATCCCTCCAGTACAGTTGCCTGAGGTTCTTCTTGCTCTCAAATGTATTGATCTGCATGCAGTGTCTTACGGTAAAGGGTGGTCTTTAGTTTCAGTAGTAAGATTTGTCATCATCTTACCATCCATCTTTATAAATTGATTTGCATGATAGAAAAAAAACACCACTTTAGAGTGCTATAGCCAGCCATATAGTTTATTGTTTTAGCAATGCATAGAGTCAAGTGGCACAAAAATGTAGTGAAAAGAGAGATGTAATGAAGCGGAGGCGGGTTGGGGATGGGGTGGGGGGTGTTCACTGGAGATGTTTCTAAATCGGTCTGAATTTTAGTGACTCAGCTGGCATAGTTCAGAGTACTGTGTCACCCACCGATCTGAGCTGCTTTAACTGCCCGAGGCCCCTTTACATTTAGAGTTGGGTTGAACAGGTGCGCAGACTTCAGCGCTGCCCATTGGCCACTGGCGTTAAATAATAAATCTCTGTCTTGTGCATCTACCCAGACACCTTTCTCAAGGGCTATATACCCTTACAAAGGTATGTAAGGCCCATGAATGGTTTATTTTAGGGGAGCTTTGTTAATCAAGTTTACTTAAGAGGTCTGACCCCATTCATAGCCATTATTGCTTTATAAAAAAATGCCTAATGGCTCTACATTGCATTCAAGCAGGGATTGTGTGCTCAAGAGCATCTCCCACTGACCAGTATTGACTTTTTTTTTCTTCGACCTCAGCATACTAAAGTATTGCTTTATTTGTGGATTCTCACGATTGGCTGGGGTTGCAAGTCTCATCCAATTTCTCATTAATTTCTTCAAGAACAAACAATGGAAAACAAAGATCATAGTGACTAAGGTGCTAGAAACAGTTTCAGAAGTGAATCATTTGTTGAAATCTATGCTAAGATCAGTGTTGCAGTTAGGATCATACCTGTAAGGCTGGACACATTTTGATTAGGCTAACCATTCACTACTCTCTTATTTTTCATTACACAGAGATAAGTCACATGTGCTAGTTAGTCCTTCTCAAAGAGACTGACTCATGAGAGTCCTTACATACAATGGAAAGGAATACATATGGAATGGAACATTAGAAGTTGGTCTTTAACAAGGTAGACCTTCTAATGAAGCACATAATTTGTGGAAAGGTCACTAGAGCTATATTAGTCCTAGTTAGAGGTCCTATAAATGTGAAAAATCGAATGCAATTATATAGTCGCATGAACAAGTGATACTTTTGTGGGGTGTTTTTTTTGTTGTTGTTGTTAAACAAAGCTTTTTTTTGCTTTGTGATTTTTTTTTAATTGCATATCCCTTATTTAATTATATTGTACTCTAAAATATTGCCTTCAGAAGACGGTATCACTGCTGTTCAGTTATTCTGAATGTTATGGTAAAAATGGAGAACTAAAACCATAACATATACAAAAATAACATATATGTCTGTACAGGGCATTATAATTTAAAGGATGGTTTTATAAAGCTGTATAATTCATGAATCATGAATTGTTTTATTAATAGCTTATTAGACTTTTTTAAACGATTAAGGCGGTAAGGAAAAGTAGGTTTCATTAAATGCAGTAGGCCCACTTGTTTTCGAGATGATGTATCATTGATCTTTTCACCAAAAATCTTTTGCACCAACTTGCACCATTTTAATAATGATTTTTATTAATTTATTTTATTGGTGTCGGCCAAAGTTGTCCAGATCATTGCATCCCTAATTACTGCCCCAGGGAACTCAGACTAGACTGTTTAAAAAAATGAGTTGGTTAATATTTCAGTAAAAAAAACTTAATGCTGTGGGCAGTGAGATTGGTGCCCACTCAACACCTTCTCTGCCAAGGATCTAATAGACCATCTGAGATATGCAGTGTTATTTTCCTGTTACAAGGCTCGTCTTCTTGCTCTGTCTTTCAGAAATGCGAGCTGAACATCGACAACCTGAGCAAACCAGAGCTCCTGACCCTTCTGAGCATCATGGAGGGAGAACTTGAGGCCAGAGACTTGGTCATTGAAGCTCTTAGGGTGAGTATAAAATCTCTGCACCTGTACGTCCTACTTTTGTAGAGAATAACTGTATCAAATAACAACATTGTCATTATTGAAGGCTGTCACAGTGTGTGCTGCATAGGGAATGCAGGGCCCTTGCCGTATCATTATCCCATTCCTTGTCTCTCAATATGCTTTACTATAAGTTTTAAAGGTTGAAAGCCCATAAATATTAGAAAAAAAAAGTTGCTGATGACTTTAATGAAAAATCAATAAACCATATTTTTATTGCTTGGGCTTGCATATGTAATCCATTTCCTCTGTCTAGATGGTTTTTTTTTAAGATTTTATGGATCTTATGCCCTTTTAGTTTGTTTCTGCTCAACTGGATGTTTATATTTTGGGCTGTAGCCACCATAGATCAATATGGGTTTCGCAATGTCCAATTCTAAAATTTGGTTCCCTTCAGCACTGAATATTTGGTTCGCATCTTTGTTTATATTCATCATAGTTTTAATATATTTTTACTCATTTTAGCTGTGATCTCACCAATACACTATCATTTCAAAGTTTGTGGGCAGGAAGATTAAAAAAAAAATGCATTAAATTGATCAATTTTAACCAAATTGATTGTTACAAAAGATTTTGATTTCAAATAAATTCTTTCCATTCATCAAAGGATCCGGACAAAAATGTATCACAGACAGTTTCCACAAAAATATTAAGCAGCAGAACTGTTTACAAGTTTGATAATAACAAGAAAGGTTTCTTAAACACCAAATCTGCATTTTAGAATTTGATTTCTGAAGGATCATGTGACACTGAAGACTGGTGGAATGGCTGCTGAAATTTCAGCTTTGCCATCACAGGAATAAATAAAAAATAGTAAACAGTTACTTTAAATTGTTATATATTTCACTATATTACAGCTTTTACTGTATTTCTGATTACATAAATGTAGCATTGGTGAGCATAAGAGATTTGTTTAACAAATCTTACTAACCCCAAACTCTTTAACGCTAGTGTACTTAAAGAGCTGCTATATGTTTTTGACAATCCGGCCACATTTTATTAAAAAAAAGCTTATGGAGATAGAAAGTATTTAGGGCATGGCAAAGAAGCGGAGTCAAGGGGATTGTAAGGTCATGGTCCAGCATTTGTCCCTATTAATCTTTGCATCAAGGTCAGACGTTCACAGCGAGGTAAGATGCCAAGTAAATCTGATTAAGATTAAAAAAGGATATACTTTCAAAATTGAGGTCAGGAGAGTCATTATATTTTCAGGTGTTCTAGTTCTGTGTGTCTGTGCGAGTTTCTAGGCCAGTGTATTGACAGAATGATGGGCAAATTTTCTGTCTCCAGTTTCCATCTCAATTTCCCTTCCTGTCTATTTTTGCTTAGTTTGTGCAAGTCTGTGATGTTCGCTTGTGTCATTCCCCCTCTTCCGCTTCACTGTGGGGTGGTTTCCATGCATTTTAGAGGCTGCTCTCTCTGTAATTCTGTTCCCTTGGCTGCAAGTTTTTCCCAGCTGGTTTCCCCCCCTGCGGATATACTATCTCTTTCTCTCCCACCCTCATCCCTCGTTCTCTTTCCGCAGCAACCAGCTCAAGCACAATGGTCTTGTTTGTTTCCTTAGGGAGATGGTGATAGGGCCAAGCACTATGCCGACTTTTAGACATACCAATTTAAAAAAAGCCAAATAATGACATTTTGTTTATTTTCTAGGCCATGTTGTAAATACTGCATTTGATACATGATAGATGAAAGCAGCAATCCTGTGCATTATTAAGAAGCTGTCAGCTGTTCGATTAATTAGCGAGCTGAAAAAGCTCTGTGCAGTGTATCGCTTTTCATCAGAAACAATGGCGAGACATAAGCAGATTAACTGTGAAGTCACATGCCTACAAACCCTCAGACTTGCATTCAGAGCCAGCCCATTATTTCCAGTCACATCACTACACCTCAGTTTTTGAGTTCATCCCAAGAAAAATGGATGGTCTTTGGTGCAGATAGATCACTTTGAAACCGTGACTAGTCCCGTATGGACATCTGGATGTGGAATATAGATGCTCGCGAGCCATTACATCTTAAGTGTGCTTATTTCCATTCATGAAGTTGAGTAATGCCTGTGTACATGGCAGGACTACAAAGTAACCTCTTTCACAATGTAGTTTATTAGTTAATCGTCATAAGTTTGCCATTATGTTATTTTTAATTTCCCTGCTGAAAAAAGGACAGAGGACCAACAGAAAGCTGTTTGGTTTGAAGCAACTTCACAACACAATTGACAATAGTCTACTTTTTTTTGCCTGCAAATTTTGCCAATATTTCACTAATGTATCCACGTCTTAATACCTTCTTGAAATAAAATCTCATCAGGGACTGATTTGAAAGGCTCTACGTAGTCAGAAACTCCTTGGGTCATAAACAGTGTTCCTCATGTGAAATGCACATGATATTTGACTGATTCACAAACAATATCAAGGAAGTTTGGTGTTAGCATGTTGCTAAGTTAACTCCACAATACTCTAATCAGAATAAAATGCGTAGCACACAAATATTTGACAAAAAACTTTTTATATTTATTGTTTTTGGTAATGAATGAATTATAAGTATATTTTGTTACATTTATCTTGCTTCTTCCGGTATATTATGGGACAGTCTTCACATTGGTAGCACGCCTCTGAATGCCTTAAAATGCTGCCTATGTACAGTAGGCAGATCTTTAGGTTCACAGCTGCTCTCCCGTTTCATTTTTAGCTTACTTTCTTTGTGTAACCAGGTGTTGTTTTACCAAAACTTATAAGAGTTTTGGCAAAAAAAACTGACCTGGAATATAGACAAACTGGATTGGATTTGTGTAGGCTATCTGGTTGTTTCAGCACTATTAATGTGATTGGCCGCTTTTCTGCCTATGCCGCAATGATTAGATGAAGCCGTTCTGAACACACTCTCTAGCACTGCCACGTGAGCTAATGTCAGGTCATCATCGCTGAACGAAACTGGATACAGGTTCATGTATATGAGTGATTATTTCTCTGATGAGAAGTGAATGCATATTTACTGAAGCTGCTGCCCCAGTTCACGTTCAAGTGGCTATTACAGGGAGCGTTGTACATTTTGATACATTCTTTTTGTGGTAGGTGGGTAAGAGTTATTTTCCTGTGTGACACGGATAAAAATAGAACACAGACACACTGTTGTCTGTGTACAGGGGCCAAAATGAACACTCGCCAATTCCCAAATCACCACTGCCCGGTAACTTTACAGGGAACTGCAATACATGGCTTTATAATATATCAGTTTTTAATTAAAAATGTTATTTCAAGGGCCTAAAACTAACTTTTTGCCACACCTGCCAATGGCCAGTGACTTAAGTAACTTTACCGGCCATACATTTTTTTACCGGCCTGGCGGCCTTTAAACTGTTTTTGCAAAAACAGCCAGTTATGACCCCAAAATTCTAGATACCAGTGAAAATTCACAATTCTCTATTCTACTTTCAATACCACAGCTAAAACTACTAGCCTAACTATTATCAATTTAAAACATCATTAAAGACAAGTAACAGTAGTTTTTTTTAGGTAGAGACATTTAATAAAGTAATCAAATGTAAAATAACACTGAATAGTCTCCACTGTATAAATATATTAATAAATTAATCCTTATTAAAGTTTCAAAAGTTAATCACTCAGAAGCAGTGAGTGAATTTTTTTTTCTTTGGCCTTTTTTTTTTTTTAACATTAGAAACACAGATAGTAGCAGAAATATTAGGCTACTGTCACTTTAAGACCTAATGCAATATACTGATAATTATACACATGCCTTGTCTTTCTCGGCTGTTTATGTTCACTCAAATCATAACCAACTGTGTTTACTAGGATTCCTGTCAAGGCAGGCATTTTTTTTACATAATTTTTGTGTGAATATGTCCGTTCAAGCGCAAGAAGATTTGAGAAAGAGCTAATTTTTTAGTATTGACTTTGTCTAAGACACGGCATTCTGGAAGCGTACTTCGGATGACCTTATAATATTATTTTATATATTATATTATAATAGGACTCTGTCTGTAGCTCTAAATATTGGTATCTCTGAATGCAGCATGAAAATCAAAGAGAACAGCTTGGAGCTGTTTGTGTTCTGTCAGAGTATTTGTCTCCTCTCTCTCTCTCTCTTCTCTCTCTCTCTCCCTCCCTCCACCCCCCTTTCCATCACATTTTACATTCTATCTGTCAAATGCAAGAAGCAGAACCATAATTCCACATGCACGTGTCTGTAAGATCAGCTTAGCTGATCCTCACGCTGCCATTCAGCGAGGCAGGCGACAGTCAGCCGAGTGTTATTGCGTGTGGGTGGCTGGATGGATGGACAGAAGCGCATGTTATGAGAACACTATCCAAACAGTTGAAAATCACTTTAATTTATAGACCCCCATCTGAGGTATTTTCCAGCACCCTCCCGTTTATTTATAAGTGCACTCTCAATCATTTGTAAACACGAAAGATAAAGAATCATTGCAAAGTACTGGAATAAGCAGAATAAATCAAGCACCACAAGCATTGAGTCAGCCATTTTGTTTGCTTTTACCCTAATGGCTTTCTTTTTGCCTGAACAATTTAAGCAGAATTGACCAGAAAAGAGCGCTGAAGTCGTATCCTTCAAGCTTTTTAGTGCAGTTGTGTGCAGAAGTGAAAGGGGGGACCACCATGTCATAAAGTCAACTGAGTCGTCAAATGTAGTAGGTGGGAATCAATAGAGTGGTTTTGGTGTCCAACAGGCAAAAATAAAGAAAGCTTACAAAAATAAGTCATTTGAGGATTTTGAAAATGTCAAAATTGATTTTGAAACCGGTTTAGCCGAGGTTAAAGGAGGCCTGCATCACATACTTTGCTGTGTCATTTTGAACGTGATGTTGTTAAATATGATGGCACGGTGGCAGGAAGCGTCCCGTTTGGGTGATTATCTGTTTGAGTGAGCGCTCAGGTCATGGGCACCATGTTAACTTGCTGTTATTTCTGGCTGGAGGCCAGATGAAGACCAGCCCTGTTGATGTGACAGCCGCCGCTCCACCAGGCTCTCTTTGAGAGAGATTAGGGTTATGATGTGGAAATGTTGTCTTAACCCTCACAGCCTAACAGCACACAGATGCCCCAATATCATTAATAATATAATCTATTATTAATCTATCACATTGTGTCCTAAGTGAATGGAATTGTCCTGATGTGCCATAATGCGCCAGATTAACAGTATAATGTTGCAAAAGTTTATATTAATTAAATTGTTGATCAGATGGTACAGAAATGCCTTCAGTCTGGAGGGAAAATTAATACATATTTTATTTGTGATGGCAGATAAACAGATTTACTTAGAGTAGAAAGCATTTTTCATTTGACACAAATGAAAACTGTGAGACATGAGAATAGTCTGTTTAATATGTCATTTGTTTTGTACACAAACATAATGTCCTGCTATGCCTAATTTTCACCACCAGTTATTTTTGTATTTTTAATGTTTCGGCAGCAGGGTGCATTACATTAATCAAACGTGACAGCTAAGACTTAAACATTGTTACAAAAAAATTATATTTCAAATAAATTCTGTTCTTCTGAACTTTCTATTCATCAAATAATCCAAAACAAGTTTAAGAAGCACAAATGTTTTCAACATAATAATAATAATAATACATGTTTCTTGAGCATATTAGAATGATTTATGAAAGATCATGTGACATTGAATTCAGCTTTGCCATCAGGAACAAATTACATTTTAAAATCGAAAACGGTTTCTTTGAATTGTAATTACATTTCACAATATTACAGTTTTACTCTATTTTTGATCAAATATTGACTTGGTGAGCAGTCTGAGCATAAGAGACTTCTCTCGAAAACATTTCCAACCGACCCCAAACTTTCGAATGGTGTTATGTGTGTGTAGCAGATTAGTGTTATTTGTAAAGTGAATAACTTAAAAAGGTGCGATCCGTTCAGCCTGGATCAAATAAGTAGATTGGTAATCAGAGGTTACAATTTGACGATGACTCTATATCGATATTGTCTGTCTCAAGTTCAACGTTTTTACTGTTTTGCATGCAATACACGTTCACTTACCATTCGAATTGGGACCCGGGGATTCCCCAGTCCCAATTCGAAACAAATTACAACAAAATCTATCATTTTCGTTTCAAACATGTAGTTAATAATCAGTAAAATATGTTGTTGTCATTATTCATTCAAATAAATTCGCGATAAAGTAAAATGCGATCAGACTAAAAGTAGTAAAATGTGATAGGGGGCCCCGGCTGTCAGTCACGCCAGTCACGCAGGCCCCTGATTGGTCCAGGCCCGTAAGCAACCGCGTACCCTGCTTACCGATAGTTACGCCTGTGTCTCTTTGTGGTCAGTACAGTTTCTGTTTGTTATTATATAGTGGAATCATGATGGGTTAGAGACATTGTGACAGACTTCAGGTGTATATAGCACAAGCAGGCCTTTGTCAATGTGTAGTCCTTCTGGGGCTGTTTTGTCCTTCCCAGTTCCCACTGTCTGAGGAGATATGACGCTGTTCTGAAATTAGTCTGAGACAAGATCCTGCTAGCATACAAATTGCTGTTCATAGTCCTTGGAGAGCAAAAAGGTAAGTGTCTAATTGTCCTTGCTTGCCCTTAAAACTGGCTCCCTTTAAATGCATCCCGTTCCATCTTTGGCCATTGTGTTGGATCTTGCGCTGTTGTCTGAGAGCCCCTAATCATCCTGTCTGAGATTTTGTTTGCTATATAGCAGGTGAATTATGATGTATATTACGATGTTATGATGAACTATATCCCTTTCTCCACTGACGTTCTAAGTTTTTCAAAGTGTTACTAAGGATACTAATTTTTAGAAGGCAGCTGTCTGACTCTGAGATGGCGAATGGGAACATGGTTCATGTAACATTAACAACACATTATTAGCTGTTTGATAGTGAAGTCAAGCAAAGGCTAATCATATTAATTACAGTTATGTGTCTGTCATTGTAAAGAGTGATACCATTGTGCAGCGTTTACTACAGTAAAGTTGACCGATGGGATCTCTGAGCTGGTGCGAGTGAGTGGAGGCGGGGCTAAGTTGCATATTCCTGGATCCACGTGTACTAAATGAACCAAGGGTGTTTACATTCAAGCTATTTTAAGGCATGAAGAATTTTTTTTATAGGGAAAAAACATTTAAATGTGTCATTTTGGTGTTCAAAGATGAGTTTTAAGGGATAAAATTATTGGGCACTTGGTCACACCACCTTTGTTTTTCCTTCCTCAAAACTTTACAGCAAAAACTGAAATGAGGCAGAAGCTGAATACTCATAAAATGTCAGTTTAAAATGTCAGTTAGGATGAGGCCGTGCTGTTTCTCACTGAGAGCCGAACGGCAGTTTAGTCACTTCATGTGCCAGTAACTGGTCTGCTGCCAGTAACTTAAATTTCATCAAACTCTGTTGTTGTCAGAGCCGGGTTATTTTTATTTTATTTATTTTTTTGCCAACCTTAGTTATCTTCTCATGAAGATGGCCAGACATCTCTATTATGAATCCTTTTACAAAAAATAAGTAAATAAGCTATACTTATGTCAGCCATTTCACATGATTTGCAACTTGCTAGTCAATTGCTGGTGGTATTACTGGGAGACACATTTTCATTCTAGGGGGTATTTGATTGGACAAAAGTCTGTGTAGTGCAGGATGAGTCTTTAGTCCATTTCCCCATAGCACTGTGCCTACACCAGACATGACCATCAAGTTAAAGGGTAACTCTCCCAAAAATTTATCCTAGGCTCTTTTTGTTAATCTACCCGAGTCAAACTTTCGTTTAAAAGCATAATTAGAATGGAAACGCCACTTTTAAGTTTGACCGTGTTTTCGTTTTAGGTCAAATTGCCTTTTGAATGGAAGTGCATGGGGCACTTCAATGATAGCAATTTTTAAAACACTAAGAAGGCTCGACACAACATGAAATTTTGCTCGAAGTATCACCAGGGGCTCTACACATGAACTTGAGCATTGACTACATTGTTTGTGTACACAGAGTTTACTAAAAAGAAAGATTTTGTACAACTCACTTTATCAGTTAGTGTTTCCGGTGGCTGAAATTTTGTCAGTCAAAAGCATTCGATCTCCGAGTGCAACGTAACATGAGGAGAGTGAAGATGGAAAGCTGGAAGATGGAAAATTTCCTCATATGGTGTCAGTTTATTACGTTGCATTCAGAGATCGACTTCTTTTGACTGACAAAATTCTAGCCACCGGAAACACTAACTGATAAAGTGAGTCGTACAAAACCTTTCTTTTTAGTAAATTCTGTTCACAAACAATGTAGTCAATGCTGAAGTTCATGTGTAGAGCCCCTGGTTATACTTCAAGCACAGTTTTATATTGTGTCGAGCCTCCTTAGTGTTTTAAAAATAGCTATTTTGATGCTATCATTTAAGTGTCCCTAGCACTCCCATTCAAAAGACATTTTGACCTAAAATGAAAATACGGTCAATCTTAAAAGTGGCGTTTCCATTCTAATTATGCTTTTACATGAAAGTTTGACTCGGGTAGATTAACAAAAAGAGCCAAGGTTCAATTTTGGCGAGAGTTACCCTTTAACAGAAGTTCAGCTTTTGAAAAACGCATCTCTAGATCTTAGTTGTTTTTCATTCCACTTCATTGTGTTCTGTGTGAAAGACAATTTTATTTGCTACTGGAGTTAGGAGTAAACTAAAGGACGGGACACACCAAACCAATGGTTGGTCGTCAGGCAGTTTTTGAGCATCGGTCGGCTTAGTTTTGGTGTGTTCTGCACCATTGGTGCTGTCTGTTTGTTTGTTTTTTGTGGCTGCTTCAGCATGTTGAATCTGTGTCGGGCCATTGGTGAGAAAGAAATCTGATTCACTGTTCAGCTTAGCGAAAGAGTTAGTACACAAGAATAAAAGTGAAAGTGATGAAAGTGAGCAAAGAAGTCAAGACAGAAATAGACATATTTACTTATATGCAGGCGCAGAACACACGTGCTAGTTGACAGTCGACTTTAGTCCTTTTCGTGTGTTCAAGCACAGGTTTTTGGCTGAGACGCAGCCGAAGAGAGGCGACAACACAATCAACTTTCACCGCCGCTGGTTCTTTGATGTCGGCTTAGTGTGTCCCAGACTTAAATATATGGCTTCAGAGCTAACAGACATGCACTAAATGCCACAGAACTCAAATTTTGATTTCACAGGGCTTTAAGAGACTTTCTCTTCATTCTTGAATTTCTGAACTGTTTGTGTCTGAGAATTTACTATCAAGCCAAAATGTGGCACAGACTCGCACTTCCTCTCAGACTATACTAAGTACATCCTTAAAATAAATACGTTTGTACTACTAAGCTACCCTGAAGGCTAAGAAGACATATATAATGTAGGATGAAACTCCTCAGGCTCATGGACATTGCTTAAAAGTGATGAATATCTTTTTTTCCTGAATATTTCATCAAGTCAGTTAATAATTTCCTGGACTGGTGTAAGAATCTGTTCTAGTATAGAAACAAGTTTGCAGTATACTATATGGTGCAATCCTTTATTCATTGGCTGTTTGAAATAAGCTGACATATTTATGAAAAAATTAGTCATCCATTTTGAGCTTGTTTTAGCTGCTTGAGGAAAACAAATAGTGTCACTCAAAATGGAGCTGCCTACATGCCTGTAATGAAGTGCATACAGATAGAAGACGCCCTTTATGTGACGCATACATGGTCTGACTCTTGAGAATTCTTGCTTCTTTTCAACTGAAAATAGCATAGACATGGTTATGTTTTTATATTCACATAGTGAATGGTTATATGAAAACATACTTATTACAGACGAGAACGTTTTTATTTTATTTTATTTATTTGTTAGGAAAGTTGCATGTCTGAATCTGTAAGGTTGTGTGCAGGCTATGGGTTTCACATGTTTATTGGCTTTTCTTAGATTGGTCTGCGGAGCTCCTCACAGAGATGTAGTTCATTCGAGAGGGTAATTAAAATAGGCCACAAACATCATTAGAGAGGCATGACCAGTTTTAGCGTTCCAGCAGTGCCTGTCGATCTAGAGGCGGAAATATACTGAATCCCTCTCAAGTTCTGTTTCAATGACTCGGTGGGGAAAAAAAAACTACCATCCCCCAGCCAACCCCCCACCAAACCCTCATGCATTCAGCTGTGTTAAATAATTAAAGGATGTATGGCTTCCTTATATAATGACGTTGCTATAAATACTCAGCATATGTGGGGGGATATCTGGTGTGGAGAAATTGGGTTCCTTCATAGTAGACTATATATATATATATATATATATATATATATATATATATATATATACATACACACTGTATATGTATATATATTAGACCTGCACGATTCTGGATAAATTGAGAATCACAATTTTTTTCAAATAGAGATCACAATTCTTCCACAATTCTGAACAGACAAGTAAACAAAATAACGTAATTTAGTAGAGGTTCTGACAAAGTGTTAATTGTTGCAGTTTACTTAAAAAAATTGAATCAATTGTAATGAATTATTTTTAAAAAAAATGGTTTGAATGAATGATTCAATGACTCACTCATAAATACTTTACTTGTTTCAGCTTGTTTGAACGAATATCTTGAATGATTCAATGACATACATTGTAAACAGTCACTTGTCACCACCTATTGGCGTAACGATGTAATGGATATAATCGTTATTTGAAGGATTTACTCTATTTTGATCACTACCCTTCGTAGACATCAGTGTTTATATCTCAACTATAAACTTTTATCACAGTACTTCTGTGATCATTTGAATATTTGTAACACAAAAATAATGATACTGTGTGGTTGAAAAGACCACTGTTTGTGAAGCCATTTCATACATGATAACTGCTCTCTCTGGGTCAACACACACACACACACACACACACACACACACACACACACACACTCCAGTTTTGTCTTCACATTTTAGAGCCTGTGTCTCTAATTGCAAAGGAGAATTCTATACTGCTATACCATGTGCCATGTGTCATGAGTACACTGTAAATTCCTCTGTAAATAATGGAATTTATTGCCAGTCTGCCAATCAGCAGGTGTTTTGCTTTATGTGTGGTGTGTGACTGTGGCTTGTGGTTTAATCTTCCTAAGTGCATCCTGTGAGGAAGTTAATATGGTTTTGTTTGTGTGAAAACCTCAATGTATGTTTAACAGGCACTTGTCACTATAGCACGCTAGGGGTACCGAGCTTTGCCTTTCTCTTGTGACTTGATGATTCACTCATTTGTGGCAACTGCTTCTGAGCTGCTTCTCTTCAAAGAATCCAAATAATCTTTTCTCTTCTGTAAATGCCAGTGAGCCACTGCTGTGACCTGTTTATGTAAGAGCTCCTTGTGGGGCTGAACTCGGATGTTTGAGCCATGCTGCTTCGACTTTGACAGGAAAAGAAAATCAGGGTTAGTCGTGATTCATTGCTTCACATTGTTCACAGTATGGAAAAATGCCCCAAGTGGTACACATTTATGTAACATATGGGAACATTACGTGTGCTTGAGCATATGTATTAGTATAAAGTGTTTAATCCAGATCAAATACCTTTATCCTTATCTTTAAATATGGCTGAATCTATCCCCGTTTCTCCTGCTCACCCATATAGAAGATGTCATGCCGCATTTGGGATATATACCGCAAAAGCATGACTGGCTTTCCATAAGTGAATCCCAAAGGGAAGCCGATTTCTGTGTGTGTGAGTGTTTCACATCAGAGTAAAGCAGCGCTGTGAGCATAATATGAATCTGACCCAGAAGTGAGTATGAACGTGGGAGTATGACAGCTCTTCTTTACTTCATGAGCAGTGCTGTATGTAGTAATGTCTCTATATGGCATCAGTCTTATTTTCATGCCGACTTTCCTTCCTCTCAATTGAGATCAAGTTTGTTTCACTGTTTTTCCTCAGTTTTGACATTCCCTGCTGAATAGTGTTTATAGACAGCTTGTAATTAAATGTACAGGATTTCTTCATTGCTGGAATTGTTTGTTATTGATTTGGTCTCTTAACTCTGTCAGTTCTGCTTCACTCAGCTGTGTCTCATTAATTGGATTGCTACTTTTAATAGATATTTGACAAATGGCACAATGTCATTTACCCTATTTTTCCTGAACAGATGTCATGAGAATAATGTTTCTATCACGTCCTCCGAGGTAAGCTGATCAGTATACCCCCTGAAGAGACAGCAGAAACCAGCCACATGTGCTGGTACAAGCTATAATTATTTTTATTTTTTTACAACACCTGCAATAGCAACGTGCAGTTGAATTAAGTAGCCATAAATACAGTTCTGCAGTCCATAGTTTTTCCTCTTTGTTGCCATCTCTGTTCAAAATCTGAAATTGCAGTTATTCGCGGAATTAAAAATAATAATGTTTATTTTTTATAGCGCCTTTCAAGAACCCAAGGTCGCTTCACAAAATAATACAAACAGTTGACAGACAAAGAGACAAGCAATCTGCTTATTATAACAATCAAACAAGCAGAAAAGCAGATGGACACACAACCAATACTACAAATAATTAACATGAGAAGTTATAGAATCAAAGAAAACATCAATTTCAATTAAACATGTACATAAAAAATGAAAAAGTGGAAGACAGAGAAATAGAGAGGAAAATAATTATTTACTGAGCATGGTGAATAGATGAGATTTAAGTTGAGATTTGAAGGTCAACTTTATCAACAACTTTCTCAATTATCAACTTTATGTGGGTTGTGCCTCGGCACGGCACAGCGCTGATGAATCCAATGTTTTGAGGAGAATGTGCGGCTGTCAGTCACCGTGCCGGTGTGGATCCTGTCATTCGGAATCACAGATTCTACTTTTTGGAAGTATGACCAACATAAGAATTTTCATCTGAACAAGTAACATCCACTTTTGTTCTGACCAACTAAGGGGAAAAAAGCATTGCAGTAAATCGCGCTGATTAAATCTATTGATCGCTTATCACATCACGTCAAACCGTGCAAATTATACTTTGTTCTCAAATTGTTAATTTTAACAACATCAGCATTGCGTGACTACATTTAATGCCTTTCCAATATTTATCCTTGTTTTCACATGGGCCCGGTTGCAGTCTCTTTTTTTCTGTAGCCACTCCGAAGTCCAAAGTCTTTTGCGTTTTACAAGGGGTGAATCTCCAGTTGTCACTGGTGATTGTCGTTTGAACCTTTCTGGATCCACCATCAAATTGACAAGTTTAATTATATCAAGTGCTGTGAGAAAAGGCTATAAATCTCCACCTCCAACATCCTCACACACAACATAGCCTACTAGCCGAGACTCCTTCTTTATGTGTACAGATGTGACGTAATGACGCAAAGACTTGCTCGAATTTCCCGCGGAAATCCACCAGTACTACTGGAATTAAAAACATTATTACAAGCTTACCGTTTTGAATCGAGCTAAGGCAAGCAGATAGTTTTGAACACTGGCTGGTTATGTACTTGCTCAAATTTATATAGAATAATTTTTAACCCAAAAAAGTTACGGACTGCAGCTTTAATTAAATAATTATATTTTACATTTAAATAAAATCAAATATATATATTAAATATTAATTTAAAAAATACTGTATCTATACCATAGTGTATATATATATTCTATATGAATTTGGAGATTCAAATTGTGGAGTTGTGCTGCTTAATATTTATATTAATACTTCATATTTTTGTGGAAACCGTGGTGCATTTTTCAGGATTCTTTGATCAATAGATGATTCAAAAGAACAGCATTTATTTGAAATAGACATCTCTCTTTTTTTAACATTAAGAATGTCTTACATACCATCACTTTTGAACAATTTCATGCAAACTTGCTGAATAAAAGTATTATTTAAAATACTTTCATTTAAATTACATTTGGTGTTGCGTATTCATTTTCGACCTTAGGCACTAAGGGTTGTACTTATGGGTTAGGGCTAGTACTTGAATGAGAGGGTATGACAGATGGTGGTTGGTATTGGAGGTTTTCAGATGGGGGGTGGGTTGGTCTGTAGGGATCCCTCGGTTGCCCAGATTCTCTCTCTCCCTGTGGACCCTGTCCTCTCCCTTTACCCCCTGAATAGAAACCCCTAGTGCCCTAATTTTCTACCAAAACCAAACAATACACAGGCTCTATACCATATGCTATTCTGCCTGATCGTCAACATTGAGCCATTCAATCTGTCCAAGAAAACTGCTGTGAAAATGTTTGACTCCGAGTCTCTTCTACTTTTAATATAGTATTTAACTGTGATGTGACTGTCACAAGACTAAATTTCCTCTCCGTTCCTCTTTTCCCCTCCACCAGCCTGATGCCTTTTGATCTCGCATTTGGGTTAGGAGAGCTGCGGAAGTCCTTGGCCCACAAAGCCAGCTCTGTGTTGATCTAATTGAAAGGCCCCTTGTGAGAGTCTTTGGACATGCACTCACATTCAAACAGAAGAGACACTGAAAAAGAGCTTTCTCTCACAGAAAAGCCTTACACATGAGCTAACCTCTTCTAGTCAGTGTAATATGTCTGAGGGTAATGCTGGAAATCCATGACAGATTTTTGGGGTTTGTGGCTCCCATAGAAACTTAACACTTGCATTGGCCTTCGCTTGGTCCAGTTCGATGACATTAAGAGGAAGTGACTCGATACTTCAACTTTTTACAGAAATTGCCACAAAAAAAAAAGCTTCAAAAATGTGTTAGTGCTTTGGATAATTATACTTTTTAGATAATCATACTCGTTGGGAAATAGTATATTGGCTGTTCCTTAATCCTCACCTTGGTTCCCAGTTTCAGTCATCCCCTGTCACTCCCCTCAAACCGTCATTGTCCTCCCCTCTCTCTCTGCTTATTTTCAGTGCCTCTTCCCCTTTGGCAGGGTGCCCTGGACCCCTCACTCAGCCAGCGCGTGCCTGTAAAGGTTAATGCTAATAATACCAGAGACCTGCCTGAACTCCACTAGGAGTCCTGTGTACACAATTTAAGCTCAAAATCTGGCAGAGAGAGTATGTGAAGTTTCAACAGGGTTTCTTGTCTTATTCATCCCCTAAAAACCGAGTCAGATCAGGACACATAGCTGTATAAATAACCTTGGCTTGGCATTTAATGGGAAATAAGATGTTTCCTGCTTCCTCTGCAGTCCACCATTTGGATGCCAAAAAAAAAAAATGGGTTACTCACAAATTGCTATGATATTGATGCATATTAGCACATGCCTGCCTAAATATACATATTAAAGCAACACTAAGTAGCTTTTTTTACCTTAAAATAATGTTTCCAAAATCGTATCAGTGGTTCATCAAGTCGTAACAGGGTGAAAGGCACTTCTGGATTCGCTTTGCAGCCCTATATCTGCTATAACCACACTATGCAAGTTTGCCAAACGGGTCGCGTTTCTGTTGTTCGAATGAGACATGAGAAAACTACAAATTTGACTTGCTCTACGTCAAGCGTTACAATAGTCATTATTTAGTTTTTCTTCGTTTCTGATGTCGCAATACATCATACTTTCATGAAATCATGCAACATACTCAACTTTGTGGACATCATTCCAAAGCTGGTGCTGGATAAACAGCGAGCGTGCGTGCGACAGTAGGCTGCGGTCGGCGAAATTATTTATGACAGTGATAATGGACAATTCTGCTTCCAACCTGTAGGGCGACCGAAGAGGAAAAGTTCCTTAGTGTTGCTTTAAAGGGATAGTTAATCCAAAAATGACAATTCTGTCATCATTTACTTACTTTCACGTTGTTCCAAACATCCTGTATGAATTTCTTTCTTCTGTGGAATATAAAAGAAGGTACAGTATTTTGAGAAATGTCTTTCATTTTATTTTATAAAAATTGAAGTGAACTGGCTCCAATGATGTTTGGTTACCAACGTTCTTCAAATAAATTTTGTGTTCTGTAGAAGAAAGAAAAGCTATCAGGTTTGAAACAACATGAGGGTTGAGTAAATGTCCCTTTAAATTAAAGGGTTAGTTCACCCAAAAATGAAAATTCTGTCAGTAATTACTCACCCTCATGTTGTTCCAACCCCGTAAGACCTTCGTTCATCTTCGGAACACAAATATTTTTGATTAAATCTGAGAGCTGGATCACTCCTCCATAGGCTTCTAAGTGATTGAAACTTGCTGGCCCAGAAAAGTTATTAAAGAGATTGTTAATATAGTCCAAGTGACTACAGTGGCTCGATCTTAAGTTTATCAAGCGACGAGAATACTTTTTGTGCGCAAAAACAAACAAAAATAACGACTTTATTCTACTATTCATTTCTTTCTCTCTGGGCCTCGTAGTGTTTTTGCGTAGCGCGTCTGTGTTGTACGTCATCACGCATCACACACATGACAAGCGTCGACCAATAGTGAGCATACGTGGTGACGTGCAACACAGACGCGCTACGCAAAAACACTACGTAAACTAACTCGAGGCTCAGAGAGAAGGAAATTAATAGTAGAATAAAGTCGTTATTTTTGTTTGTTTTTGCGCACAAAAAGTATTCTCGTCGCTTGATAAACTTAAGATTGAGCCACTGGAGTCACTTGGACTATATTAACGATCTCTTTAATAACTTTTCTGGGCCAGCAAGTTTCAATCACTTAGAAGCCTATGGAGGAGTGATCAGCTCTCAGATTTAATCAAAAATATCTTAATTTGTGTTCCGAAGATGAACGAAGGTCTTACGGGGTTGGAACAACATGAGGGTGAGTAATTACTGACAGAATTTTCATTTTTGGGTGAACTAACCCTTTAAAGTGACGAGTGAAAAAATTCTTGCAAAGCTAAATTTTGACTTCAATTACAAGTGGATTACGGAAACGTATGATATAGCCCTTGAATAATCTTCTTGTAATTTTGGTAAGTTAAGTTTTGGCCTGAAGTGAGGGGTTTTACCAGTGTCTGTTATAATAAACTGTTGCAGCAAAATAGAAATGAATGCCTGATGTACTAAAAGACTTAAATCTCACAGTATAATGGAAAGTGACAACTAAATCATGGCCTTATTATAACTAGCTAAATATTTTGTGTTAGAATTAACAGAAGTGTTTTGTACAGAGCAGATTTGTTCTGATGTTTCACAAACAATAATAATATCAAGCCCTACAGTCAGACATTATTCTGTTGATTTGTGGCTAGTTTCCTCCGCCTTTTGCTTTGAACAAGAATGTTGATCTCCGATCATCTTTACCCTTGATACCACAGAATGTGTTGTGTGTTGCTCTTGTCCGTGATGGACAGATAAAGTAGTACATAAGGAGGAGGAGGGACGGCACAGCCTCTGTGATTATAGAAGAGATTTGTGAAAGCCTAGAGGAAAGTGCCAGATGGCTGAGAATCTCAAAGCCCTTCATTCTCTGTCTGCCATGACACACAGACGTTTCTCCCGCCTCCAGATTCCCATCTCTTTAGATCTTTCTCTCTCTTGCTCTCAATCTCTCCCTCAACCCCCTCCTCATGCTCCCCTGCTCTCTTTTTTCCTCAAGACTTTGCGATGTTTACTAGGTCCTTTTACAGTTGTTGATCAGAATAACAGAAGTATGTTTCTCTGTCAGCTGTGTTCATGCTGTGCTTCCTAGGTCAAGTATCTTCTAAAATGAAAAACTGGTCAAATCTTGGTCAAAACTGTCTCTCTATAATGTTTCTCCACATTCTGAGGGTCTTGCTAATAGTAAAACATGTTTTCTTGAATGTTCATATTTTTAACAATGGTTTCAATATACAGTATATTATCAATGTCCTGTGTAAATATGACTTTCCATTCATTAGTCTTTTGTCATATCCCTTTAAAACAAAAGTCAGCTCCTCAAAGTGACACCACTGGGAACAACAGCACAAATATCAGTAAGGTATTATCATAAGTATTGTCAATGAATAAAAAGTGCCTGAGGTTGACCAGAGCATATTTGTGGCATACCGTTTATATACGTATATTATATTTTTAAAAAATTGCTGCCTTAAATTGCAACATAAGCAGTTAATATGCAAGGTTAAAGATTTAAAAAGTGTACTGCATAATAGGAATGACCACCATAAGGATTGTGAAGATGATAAATCCTTCCTTTCCACTTGATCAATATTCTGTTGTAGACCATGGTGTAATGCTCAGTCTTTTTGAAACTTCATCCATCCATGCACATTCCTTTGATTTGAAGCTGGCTCTAATATTTCTCGCACACTTCCTTTTGTTTTCCACTTATATGGCAGACTGCACTCATAATGAAATAAGCCTGGTCCAGCACTGGTCTGTCTCTTCATGTTAAGTGGACTGAAAGCAACTCACTTAGAGAACTTTTATGCCCTTGAAAGCCATGATACACAGCAGAAGTAAACCGATCCTGACAATTGCAATGAGAGTCATCCATCTCAGGGATCGCGTATGTGTGTGTGTTTGTACATCTGTGTGTTGATTATTTCCTTCTTTGGTGAAGCAGTAACTGGGCATTAGCTTCCAGGATGCTTTGTGCTCTTTGCATGGTTCCTCCTGCTTTCAGTACACAGACTGTGCTAAATAGGGACACCCTGTAGAGAGTAAACTTGTAGATTATCGTTCTCATTTGATCTGCTTGTTCATTTTATAGTATTACTTATCCTGGACAGATGGGTAGTGTAGATCAGCCCAGTGGGTTGCCTGACACTGAGCATGTTTTGTGACACAGAATCCCTTATAATGTTCTTGGAGTCATTTAACGGAATCTGTGTCTTACACTATAAAAACGAAAAAATCTGTGAAATTTACGATAAAAAATGGCAGCTGTGGTTGGCATAAATTTTTTGTTTTACAAATTGAACTTAAATTTACAGTAAAAAAGAGCATTAATATATATAATGTTATTATACTAAAGCACTAAAATCTGTTTTGTACCTTTTATAACATAGTGACAACCACCATAAAAACACAAGTGCTACAGAGAAAGCAAAGGTCATTAGATGTAGCTTTTCCACAAATGTTTATAAATATAGAAGGTTCACAGTGTCATACACACACACATACAAAACACCATTCATGGTAACGCACAACACTGAAATAGTAAACATTATAAATATTAATTTAATGTATTAATAATGTAACATTTAATTAAACATTTATCACGCAGCCCCAGATTACTGTTTTTTACATCAACTGCACGCCATACATGACATTCTTATTCAATCCTGGCAAACTGTGTATCATTAGAGGGATTTAGGACTCTAGATTTGATATTTGACTATTGTTCAGTGTTTATGATAAAAATGGTTACAGTGACAGTAATTTCATGATTACAAATGAAGTAATCAGTAGTTATTGATTTTTCCAATAGAATAACAAGACATATCTATGCTCAATCACGTCTGCTCTGGTTTATTTGCATTCATAGGGCTTAGCTGAATGACACAATAGGCAATTTAGTCCAAAAGTATGCACATTTGGAGAAATATTGCAGTTTTCACGTTTACTTTATATATTTTTAAAACCGAATCATCATTTCTATTAATTTTCCACTTAATTATGCGATCTGCAGCGCATTAGTGGCTTCAGACACTGTTCGTGACACTGATGCACCGACACATTCGCTGCACATGATACTGTACATCACTCATATTACTAATCATAAAACGTCCTCCTCATCCTGTAATGAATAACAGGTTTAAACTTCCATGTTCTGTATTGTACATAGACATAGAAACAAACACTAAGAAACATTTGTAATAAATATATTTTTACGACAATATATGGTTTGTGTGTTTTTCATTAACTTTTGGATAATTCGTATAAGAATATAGAATGTTTACTCGGAATGCTAAGCAGGTATAGCGCTTAGCTAATTGTAAAAAGCTACAAATAATATATTTCTGCCTCATCAAATGACATCATCTCATCAATCTTAACAATATAAGAAAAAAACTAATATGCATAACCAATAACAAAAAAACTAAACAATTATTTAAATGAAAAAATCATTGTATGTAAAGTGTCAAACATGGAATTTCACTGTAAATTCTAAGATGACTTTTTTTTTTTCACTTCCAAAAACTGTACCTTTAACCTTTGACAGTATTTTAATGTAAAACAACAATACATTTCCCGTTATACTGTATCTATTACAGGTTTTTTTTTTTTATGTATATCGTAAGGGAACCGTTACCAACTTTACAGGTTTATCAGGTCTTTTAGCGTTAAAATAATATCTTTACTAATTTTTTTTTTTTTTTTTTACTGAATTCTTGCACTGTGATGAAGGTGCATTTTTCGTCCCAGTGCAGATAAAAATGGTTAGCATTTTGACCCAAGTAGTTACAGTTGCTTGCTTCACTCCTGAATTTGTGTTGCATCCCCTTGCAGTGAAATACAGTCAGTCGTCTGTGTTGATTTGTGTCAAGGGAAACATCACATTTGTATTTGGTTGTTTGCTGTGGGGTGACAGGGTTGACCCTTAATTGACCCTGCTGAGATGACCAGCTGGTCTTGACACGACCTAAGTAAACGTCAGGCTTAATGATCACGCCTGAAAAAGTGCTAACCTGCTCTTTGTGAGCATGTATGTTTGAGTGCAACATGTCAGGATATATTAAGAGGTTTGCGTGTGTCTTTGCATTGGAAAGTAGAAGAACTTAAATGCTTCTTTTGTTATTAAAGTTCTCCTTAGTTAGTAGTACACAATTGTTTGTGCACTAAGTTCCCACACTCAAACAATTCCCAAAGCATATACTCATAAGATCACGAGCAATGTTGGCGGTTTGTCTCTTGGCAGTCGCCCACCACTTACTGTACATGCATCACTGCGGTAACATAATGTGTAATAATTGCTCTGTGTTATTTGACAATGATTTGTCAGCATCCCACATGTACCACATTGGCATCATAATGATGCTAGGAGTTGTATTTACCTCTTAATCTCTGGAAGTTTTCTGTTCTTTTATTGTCTTTACATGCACAAGATTATTCAGATATTGATTAGAATTTAGCCTGATTCCTTTTTTATGTAACCACTATGTAAATACAAAAAAATAGCCTAGTTCCTGTTTCTGGAAATATGAAAAGGACAGCTTGCATACTGTGTTCCTGTATCAGAATTTTGGGTCTTATACACACCTTGGTCAGAATATCTACCGTAACTTAATATTTATGTGTGTGTGTCCAAACAAGGTTAATTTTGAGTAATATTAGATACAGACAGTTGTGAAAATGCAAAGCTATTGAAAAAACAGTCTTTTAAAATTTCAAAAATGTTCTTCATAGGCTCGAAGGAAAGAAGTGTTCCTGCAGGAGCGATATGGACAGTTCAGTCTGACGGACCCATTCCTCGCCATGCAGAGGGACTTTGAGTCAGGGACGGGACCAAAGGACTGTAGGCCTGTTAGCGCGAGCCCCATCACCGTGCTGGAAGCTGTAATGGCCCACTGCCGTAAGATGCAGGAGAGGATGTCTGCCCAGCTATCAGCCGCTGAGAGCAGACAGAAAAGGGTAAGATCTGTGTGATAATTGTGTGTATTCTGTATGTTTAACAGGGCAAGACTACAGAAAGGATTTTGTGTGAATTATTAAGATTATTTACATATTCTATCTGAAATAAGTCATCCTTTTCGGTAGGATTACGTTGACCTTGATTAAGTTTGCTGTCAGAGGTTTGCTGAGGTGTTCCTAGTTATTCTTGGAACATATTCTAGTATGCAATGCGTGCACCTGTGTGTGTCTTTTCGGGGGGAGTGTAGTAATTTGTCTACACCATCTATGCTGATATTGTTCTGGCAGGAAAAATTGATGACAGAAAAAAAAAGAGACTTTTAGGCAAAATCCACTTTTCCTAACCTCCATGAAAGCAAAGTGCATGTCAGAAAAGCAGAGTAAGAAAAAGAGCGCCAGACAAGGCGAGCAATAATGGTATTTAAGAAGAAGAAGAGGAGGTGTCAAAGATGGAGAGAAACTGATGCTAAGCTTTAAAACACTCTGCCAAACACATCCGTAAATCTATATCTTACTATTTGAGATAGTGCTACGAAGAATACTAGCTACGTGATATCAGTGCAGTAGAGCTGTAATCGGGCCTTAAAAGTACGGCCCGAAAAGGCCCGAGCCCGACAGAGTTTGGCCCGAGCCCGACAAGTACATTTTGATTGACAGCTTTTTAAAAGCCCGAACCCGTTTACAGCCCGACTGTCCAAAAGGCCGTCTATCAGCAGTGATAAGAGTGTCGGAGAATAGCGCGGACACGCGCTTCACACCGCGAGCCGGCACACGCACCACTCGGCGGAAAAGGGAGAGAAAGAAAAAAAGAGACTGCGCCGCACGCACACAGCACCTTTGTCTTTCGTAAAAAAAGGAGTAATTTATACATTTTTTAACATCATTTATTCATGACTAACGGAGGCTAGAGGCCACTTGGAAGTTGGAACAAAGAAATAAAATAAGTCCTCCAGAGACCAGCCTCCGTTTCACCTCCTCAAGATCCATTTTCACGCTAATCTAAACACATCACCTGACCGCTCATTTACCACGCAACCCGAAGCGCGAGCCCGAGCCCGGCCCGAGCCCGTGTAAAATAATAGAAATTAAGACCGAACCCGACCAAACCCGTCGGGTCCCGTCGGGTTCGGGCAAAGATCTTCAGCTCTACAGTGCAGGCCTTGAACTTTAAACACACACACACACACACACACACACGCATGCTTCTTCCAAGTGACCTCTGACCCTTCACTGCACACCACTTCTGCAGACCAGATATCAGCTGTGTTCACCATGTCAGTGGCTTCAGTTATATTCTAGGATAGGATTTGTGTATTATAAGATACAGTTTATATATAGGTACATAGCATGCATATTTACATGTTACACCGACACTGAGTAAACTCAGCTCTTTTTTCCAATAATAAACACTTGTGCTTGGTTGTTATGGTGACAGTTCTCTTATTGCATCGGTACTGTAGTTAATGCAACAGCTCATATATATAGTATAGATGTTTATGAATAGCATAAACATAGTTGTTTATCACAGTGATTATTACTGTCTGATTCTGTCTGGCCACTGCTTAAGTGTTTTATTTCATCTCTTAATTTCTGGGGAAGTGTTCATTTATTCATAGGCTAAGCAGCTTAAACCTGCAAATAAAGCTTGAACTTCTAGCTCTAACTTGTAGTGTCAATAAGTTCACCTTTTTTCTTGCATGTATTATAGGTTATTGCTCAGCAGTTGATGTTAGTAGTCCCCCCCCCCACCTCCATACAAATTCAATTCCCTCTTGATTATCATATTAAAAGCAACTGATACCTTAAAGGTCAAACTGCTATCACACATGAGTGATGTGATCAGCTCAGTCAGTACCTTAACACGAGTACTGATCCCTGAACATACTTTACAAAGACACAGGCTCCAAAATAGATTTGGTGTTTATAATATCATTTTTCTAATTGTCTGGCTCAGAAAACATGTTTAAAAAAAACACTTCAGCTGATTTGTTAATGAAAAAGCTTAGTTAGTGGAGCTTAGACATAAACAGATAATTATTAGGGCTGGACCCGAATATTCGAATATTCGTTCGGTGGGTTGGTATTCGATTTGAAAATTTGACATTCGAATATTCGGGTTTTTTTGCACACCCGGGATCCCCCGCGAAACGGTTCTCATTCGCGCTTGAATAAGGCCGGCGACACACTGGCTGCTTGGCATGTCCATTTTTATTTCGGCTCTCATGTTAACAGGTTGGAGTTTGCACACTGCCTGCGTGAGACACTCGAGCCACGCGGAAAACGCGTGCATGCTATATAGAACCGATGCCTAAGTGTTCCAGCAACAGGAGTGTTCTCTGGCTAGAGTGCAGAACAGCGGAGTTTGTATGGACCGAAGTGCATGCCTGAGCTTGTGTTTTGGGTTAAGCTGCGTCGCTTTGACATTGTGGAAAATAGAATAATAGAAACAAAATGTATTAGCCTTTTTACCCGTTATTATCAAACTAAATTAATCTTGTTTATAATTTAACTTAATTTCGTTTTTCTTTATTTAAATTTAGTTTTTCTTTATTTAAATTTAGTTTTTCTTTATTTAAATTTCGTTTTTCTTTATTTAAATTTCGTTTTTCTTTATTTAAATCTACCCTTTACTGTGTCAGTAATTTGTTAGTCAGAAAAATATTAGACTACCTTAAAAGTATTGCTTAATTTAACAGACCTGTGTGTGTGTGCATTTTATATCACTAGTGCAGTGTCCGTTCTCGGAGCATAAGCCCTGCCCGCGTGAGGCGCGCTGCTTCCCGCTCGCGCTGTTCTGTAGTTTACTAAAAGTTGATTAATTCTGAATGTGTCGCGTCTCGCGTGTCCATCTATATTGCCCCAAATGCGACACTGCACTCCCTTGTGAAGTCGATTGGATGAACGGTTCTCGAAATAATCAAAATGCAAACGGACATACAGACACATAGAGATTCCTGCCTTTATTAGAGAGAAGAATATGTTCAGCACCCTCTCTCCGAAGCTTCGAATATTCGATGTTCATTACTACCGAAGCTTCGAAGCTCAAAAAATGGTATTCGGACCAGCCCTAATAATTATGTAAGGTTAACTTAAGATTAACTTCTGATTTGAGGATATTTCTTTAAGTTTAATCGTTCTTGATTTTAAAGTAATTTTCAAGGCATGTTTACAAAGTTTTGTCCCAAAGACTGATGTATCTTTAATTGTTTAACAAATTACTGTCTTGCTTTATGTGTGTGTTATCTGCTCTCTGCGAGTCTCACATTTGCCCTGCTGCTGCTGTCTAGCTTGAAATGGAGAAACTGCAGCTGCAGAGCCTGGAGCAGGAACACAGGAAGCTGTCGGCTCAGCTGAAGGATGAGCGAGAGAAAAACAAACACGTGGTGATGTCACTGGTGCATGAATGCAAGCAGCTAGCTGCTCGTGTGGTTGAAGAGAACCAGCGCTTTGAGGAGCTCTCGTCCCGCACTGAGCAGGACAGTCGTTCTGTGGGTAGATTAGAGGAAGAACTGGCGTCTGAGCGACGTCGTAGCCAACAGATGGAAGCAGAGATGGAGAAACAGCTGGCTGAGTTTGACACAGAGCGAGAGCAGCTACGTGCCAGGCTTAGCCGCGAGGAGACGCGGGCTGTGGAGCTGCGGGCTGAAAGCGAAAATCTCCGCCAGCAGGTGGAGCAGCTAAGAACTGAGCGATGCAAAGATGCCCCACCACTGCCTTCTGTCACCCCAGCATCTGCCCCAGTTAAACCCAAGACTATGGCATCCGTGGCTGTGGGCACTGAGGCAACAGTCTACAAGACTGCTTCCTCTCAGACAGATGAAAATGAAGCAGCTAAAAAGGTGCCACTCTCTATCCCAGTCAAGCCTACAAGTTCTACCTATGCTAGCATGAACCTACCTAAGACTTCCAGTGCTGGACGGGGGCTACACCACGGGAGCTCTCAGGCAGAAAATGGAGGAGAGGGCCAAACGCATCCACATGGCTCACATTCACCTGGTGTGTCTGCTACCTTGCCGACTGGGGTCAGTCCCCGCGTCCAGGCGGCCCGATACAAATTCCAACCCTCTGCCTCAGAGCAGGACCAAAATGGAACCGCAAACCAGAGCCCTCCTTCCCGCGATCTGTCCCCCACAAATCGAGACAACTTTGCTGCCAAACAGCAGGCTCGCCACACAGTTACACAGGTTCTCTCCCGCTTCACAAGCCCTCCAGCAGGGGGACCCCCTGCAGCCCTTCGGCCTGGTTTGCCACACTCCACATCTGAGGGAGGACCCTTCACAGGGCGTTTAGGCCACCCCCAGATAGGCCTTAAATCACCAACTGTGGCCCGCATCGACAGGGGTAACCCACCCCCCATCCCACCAAAAAAACCAGGACTGTCCCAGACACCATCCCCTCCACACCCACCAATCAAAATAGTAGGTGAAGCCAGCAGGTCCCCAGGAACAGGACTGGGGGTGGGCCTTGCCAAATCAACTGCCACCCCTCAGCTTCCTCCAAAGCCCTCCCTAGATTTGGGCGGTACAGTCCCAGCCTTGACTGCGTCACAGGTGGGTGCTTCCTGTACTGGCTGGCCGTGGGGGCAGCAGCCGACAGCAGCATGTGTGGAGTGTCCCCCTGTCACCACCTCCTCCACAGCTACCATTGTCATTAGTCCCTCCATAAACCCATCTAGTCTTCCGTCCCATAGCCCCCAGCACCCGGGCAGCACCCTGGCAGCAGCATCAGGTAAAAGGGTGCTCTGTTCTTCACCCTTACTTTCACTGCTTCTCCTTTCTACTCCCCACTTTTTCCATATTTGATATATTACTCAGTAAGTCCTAGCAGAGGAGGACACAGAACCAAGAGAGGAGTATTCATAATCTACTAGGGTTACTTGCCGGTTGAAACACAGTACTTCAACATAACCAAGATAAGAGCATTTTTACGATTCTTGAGGGAACCTATCTATGTCTGGACAGTTTCTTGACCAAAGCACTTATAGATACAAACAGGTCAGGTTGACCCTCTCTTGACGATGCAGGTCTCTAGGGGTCTTTCCTGTAACCCATTCTGAAGCTGATGCCAGAGGCTGCTCTTTCCCCTTTCCTCCCATTGACCTACAGCATGGTTCTGCCTCTCCTGTGTTGCACCACTAACCATTTCCCACAATGTCTTAAACTTACCATTCCACTGTGTCCATGCTGCCATCTGTTTCTTTGTTTGACCTACTGTAAAGTAACTTGTGAATGTGGTGGTGTTCCCTGCATTTGTAAATGTTTCATTCAATGGTTTCATTGACGTTTCTAGACAACTAACCCAATATAATTGTATTTGTCGTGACGTGCACTTAAATATTCATAAATAGGTCTTTATGCATTGATTCTGCACAATAGCAATTACTTTTACATCTGAGATATACCATTGATGTCTTTGTTTGAGAAGTGTAAATTCTTTTCTTAGAGCAGAGGTGTCCAATTAGGCTCCTGTAGTGCCAATGTCATTCAAAGTGTCCTTTCAAACACACCTGTCTGAAAGTTCGTAGTGATCTTTAAGACCTAGCTAATTCAGGTGTTTTTGAATACGGTTGGAGCTAAACTCTGCAGGACAGCAGCCCTCCAAGAGCATGGTTGGACACCCCTGTGCTAAAATGCTACCCTCCTAAAAGACCAGCTTAGATTAGCAGGAATGTCCTTGCTGATCGGGCTGGTTAGTGCTGATTTGGTGTTAGTCTAGCTGGTTGCTGGTCAACCAGTATGGTATATCTTGTAAAGTCTTACTGGTAAAGCTAATTAAGAAGCCTGGTGGAAATACCAGTACAACAACATCCTACACTGGGGACCAACATCAAAGATGCAACATATGCTGGTCTTTTCAGCAGGGTAGTTCCAAAAGATCTTTGACAGAGATGTTAGTTAGGTAGAGTCATGCACTAGTCTGTAAGCCAAATAAATGAGACAGCTCCAATTGCAGTTAGATTTTCCCCTTGGAAGCAGTGTCAGAAGCTTTAGAGTTCTCTCATATTTTTAAATACCACCCTGTCTCTGCAGGCCTCTCCATAGCTCTCTGAGAACACCAAAGAAAGACAATTATAACACCATTGAAGGCAGAGCAAGTATTCCAGCAGAGTCTTTTTTCTTCAATGTCACTAGAGACTAATCCACAGGGTAGCTCTGAAAGATGTCGGTAGCTAGCTGTCATCGCTAAATGCTAAAAATTAGCCATTTTCTCCCTCTTTCTGCAGCCACTCAGCCATGGCAGTTCTCTGAGGCTCCTCTGCTCTCTTTGCCGCCCATTTTAACCCAGAAAAGAGACAATAATCTTACGCTTTCCACTGGACCTTAATGAAACAGCCTATCTCTATCTCTATCTATCTCTCAAAACTCCCTCCACTAACCAAGATAAACATAGAGAATCCCTAGAGACAAAGCTATTTACAAACATGCTTTAGCATTAGCACTCAGATACTAGACTAGTTATATCCACACTGCAAGATGAATTCTGTTTTCACATACAGGTGCCAATTTGCCAGTAGTATTCCTGTGCATTGTGCTCTGTGCTTTCAAATTTCATCTGTTTCTCTGCTGTAGTTTCCATATTTCTAACGTTGTCTAATTGACATGTCTCTCACAATCAGCACCATGTTTAGAATGTTTCAGTTTGTCTGACACAATTTACGATGCGTGAATTTCATTAATGTATCATAAACCGCCTGCTGCCTGATTTGATTTATCCAGTTGAGTTGTCTTTTATTTGATTTTGTTTTTAGCCCGACCTAAAAACAGATGAAATTTACTTTAGCATTTGAAAACTGATCTGATTTGTAGGATATAGTGTGTGGATTGCAGATGCACTCTCTAGAATAATACATTTCCAATGTTGTGCCAAAATGTGTACGTAACATAAACATTTATCCTTTGTTTTATCCAAATTTGGCTTACTTCTAATTTTTAACACACATTTTGTATGTTCATCTTTCTGGAGGGTAATTTGGATACTGCTAGATACTCACTGCGTCAGTCGATCTTCTGGGTAATGTTTTGGTTCAGGGAACACATTTTGACACAACACAAGCACCCTGCCTCACTAGTTACTGCTGTTGCTTGAACCCTCCCAGGCTGGTGTCCCTCCATAGTCCCCTCGCTAACCTGTGGTGACCCCGTCCCCCTGGATGACGGGCAAACCCTTCTCCTCCAAGCTGCTTCCCAGGGAAATGTCACTTTATTGTCTATGCTGCTTAACCAAGATCCACTATTGGATGTTCATCATCGTCAACATGAATTAACCTCTGCCTTGATCTCTGCTGCTCTTAATGGACACACAGGTACGTGCTGGGGAGATTGGCATTTGTATGCATAAAAATGTTTGAATTTTGTTAGCATTGGGCTTTTGTCTAGTGTACATATACACAGTACAAATGTATATGTTAATATGTAAATAATGTGTTTATGTCTCTTCTATAGACTGCTTAAATTTGCTGCTGACTTCAGGGGCATCTGCTGAAGCTGCCAATGAAACAGGATTTACGCCGTTACATGCCTCTGCTGTAAATGGTCACCATGGGTGGGTCCTCTGTTCTCCTTTCCCTTGCTGTTGTGGTGTTTTAACTCTTTAGTGTGTTTTTAAGAACAGTGACACTTTTGCACATTTAATGGCACTGTTATTAAAATCCATATCAGGTGATCTGATCACAAGACAGACTTACAATTTTTGGTTATTTTTGGCGACATGTAACAGGCTTGTTTTAAAACCGTTGCTTTGATGCAGTGAATGATTGACTGGTGAGTAGGTGGTACTGTCACTGTTGTCCAGGATGCATCAAAACGGATTAGCATTTTAAATGAAATGTGATGTGGTCACATGACTACTGCAGCAAGTGGTTTGAGTAATCAACATTTTGGACCCCTTTTGCATGTGTATTAAGCGCTGCCCGATTGTGAACAAATCAACAAAATTGGATGGTAGTGCTGGGTGTAACCAGTGTCTACAGTATCTTGAAAAATTTGTCTCTGATGTGTTTCTCTATGCAATGATACCAATCTCAGCTGCTCTTTCATTGGTAGGTGTGTGAAAGCTCTTGTAAAATGTGGAGCTGATTTGGAGAAGGAGTGTTTGCAGGGAAGGACCCCTCTGTACCTGGCCTGTGAACAGGGACATGTGGAGTGTGTGAAAGTCTTGTTAGATGCAGGAGCAGACCGTTCACATGTCACGACTGTGAGTTTTCAGTTCCGCACTGACACCAGTGTCTCACAAATGTCAATTACATTCTGAGTTCCTAAACACGTTAGGAAATACTGGCCCTCTGTTCATCTCCATGGTTACCTTAACAGTTGAGCGTGGGTATTTTGCGGTCTATGTGTTTTTCAGAATGTAATTACAGTCCCTATTTTAGAAACACTTAATTATGCCCTGGATGGTTTCTCAGTTTGCTCTTATTTACTGGGCTGAAAAATCCCCAAAATATCCTGGGAAATTCTTTAGGTCTAAATTAAGGTTGTTTTCTGTTTTTATATTTTATATTAAAAATTTGTATTTTTTTTAGATCTGTTTTGTTGTAAGTATGTGTATATCTGTAGATAAGTATGTTTGTGGACTTTCTTTCTCCACACTTTTTTTTTTTTACATCTTTGCACTTGCGCTTAAGTGTTTGTTGTTTTCAGGACAACTGCACAGCTCTGCACGCCGCTGTCAGTTCAGGTCATGTGGGCCCTCTGAAGCTCCTGCTACACCACCCATCACATGAACCAGACCTGGGTCTCCCTGCATCTCCTTCAGACTCCAATCAGGAGCTCCAACACCCTGGCATAACCAAGACCAGTCACATCCTCAACCACAGTAACCAGGATGGCTGGACTGCTGCCCATATTGCTGCATCCAGGGGCTACAAGGTGACATGTTTGAGTTTGATGCCAAGTACACTGTTTTACATCAGAAAAGAATAGTTAGAAGTGGCTGATAACACATGCTTACATGTTTCCTGCTTTACAGAAATGCCTGGAAGTTTTGTGTAACCACAGTCAACAGGACATGGAGAAGAGGGACAAATGCAATCGCACTATACATGATGTTGCCACAGATGACTGCAAAGATCTACTAGAGAACCTGGGTGAGTATAATTTAAGCGATAGAGCTTTGTACAAATGTGATAGTTTGGCAGGTTAGGCCACTATGTGATAGTTGGCTTAAGTGACCACAGCCTTAACCCTTAACATTTGCTTTCTGCCCTGCTTTAGACTTGTACACAGTGGTTGTACAGGTGCTCATGTGCTCACTGGAGCGCCTTTGCCCTGTGGATCTACTGGAGGATGGATGCACTGTTGGCAAAGTTACAATTCGCTGCAATACCAGCTGGGAAGAGTTAACAGGAAGCTTGAGTGACCTGCTGACCAATCACCTCCAGCTAATTTGTGGGAGGTGGGAACTGCAGGAAGTTCTGGATAGAGCAGACACTTTGGGCCTCTCTACTAACAGCATGGCCTCAGTGATTATAGGTAATCACATATACATCTTACAGTATAACTAGCAACTTGCTGAGAAATTTAGATTAATTTGTGTCCATTTAACTTGATTATCTTTATAACAAGGGTGCCCAATCCTGTTCCTGGAGATCTGCCTACTTGAAGAGTTCAGATCCAACTCTGTTCTAACACGCCTGTCTGTAATTATCAAGTTTTTCTGAAGATCTTAATTAGCTGGTTAATTAGCACTTGTGTTTGATCAGGGTCGTAGTTGGAACTTGGCAGGAAGGTAGATCTCCAGGAACAGGATTGGGCACCCCTGCTCTACAACATGAGCAACATACAACATAGCCAGCTGTTAGTGAGGCCAGCAGGGGGCGCTCACCCTGTGGTCTGTGTGGGTCGTAACGCCCCAGTATGTATATATATATATATATATATATATATATATATATATATATATATATATATATATATATATATATATATATATATATATATATATATATATAATACTGTGTCTAGACTGAAAATGTTATTTCTATTATTTTATTTCCTTTTTTTTTTTATTTGTTTTTGCTTTATGGTAAATTGCAAAATTTTGGTAAAAAAAAAAAAAAAAAATCTCTTTGTTTTGATTTTGATGTGAAATATGACCTGAACATTTCTTGGTGATATTCACCCCTCGTATTTGTTTTTATTTTTAATTTGATGTGAAATATGACCTACATTTTTTTTGGGTGAAAATCACCCCTTCGCTGACATGTTTGAATGCACAGTGCAGAAGCAGCCATGATCGTTTCACGATTGCTTTGAAATGCAACCTGTAGCGTAGAGAGACGTTTGCGATGGCTATTCTCGGATGACCCCAGCCTTATGAACAGCTGCTGCGCTTCCTGAATTGCCCTTGGTTACTGTTCAAGTTTTAATTTCCCCACCTCAGCGATTTTAAACTCTTGTTGTCATAGAAGCAAGAAAAAAGAGACGGCCAAAGTGCCCAATATGTGTTAATATATCTGCCACTAGTATGATCTGTGATATAAAACTTCTGAATATAGAACTTAATACCACACACACATCCACACAAATGTGCTATTATTTACTTGTGTAGGCTCTTTAGTAGTTATTTTGACACCAGCTCTAGTGAGCATGAATTTAATGTGACTCTTGTCTTGGGTGTTGTCCAACACCACACTGGGCCAAGTAGGGAAGGACGTGGGACAGGGGTCTAACTCCGCTTGGCTCGACCCGGGGGTTGTCATGCAGGGCTGCTGAAAATAAACTAGCCTTCTCCAAGTTCTCACCTATCTCTTTCACACCCCTATGGCCTTCTCCCTGTCTCTATTGCACTCTTTCTCTCACCACTTCTTTTTTTTTGTTTACACTCAACTCCACCCTTAAGACAAGATGTTTCCAAACACCAAGAGCAGATGTCAAAATGAAGCGATTTGGCCTACAGAGAGCAACTTGATGACTCTCTCTACTATTCCAGACAGAAAACATGAGGAGACTGACAGACAGGAAAGAGAGAAGAGGATAAAAGCTCATTTATCATGGCTCAAAACAGCAGATGAAAACTGCTCCCATGTCCGTAAAGATTACACATGCGTGTCTTTCACCATAAGCGGACACATACATCTAGCAAATCTATCCCTCTTTCCTAAATGATTTTCCTTGTTCAGGTGATGCTGTCTGGCTGCCAGGACAGGAACTGGCCCAGTCTCCTTGGGACCTCATTCGGAAACGCCTGAGTCAACGTATTACCATACATCTTAAAGGTGAGCTTTGCAGTCGTTTCATTTAGTCTCTTTTAAACTAAGGCCTATTTCACACCTCATACATAAGCAGTCCATATTAATTTTGTCACCCATAATAAAGACTCCTAAAAACGTATTACGGTTTTCACAGAAACAAAAGTATTGTTCATAGTTATTTGTATATGTTCATGGTTCATATGTATGCAGTGACTGAACCTCATTGTGAAGTGTTGCTAGCCTGGAAATCCAGACCTAAATCTGAAAGATTAATGGTCTGGCATCGACTAATGAAAATCGGCCAGCTCGAGGGGCGGCACCAAGCATGCATTTGAAAATCTCACTGTACTTGATTGGATAACACTACGACCAATCACAACAAGCCCCATACGCTTAGCTACCAGCGGAGCTAACTCGTAGATTAGACTCTTGCCGTATCCGGTCGGCAAAACAGCAAAAACGCCCTTCTTACAAAGGAACGATTCGAGCGCCGTCTTCTGTTCCTCTTTTAGATAAAAATCCAAGTCTAACTCGTTCATAGCGGCCAAAGCCGTTTCAAACAACTGGTGTTCATCCATAGCCATCTTGCAATGTTTACTAGTGACTTCAACGTCACAGCGCTGTGGTCATCTGTTTAGCTCGCCTCTGGCCCGCCTATATCAGATAACCCGATGTGATTGGTGCAGCTCAGATACAAGGGCATATTTAAAGAGCATCATTCCTCGAGGCCAGAGTAAACTCGCTGAGCAAATTCAGCTTGTGTTCTCGCGAGAACTCTGGATTTCCAGGGTTAAGTGTTGCCACATTTTGTAAAATGATCAAATTGTATATAAGAGATTCTCTTGGTAAAGCAGAAAGTTAAGGTGATGATACACAGTGCAACTTTTTGAGCATTGTTGCTGGGCAATGTTGCCGTCAACGGGCAACCAGATGAGACACAGGGCCCACGATCGATCTAAATTATCCGGATAGAAATTTATTGCCCATTTTCAATGGGAAAGTGCCCAAGCAACAATCGCTCTGCAAGATTGCCCAGCAACATTGCTCAAAAAGTTGCCCTGTGTATCATCACCTTTACACTATGCCTATGATAGAAAGAACCAGCAGATCTCTTGTGTTTCCACACTTAAATGAATAGCCATGCTGTGCTCCCTGTCATCACATGACCATGATTTTTAGCTGGGCTCCAGAATATTCCATCTCATGCAACAGCACGTCAAAACAACTGCATGAAGTCCTCGCTCAAATCAATTTCACACAGATCTCCTGGTCTCCCATGTCCTCTGTGTGTTGTGGTCTTTGATATACTGTGTAGGTTTGATTTATGTCTAATGGCTGCTATAATTTTGCTTTCTGTCAGGCCTGTCAGAGTGCACTCTGGATGAGATGACGTACGACTCCCTGATCCCTCTACAGCTGCTGCAGAACTATGTCCGCCTGGTACGCTGACTCACTCTTCACGTCAAAGAGAGTTTTTTAGCATGTCTGAGTTACGCTGGATGATCTTTAAAGTTTGGATTAAGAGTGCTGAGAGGGAACAAAGCTCTTATAATACCTTGGGACCAAAACAAAATGCTTTGAGCCTCCACCACCAGTTCGGCACCTTGGGGCAACAGATGCTATTTGTGTTTTAAACTGATGTAATAGAAGATGCATGCAGATACAGTGCAACAAGCAGTAACTTAAGACAACAAAACACCCTCAAAGACACACTTGAGTAATCAAGCCTGCATAAAGGCATGCATAAATAAAATATTTGGCATGGATGATAAAATGAACGTGGTCTAGATGAATAATACATGTGGAATTGTTCATGATATTTACCAGTGTTGATAAACTCAGTTGTGTTTTTGTTTGTGGTCAGGTGGAACAGTATCATAATGTCATCTTCCATGGGCTGGAGGGCAGCTTTCAGGAGTATATCGCCAACCAGATCTCTCACTATATCAAGGTAATTATTATCAGTTGTCTTAAATATTCATATTTTACATTTCATCCAAAGGGTTTAAAAATGAATAAGTAAATGCATTTTGTTAATTTAAATGTTTTTGAACATTAAGCACTGATTATATGAGGGCTAAATCCTATAAGGATATACATAAAAAGTGGTAAATTCATGAAAATGAATGATAAATTCATGAAATGTATTCAAAAACATGCACCACATTAAATTCATAAAAAGTGAATGTAAAGCCATTTATAATAGAACTTTCTATTCATCAAATAATTCTCAAAAAAATGATCATGGTTTCCACAAAAATATGAAGCTGCATAAATGTTTTTAACATTGATGATAATAAGATATGTTTCTTGAGCAGCAAATCAGCACATTAGAATGATTTCTGAAGGATCATGTGACACTGAAGACTGGAGTAATGATGCTGAAAATTCAGCTTTGCCATTACAGGAATAAATTACATTTTAAAATGTTAAAATATAAAATATATGGGCCAGAAGGTGTATTAATAAAGTAAATAGGGTCCATTTTGATTTCATGTTGACTTAAGAGTTTCACAAATTAACAAACATTAAGTAAAAGTTAAACATGAGCTTAATCTCTGAATCTCAGTATGTCTCATGTGATGTGAACATCCATCTGTACCAGTCATGTTGTTTATGATGCACCTGTTGTGTGTGTTTGCAGCACAGACAGGAGGCCCAGGGGATTGGCTGTGATGTCATCAGGGTGGAGATAGATGAGAGTCTATCAAAAGAGCACCTGCTGGAGATCTTCATCAACTGTGGTAAGAGCAGCGCTGTGTCGAGGAGTCACATATCTCAAGTGATGATGTAGGCAAAGGAGCAGAGGAAGAAAAAATCAGACCCTAGAAACAAGATCAAATCTTGAATTTCCTGTGTAATCTGAAATACTCAGAAATAACTGATGATTTTGGCCTGTACCTTGTAAAAAAAAAAAAAAAAAAAAAAAATTGTACAACATAAATCTAGGTTACAGTGAGGCACTTGCAGTGGAAGTGAATGTGGTACATGTGTTAAAATATGTTAAAATCCTTAGTTTCAATGGTATAGCCTCAAAGTGTGAACAAAATGTCTGTTAGCATGGTTGTGAAAAATCACTCACTAACCTTTACTGTGTAAAGTTATATGAAATTTTATATTTATTGCCATGGCTGTAAAACAACCAACTTTACAGCTAAAAAAATAATTACTTTTAACATAAGAATTGTTACTGCTATTTTGAAATTATGAGCTTCAAATTTCTGCTATTAAATCCTCCAAAAATGGGACCCATTCACTTACATTTTAAGTACTTCACCATAACCTTGATTTTTGCACAGTATTTGTTGTGGTAATCTGCATTATACTACAAAATATGTTGTTTGAGGAGTTTAACTTCTATTGAACCTGTAATATTCCTTAAATAATTGCATCTTTGAATGAATATAGTGGTATGTCTGGTATCGATCGAGTTGTGTTGTGTATCAGGGTTCCTGGTGTCTTTGCATGAAGGCAGCGCTGGGCGTTGTGTTGTGGCGGTTCTCGAGGGTCTGGAGAGAGCCCACTCTCTCAGCCACATCCTGGGAGACCTGTGCGAAGCACTAGAGAACCGAGGATCTGTCTATTCCCTCTCCCTTAATCATGGTGAGATACATTCATACATATGTTGCAGAGCAGGAACAATGTACCTGAAATAGCGTTCCGGTTCAACTCTTTTCTCCTCGTGTTGATGGGCAGGTCACAATGGGCTCTACTATTTCCGTGAAGGGAGTTTTTTGATTGGCACCCTGGCTAAGCCTCGCCTGCAGGGTGCTGAGCTACGATTACAGCAGCACTTCCGCTGGGTTCAGCTGCGCTGGGACACAGAGCCCCTCAATGGCATGCTGGGACGTCATCTCCGCAGAAAACTCCTCCACAAGGTCAGCCCTGCTTCATTATCTAATGAGCTGGAGGGAAGACCTCCAAAATAGCAATTCAGCTCTAAATTTAGTCAAGATCGTTTAGTACAGTGGTTCTCAACTGGCTTTGGCATGGGACTCACAGTTCCCCATGGTCATGACGCTAGGCAAACTAAGCTAAATTATTTCTCAAAAATGGTTGACATACAGCAAGTACCATCCCTCTTTAAAGCTATTAAATAGCAGCCCCAAACTAGTATATAGTTAGTAAGTTGGTATGAGACACTACAGTCATTTAAAATATAGAAAATAATAAAATAAGTGAAAATAAATAGTTTTAAAATAAATAATAGTTTCCATGATAAATACACAATACTTACCTGAACTATTAATAAAGCATAAGGGCTTTGCCTGCCTGCATACCTGCATGCAAATTCTTCCCAGTTAACACACGACATACCAGTTACATAATTTATTTGTACGTTTTAGTAGACTCACTAAACGTACCTACGACGTTGCATGCTGGTGATTTAATTTGCTCTATATATATATTGTGAAGTGATATATAGCACAAACTGAATAGATACTGAATCACAACGTGTGATTTTCAGGCACTCTTTTTTTTTTTTTTTTTTTTTTTTTTAACTGTGTCTGACAGAAGTGTCGTCAGCCTTCACGCACATCTTTCAAAATAAAAGTCTTGCATCAGAAAAACATTTACAATAAAAAAAAATGTAACTTAGATTTTCTATGTTTCTGCAGACTCAGGGCCAGTGCTGGACATCTGATGATCCCGTACACAAAGCTCTTTCTTGGGTGTGCTCAGTGTGGCACCAGCTCAACGCCTGTCTGTCACGTCTGGGGACATCAGAGGCCTTGTTGGGACCCTACATCTTCCTCTCCTGCCCTGTGAATCCAGAACAGACCCAGGCCATTCCAAAGTATGTCAATCTAGTGTTGTCACAATACTGGAATTAATATTAATATATATAATAATAATATTTCTAAGACAATTGTACTACAGCTGCCCTGTAAAATAAAAAAAATATTATTTCAAAACAAGTAAATAAAGCACAGTTGGTTGGTACCATGTATCGATACTTCAGAAAATTTAAATTTCAATATTCCAAAAAAAATTCACAACACTGTAATTTGAAATTAAACAAACATTTTTTTAATTTTTAGTATTTCCTATGACAGGCAGTGTTTTCATGTTAAAATTGGTCCATGTGTCTTTGTGTTTAGGTGGTTAGTGAGGCTTTGGAATGCAGTGATTGTTCCACGGGTCGAGGACGCTGTTATATCTAGAGTAACAGCCAAGCGATCTCCCGCCCAACGACGGTCTCCCAACAACAAAGGTCTGAGCCCAGGTCAGAGAGCGGTTGTCAAAGCAGCTCTCAATATCCTTCTGAATAAGGCTGTGCTGCAAGGCTGCCCACTGCCCAGACCAGGTACAGCACCAGTGTTGGGGAACAGACTCAACTAAAACATGCGACAAATGTAACTACATTTATCAGAGTAGCTTGACAGTAGCTCAGTTGATTTTACAATAATGCAGCTATTTCAGTACTGAGATACTTTCCCCAGCCACATTCAAAGTAGTCACAGTCTCAGACGTCACTCCCACAGACGGCGGATGCATATGGCACACAAAATTTTAGAAGTTTAGAAGTCATCATTTGATTGGTTGAATTCTACAGGATTTCCAGAAAACGTCTGTGACGCATTTTTTTACGGTCCGCCTGGAAACAAAGCTGTCGTGCTTTGAAACCCCCTCATTGAACAAGAAAGCTGTTGTGTTTATATCTGTGACAATGAGCACTTATCAGGATCAACTAAACACTGGATTTTCAAAAGTATGTGAAGTTCACAGCATAGACTCTTTAAAATCCGTCTAAGAGTTTTGCACGCCATTCTGTTACCGTAGGGACATCATCGACGTAACATTTTCATGCCCCCAAACATGAAGCTGAACAAAACAAACTGTGATTGGTTGCTTTACATGTAGCTGCTATGGAGTCCAGACCTTCTGCCGTCAATCTGAAGAGCCCGAGAGCCTCTCTTCTGTTATATGACACTTGAAACGAATGCTTATACAATGTTCAGGATAATGCCGAAAGAGCCATTCTGTACTGTAATGTCAATGTGTCATGCAAAGAAAAGGGATTCATTCAAGCTATAGTCTCACATAGCCAGATCTATATAGTCTATAGTCTCAAATATACTTTATAATCAAACTATCATAACTGTGTAATTTTAATTACCTCATCTGTTGACATGATGCCAGTGAATTGCAGAGCTGGGCAAACATATCCATATCGCTATGATCATATGCTTTCTTAACTGCTGTTTTCTCACCGCTGTCATTTTAGATGTTTATTTTGTTACTGAGAGGAAAGCGGCCAGCACATATTTAAATATTCATCTAAATGTCGCTCTCAGCAGCGTGGACGACTTCGGGATGTTTGTTAACAGTATATCTCTCTATTTCCAACTACTTTTTACTATATGTGAGGAATAAAAAAAGAACTTCGCCGAGTATATTGGCCTGTTAAAGTTGCTGCCTCCAATTCACTTAATGGCCACCGGTGTCGCTAACAACAAGGGTTTTTGAATTCTACAAATAGCCCCTTTAAATCTTTCAGTGCAGTAGTTATTGGTGCTCACGTAAAACATATTTTACTCTTTTTCTGTTTGTGTGGTTAGAGATTGACAGGCTTTTACCAGAGTTCCAGGGAGGATGTTTCCCTCTTTCCACCATTGGCTCCGCCTACAGGAAAGGGGGCCGAAAAGGACGCGATAATGGCGCTTGGAGACGAGCCAACACCAGTCCGCGGAAGAAAGGAAGCCCCGCCTCTGGGAGGAACTCTAGCTGTAGAGAAGGTGAGGTGTAACCAATGGCTTTGATTTTGCAGTAAATGCACCTCAGCTACAGAAGCTTTTTACTTTTTGTTTCCAAAAAATTGTCTAAATAATCCTTATTCTTTTATTCTTGTAATGTAGGATCTCTGGCCAATTCAAGCACTCACCCACTGACAAATGTCAATCATGCAAGGTTGGTTTCCTATGTGTGTGCATGTGTTTGTGCTACCAGCAGATGGCAGTGTTACTCAATGATTCTGTGTGGATGTTCCTGCAGACTCAGTGATGGAGTTGCTGTGGGTCTTTCTCTCTACTCTGATGATGAGACGGATCTCATCAGAGAACTCCAGACCATGTGCTCTAGCAAATCTGAGCCAGACATAAGCAAGGTAATAGACATATATGCACTGTTCAAAAGTTTGGGCTATGTATGTTTTTTAACATTTAAAAAAAAAAGATGATGTTATTTTTGTTCACCAATGCAGAATTGATTTGACCAATTGTAAATCTATTATTCCTGTGATGGGAAAGTTACATTTTCAGCATCATTACTCCAGTCTTCAGTCTCACATGATCCTTCAGAAATCATTCTAATATGCTGATTTGGTGCATAAGAAACATTTCTTATCATTTTTGAAAACAGTTGTGCAGCTTAATATTTTTGTGGAAACTGATCAACTTTTTTCAGGATTCTTCGATGAATAGAAAGTAAAAAAAAAAAAAAACTTACTTGCATTAATAATAGTACATGAAAATAATCCATTTGATAATAAAGTGAGGGAAGAAAAACTGACTTGCATTAATGGGATTGTTCACCCAAAAATGAAAATTTACATTTACTCACCTTTTATGTTGTTCCAAACCTGTATGAGTTTCTTTCTTCTGTTGAACACAAAAGAAGGTATTTTGAAGAATGTTGGTAACCAGACAGTTGATAGCACCCATTGACTTACTGTATTTTTTTCCTACTATGGAAGTCAATTTTGCACGTACAAGCAATTTAATTTTAATTTTACATGCACATTACAAAGCAGTGGTTTAATCTTCTAGTCTAAGTTTTAGTCTGTTTACTACAAAAAACTCAGCTTGTGTTTCTCTCAGACACTTTCTGTTCAAGCTACAACAGTCTGGCACAGTAAAGCACATGGCCTTGCAGTTTCTAGGAATTGACGAGCTGTTTTCATTTCCTCTTTTACCTGGTACAGATTGCTCTCTTTAAAGAGGACTTCATCATGCTTCCAGACTCGAGTCCGCCCACTCCTCAGATGAGTGATGGTGAGGTCACGCAGCCCCAAACACTCCCTGTTACAACAGAGAGTGCCGTGGATATGACCTATCCTCCACCACAGAAGGCAAGCCTTTGATAAAACACCATGGCTCTGTTCCAAAGCCTACTGAGACACCTACAGGTAGCGTTCTTCCAAGGCATTGTCCTAACTGTCACGGAACCTTATAAATGACCAGTTTGGACACTCTACATCAGGGTTCCTCAAACTCGGTCCTGGAGGGCCGCTGTCCTGCAGAGTTTAGCTCCAACCCTGATCAAACACACCTGAGGAAGCTAATCAATGTCTTCAGGATCGCTAGAAACTCACAGCTAGGTGTGTTTGATCAGGGTTGGAGCTAAACTGTGCAGGACAGTGGCCCTCCAGGACAGAGTTTGAGGAACCCTGCTCTACATAGTGCACAGATAAGGACATTTCACACCGCGCTTATTTTAAACCCCGCTTTTAACTCCGGGTAAAGGAACGTTTCACGTTTTTTAGAAGTATTTTAACTTGAGCACCGTGATTTTAGAAAGCTGTGTCATGTGTTCTGTATTTATCTGTTGCTTTTAATTGGGTTAAGTTAGGCTATTCGCAGGGCTTCAGGGGATTTTAGTTTTTTCACCCTCATTTAAGCTGTTAAGTGCAGTCTTTTACCTTTTTCTTTTTGTCCGAGTTTCAACTACTTTTAATATTGTGATTCACCTCATAGTAGTTTGGTTTGGTTTATGGCCTCTAACTCTTTAAAGGGGTAGTTCACCCAAAAATGAATATTTTGTCATCATTTACTCACCCTCATGTCGTTCCAAACCCGTGGAACGGGTTTTATTCATTATTTTTGTTGTTCTTTAAAAAAAAAATATGATAGGTTTCTGTCCCTCCATTGACAGCTACGCAACTACCACTTTGATGCTTCAAAAAGATTGTAAAACTAATCCTTATGAATGGAGCGGTTAAGTACAAATTTTCTGAAAAGACTCGATCGCTTTATATGATGAACAGATTGAATTTAGGCTTTTATTCACATATAAACATGGATCAAACAGAAGCGCAACCGTACTGACGCGCGAGAACAAACCTCATTGGTTCTTGCGGAAGCTCAAATGTGCTGCGTAACACGAGAATGAACCGGTTAACACCTCATTTGCCATCTTGGATTTGCCTTAAAATGTTACCTCTGTAGGTCGCTTGCTAGTTTTTGGAACAAAGCACATTCGAAGTACATTCTTTCTTTTATTTTTGTTCAAATATGTTGTTTTCTTGTAATATATGTATTTCTTTGTCCCTGAAAAGACTGACGGTGGTCACGCTTCTCCTCGGCGAGTGACGAGGCCCAGGTCGCATCTGCCCGTTCCCAGCAGCAGAGGAGCTCAGCAGGTGAACACCACCAGCAGCAGCAACAGCATCAGCAATCCTAGCAGAGCTTCCACGAGCAGCAGAGCAAGGCAGATCCTGCCCCACAACAACACAAACAACTTCTCACAAGGCCACATCTGGTTCCTGGACCCCAACTGTAATGAAAACTACAGTAACCATGGATAGACACCTCCCACTGCCCTCCCTTTGCCCTCATTCTGTTATTGCCCTCTATTTTGTGAAGTTAGGTTACTGGCAGCATTTAAGTATTTGTACATGTTGTCCATACTTGTTACAATATATTACATTGTGTACTTTTGGGACCATAGTTTTAATATATTCAATTAAGTAAAGAACTTTGAGGAAAAAAAGAAAGATAAACTAACAGGAGAAAGACTGCTTGAACACTTTACAATTTGCCTTTTATGTCAAATGTTTTGGATCAAAGTAAGAGCTGGTAGTCTTTTTGCTCTTTAGTATTTTCAATCAATCGTGTTTTATCATTAAATAAGTGAAAGGTGAGTTTTTAAAACTGTCGAAATCAGGGTTTTACCAAATATGTGTAAATAATAACTGGGAACTTAAATGTTGTATAGATTAGTATGTGTGTGTGTGTGTGTGTGTGTGCGTGTGAACGCTTGTACATTGGAGGACTTTTGAAGGGAATATGAAAACTGTATATATTGTTTGTAATATTAAATTTTGGTTCATATTTTTTCACTCGTTTCCAAACAAACTGAATGTGGCAATAAGTACCGCCATTGCGAACACGGGATATTTTGTTTTTGTTCTTTAAGCCATAATTAGTATTTTCAATTACTCTCATGCGTGCTCAGTGACTGGCTTGAACTTTGACCCCTCCCCCTTGTGTGAAACCCAACTATGAAATTGGAAGCGGCGCGCATTAACTTTCATTTGTCTTCTGTATTGAACATTTAGGATAAACAAGTATTCTTTTAAAGTCAGTATTGTTCATATGTACAGAAGAGATTATAGTCGACCTCTGATGTTTAACTGTATTATAGTTGTCGGATGAGGTTCAGAGAAATTGTCCTGTTTCCTCAAAGCACAACAATTAAAAATGCACTATCCTAGACATCGGCTCTTGGGTTTTCTTTCTCCACACAGCTAATGCTAACATCGTGTACGTTTAAAACCAAATCATTCAGCCTCTCCCCTGAAACCTCCCACTACAACACAAGTTGGTGTTACACAGAAAAAAAGAGAAATGTAGTCTTGAAAAATATATTTGTTTCACAGAAAAGTCCTAGATATATATTTACAAGTTAAAATAATCACTGTTTTTGCTTGTGCCTTTCCTAGTTCCATGACAGGCCTAAGAAATGAGAAAACAGAGTAATTGTTTTGCCATTTACATGATTCATATGATCCCATTTTGCTGCACATGTGGTCTCACTATAATTTAATAAATTAAACGTTCAAAGAGAAATAAGAAAAGAATACATTTGATATGATCAAAGAAAGAACAGATGAATCACAAAAGTTTCATTATATTTTTTTACAGTGTTCCATTATTCCTGGCCTTGTGAGAGGATATTGAGTACCTCCTGTGACATTAAGGAAGAATACAAATCTTTTTCATAACAAACGTCAGATGTGTTCTGAAGGTAGGTCATCCAATATAATGTACCATTTGGAGACCTTTAGAAAACATGATAGGGAAGCGTCCGTATGAAGTCCAGTTTGTGACGCTCAGAGGCGAGTGTCTTGGATATTGTCCTCTGCCTCCTCCTGTAGTGTCTGCGTAACAGAGCTTAGTTTGGACTGAGGCGTGCGCATGCTAGAATTCCGTCGAGGGAAGATTTTGAGGCGCTCGGCTGGACTTATGGCCTGCTTTAGATGACTGGTCTCATTCAGCAGCTTCTGAATGGAATCGTAGGTCTTCACCTGACCCTTGTCCATCATCTGCAACAGAGATCGAGGACAAACTTTTAAAAATCGATTTTTTTTAACCATGCTCACCAAGCCTGCATTTATTTGATCCAATCTACAGTAAAAACAGCAATATTGTGAAATATTATCAATATAAAAGAACCATTTTCTATTATAATATATTTTTAAATGTAATATATTCCTGAGTTCCTTCAGTGTCACATGATCCTTCAGAAATCAATCTATCTAATATGCTGATTTGCCACTCAAGACAAATTTCTATTATTATCAATGTTGAAAACAGTTGTGCTGCTTAATATTTTTTGAAAGTGTTATAGCCTATATATACAGGATTCTTTGATGTTCAAAGGAACTGCATTTATTTGAAATAAAAAAATATTTTGTAACATAAATGTTTTTACTGGCTTTTGATCAGTTAAATTCATCTTTGCTGAATAAAAATATTCATTTATTTAAAAAAAAAAAAATCTTACTGATCCCAAACTTTTAAATGTTGGTAGTGTATGTTCGCACAGATACCACAGATAAATTGTCCCAACCACCTGACAGAAATTACTGTAAATGTAATAAGCGCTCATTATTTTTTGCTATTGTTTGGTATTGCTAGTGGAGCAAAAGATGTCTACAATTGTTTTAAAGGTAGGGTAGGCAATTTGTTTTATAAACACTTTGTGTATACTGGTTGAAACGCTCTTCACATCCTGATAGCAATCAATAAAAGAAGTGGTCTAAATATTAAAATGTACATCATCTGTGAAAGTCTCAGGACCAAAAAATGACCAAAAAGCGTCAAGTCCTCAGACTTGGATTTATGCTTTTCTATGTCAACACTATCAACGCTGAAATGAATCTGCAGCAGTCAGGTGGTACAACTGGAGCTCTGTAGGTTGTTTAAGTTCATTATTTTTGTAATGTTATGTGCTTTGAGACATGAGGTAATTTAATGCCGTCTCTCGTCTCGTAACGCTTTGCAGAATCTACCATGTGTTCATGATGTGTTTTGAAGGAGGCATGGCTTTAGAGAGCGCTTGGAAGGGAGGGTGGGATCTTGTGATTTCAAAGCTAGCTTGATATTGCTAGCCGCTCCGAAATTGCCTACCCTACCTTTAGGTTTTACCTTTTTGTCACCAGGTTAAAAAAGGAAATATGACATTTAATTTGGTGGTGTAGAATGAGGTAGTGCAAAAACTTTACCAAGAAAGACTGGCACTCGAGCAGCGGTTCCACTTTGTGCTCAGACAGTAAGATAGTGCATGTAGAAAAAGACTGTCGCAATGTCTTCTTCAACACCTTTACTGTTCTGAAACCAAAGACAGCACAGCTACCATTATTCATCATGACATGAATGCATTGTACTTTGTATTAAGCCAGTGGTGTTATCCATGAAACAGGTAGTTTTTGGGACTCACATTGGATCGAGATGGGCACTAGGCTCATCCAGGAGGAGGATCCGGGCTCTGCTGAGGATGGAGCGGGCCAGGCATATGAGCTGTTTGTGGCCGTTACTCAGTACATAACCTCCGTATTCCAGCTGGAAGTCCAGTTTGTCTGGAAACTGTTCAATCAGTGTCTTGAGACCGACCTTCGCACACAAACACAGAAATAACTGCTCACTGAAGCCTTCCAGCAAATTGCATTTACAAGAAAGGAAAAGGACATAGTTGCAGTTCATTAAGGAATACCATGTTAATCTTAAATAATACTCATACTGTATGTTCACTAAGATATCACTACTAGCATTCACCCTATTATAGACCCAATGTCTATAATGAAGTACACTGATTTTTGATGACTAAAAATAAAAATGACATTGAATTAAAATACTGTTGTCATTTAAAAAAAAAAAATCCATTTGTCTGATGGATTTGCCAAATCCAAAACCAATGTTAAAACTAAATAAAGAAAAAGGTGTGTCATTTCTGGGCCTGAAATGAGAACATTTGGAGGTTAAGCATGTAATGGCTGGTTCACAAAAAAGTCCTGAGCTTTTTCTCGATGGACAAACCAAATGACCTCATGCTTTGCTTTTGAAAAGGTCACTTATTTTATAAACAATAAATAGGAAACCTCAAACACCCAAAAAATTGATAGGTGCGTAAGATAACGACTAATCAGAGAAGAAAAATAATCCCACACACTACCACAGCTTGCACAACATGCAATATATTTAATGCAATGTTTCAGGCAGACCTTCGTCAAGCATTAGGAAATGTTTTTTTGTGGCTGATGAAGATTGACTGAAATGTTAAGCTAAATATAATGCATTTATTTTAGTAAAAGACAATAAAATTGACATTTTTCTAATCACTTCTTGGGGAAACCTTGATAGTGATTCTTTTATCAAATAGATAATTAAAGTGTATAGCTAGTTAAGAAAGTTTTTTTTATTTGCATTTTGAGTTTATTGTAATCATTTTTATTTTATTTGTAATAATTTTATTATATTGTGGGTAACACTTTACAATAAGGTCTCATTTATTAACATTAGTTAATGCATTCATTAACATGAACTAACTATGAACAATATATTTTTACAGCGTCTATTAATCTTTGTTGATATTAGTTAATAAAAATGCAATTGTTCGTTGTTTATTCGTGTTAGTTCACTGTGCATTAACTAATATTATACCATGGTCTGGGTGAATACTCGATTCTGATTGGCTGCAGGGTGTGTGTTAAAAAGTGATAGAGGACAAACCGTCAGGCGTAACCAGGGAAACCAAGTTATTGTTTGTAAAAACTTTAGATTTCGATTGTAAAACTAATTAAAATATAAACTAATGTTTTTAAAATGTGTTATTTGGCAAGTGACCTTGGTATAAGCGGGTTAATGCCCTTCGAGGTGTCCATTGTCAGGTATTAATGGACTCCGCTGCGCCTCGGACGGTTCACGCCTCGCCGTCGTCCATTAATACCTGACAATGGACACCTCATCGGGCATTAACCCTTACTTAACAGATTATAGTTGTTTAATGTAGATGATCGCATTATTTTACATATGCATATGATTGCATATGATATTGCTTGTTTCTGCATCTTCTACGCATGTGTTGTGATCAGAAGATTCGGTACTCTTTCAGAAGATGTCTAATAGCGTCCCATAACGCATAACAGTGAAAGCCAGAAAATTCCGTAAATGGCGGGGAAAGAGTTAAATGCTTAATGGCAAATAAAGCGTTGCCATAGTAAAGGCATGAAGGACAATGCTTTTCCAGTTTCTTTGAATAACTCTAGAAAAAAGGGTCATCAAACCACTTGACCTCACAGTCATTGATCATTTCCCCTGGACCCCTGCGGCAAAGACACCCACCTCCTCTGTGACCCGCCACAGCTCCTCATCACTATGGCAGCCATAAGGGTCTAGGTTCATGCGGAATGGTCCCGTGAAGATGAAGACTTTCTGTGGTGGTGTAGGAGGAGACATTTACAAAAATACAACTTTAAAAGTTATCAAGAGAGAGGATGAAAACTGTTCCCAGAACCGCTGTTACCTGAGGCACCACGCCAAAGGCTTTCCTCCACTTCTGAAGAGGAATTTTGTTCCAGTTGACCCCGTCAATGGAGATATCTCCATCTGTGTAAACCAGCTTCAGAAGAGCATTGAACAGAGAACTCTTCCCAGAACCTGTTCGGCCCAAAATGCCCACCTGAAAAAGAACACATGATCAATCTGACCAGTGTTGCCAAGTCCATAGTTTTCCCGTTTTCAATTGGGCTACTTTTACACTGTTGCAGCGGGTAGTTTTTGTCTACAGAAGTGCATCTTTAGAAATACATGTAACACATTCTATTATAATGGATGCTTGAGCTAATGCCTTTCCAACATGGATTTCTTACAATATTACATCACAAAACTCACAGAAATTGGTGGCACAAAAGAATCTGACAAATATAAGGCTGAAGACACATGAGACTCTTATGCAAAAAGTGAATTTTAGTCTTTAGCTAATCTGCTATATGTTGCTCATCACTGACATTGCTCTACAAAGGCAAAATGCAGTAACTTTTTCAATACAGAATTATGACCAAAATCAAATCCTGTGACTTGGCTCTACAGGGCTCAGATTTGAGGAAAAGGATCCATGAAAAACAATTTCCATTTTTCTCAGCTCCAGCATTAGTGTTATTACCCCATTTTGCCTTTGCAGGGCACTGAGGGCAGTACAATTCAAAAGTCCACACATTGAAAATCTGTATAGTATAGATATAGTATAGATTTTGAAAAACATAAAACTAAGCAATGTTATGGCTAAAAATTCTAGATTATTTATAGGCCATTAATCAAATTTGCACATTTGTGCCACTGAATTTCTGAACTCCTTTATACAAAAGCTCAGATGTCATGCAGAGAATTTAATTTGTAATGAAAAAAAAATGCATTAAATTAGACTAAATACAAAAAAAAAAAGAAGCATTTTCCCTAGTGGTGTTTGACTTTTAGACCCTACAGTAAAATTCAAGCTTTATCCCATTGTAATGTCTTGCTGTGAGACAACACTATTCCAAAATCCCCCGTTTGAAGAAAACTTAGCTTGTTAGCATTTATTTTTGTAACGTTTAAAGAGGAGTTTAAATCTAGGATTTGCTCGTACGTACCCTCTGTCCACCCTCCGCAGTGAAGGAGAGGTTCTTAAGGACAGCATGACCCGCTTCTGTGTATTTGACTGTTAAATTCCGCACATCGATCTGACCACAGTTAGGCCAGCTTGAGTCAGCCTGTGCATTGGCGTTTTCGATAATCAGATCCGAGCCTTTGCTTTTGTCTGGTTTGGGTGTCTCAGACGGTAGGTCGATGAACTTAAACACCCGGTCAACAGAACGCATCTGGAGGAAGAAGGATTAGAAGAGCAATGATGTAATCAGGTCCACCGAGGTCCAAGCTGCATGTGGTTTGTTTAGCCTTTAAATGATGCTTAGCCTCTGTGTTTGCGTGTGCTTGGGAAGGCAGTATGGGTGTGCAAACAGTTACACCATGTGGCAAAAATAAAGAGCCACTTCTGTATATGTGTATCAGTATGATTGTAACTATTCTCCTGAAGGAAAACAAAATGTCCTGCACCTTGATAAGCCTGTCAGTGTTGCTTAAACTCAATCAGGCATTATTTTCAACAGCATTACGGAACAGGACCATTTCTGCAGTGTAGAACAACTGAAAAACATGCTGTTTTCAGGGAGGAAAACTAAAAGGCACGTACCATTCCATCTACCGCAATGCTGGTGGCGACACACCACTGGAAGGTGCCTAGAATGAGCATTGCCAGGCATATGATGATACCAATCTCACCCGGTTTATCCTCTGTGGAGTAACGCACATGCATTAACATGCACCAACAAGCAAGTATAAACATCAAGTGCAGGGGTGCTCACAATGACCTCACTTCTACACTTCAAAGGCATTTTCCAAGCACTGTTCACAATTATCTCTTTATACAACCAATTGTCTGTAAAACCCACTAAATCAAGCGTTCATTGGCTTTTTGGACCCACCGAGAACCATCAAATAAACAGTGGCATCCGCATCACTCAACATGCTCTACTGCTTGCTTGGTTCAATCTCACATATCTTGCCTAGATACAGACGGAAGAGCGCTCTTACGGTTGGTTCCTACCGCAATCCAGGCGACCAACGTGAAAAAGAACACGAAGATGATGTCGGAGCGGAAGAGAAACCATCGTAGGGTCGACAGGTAGAGGAACCAGGTGGCTGTGTGGGTGTTGAGGGTCTTGTGGAACAGGTTCTCAAAGTAAGCCTGTCGCTCAAAGGCCCTGATTGTCCACAAACCCTTCAGCGAGATGATGAGGTGGGAGAAAATGGGGCTCCGAGCTGTGATGAGAGAAGAATATAACATGTCAACCATGTATATTAATTTAAGTCTTCTGAAACAATACGATGTATCACATACGACGTGTGCAAATCTTGTCCTCCACTGTAACGCTCAAATCAAACCTAATTTTGGTGTATGGGCCATTTTTATGATGACTTTATGTAATTTTGAAGATTGACAAAAGAGTCTTAGAATAATAGCAATGATTTCTGATTTTAAAATATATTAAAAAGTATTAAAATAAAAAAGTTTTCAATTGTAATATTATTTCTCAATGTGCTTTCGAACCTTGGTGAACATAAGAGACTTCTTTTAAAAACATTGCAGAAATCTTGTCGCCCCAAATTTTTTAACCGTATAAAATTATGTGTTTTTCCACCCCGTTCCACCTCGTTTTTTGTTTGTTTCTAGTTAAATATTTCAGTATAATGTTACTACTGCAAGTATGTTTCTAATTAAATCCATTGCATTACATGGGTTACTGAATTTTGATTCATTTTAATGCTACTTTCATTTTTAAAAAATTATTGAAATTCTGCATCCTGTTTGCTACCTCAATTCAAATTCATTTAAAAAGCGTTCTCAATTCAATTTTAAATACTTAACGGTTTAGAACGGATCAGAATTTTAGATTTTTTTTGAGTCAACTACTCCTTTAACTGTCAATCTCAAGTGCTTATTGTATTTCGACATCATCTACTCTACTGTATGCCACACCTTTCCAATAGCAGAAGGCATCAGGAAGAGGAAGGAAGAAATAAAAGTCTCGCCCTCTGTCCTTTGGCCTCTAGGTGAACTCATGAACAAAATTAACTAATCCACAAGTTCAGCTACCCACGACTTTACTAAATATTCACATTTTTCTCATTCATGTCGGCTTTCCTGGCAGCATTCCTTTCCCTTTCTATAGGCAAAATGCCTTTAGCTCCTTTTGTCTGAAAAACAAAAGAGTTGCGCAGTTTTCTGGGATCCCCGCCATAAAGCTTGTTGCTCATCACTTGTGTACTATAAGTGAATGATATCAGGATAGCAGCAGAGGAAATCCCTGGTCGGGTTTTTGCCAGCCCAGTATTACAAAGTACGGAAAGCCCTAGTTGCTTTCTCTCAGGCCCTGGACAGACTGACAGTGGGAAGAGTGTCGACAATTGAGCAACAGAGAGACCAACAGAAATGGTTTGCCTTATTCAGATAGGCAATAGACCATAGATGATTGGTTAAGAGACCAAGCTCTGACCTCCCGCCCATGTCACTTCCTCTGAGATATCCTCTCCCTTTCTGGTTAACTCATCCATCCTCTGCTCCTCCCCTGTTTTCGGACCTAGCACTGACCTCCCATCAGGGCCCTGTCAAACTGGCCCTCTCGTCCCTGGCAATAAGCCACACGCCAGCATGCAGAGTGCGTCAGGAATCCCTTTGCCAACTGCAAAGACGTATCTAACAACTGCATGCAAAGAATGCACAGACTATCTGGCCTTACCTTCTGTCTCCAGCTGTTTAAGCTGCTGACCCGTACGGAGAAAGTACTTCCTCAACACAATGAAAATAATGGCAAGGGGAGTAGCCGCAAGGAATATGTACGGCCGCACGATGGACACCACAAGAATACATCCAACCACCACCAAAGTCAACTGTTGGAAGAAAAGCAAAAAAAAGCATAGACTCTATGTTCTGTATTTTTGAAAGAAAGGAATACTTTTGTTCAGCAAGGTTGTACTAAATTGATCAAAAGTGAAAGTAAGGACATTTCTCAGTTAGCTATTTCTCATATTACACAGCACAACTGTTTTCAACATTGATAGTAATAAGAAATGTTTCTTGTGCACCAAATCATCATATTAGAATGTTTTCTGAAGAATCATGTGACACTGAAGACTGGAGTAATGATGCTGAAAATGTAGCTTTGCCATCACAGGAATAAATGACTTTTTAGAATATATTAAAATACACAATACCACTGTACTTTTTACTGTATTTTTGATCAAATATGTAGCCTTGGTGAACGTTTTGGTGAAATATTTTTATATTTGAAAAAAAAATTAAACACAAGAAGTTTCAAACCTCTTCCATACTGCAAGACAGTGTTGGCAGTGTTGGCAATATTGGCCCAAAAAGCATAAATGTGTGTTAGAAAGCCTGTAGGAAAACATTCTAGTCCATTTGACATACTATTTTGGAGCATGTTATTGTTTGGGACATAGTGTTCTAGTATACTATATAGTACTGATAGAGTGTGTGAATTCGTCAGAGTTGAAACCAGTGTTGCCAACCTGCGTGAAGTTGGCCCCCCACCCAACGCAAAACGTCGTCAAACTATGCTCAATCGTTTGTGCTCCGTTTGTGCTGGTTTGTGCTGTAAAAATTTTCGTTTGTGCTGTTTCGGTTTTTTAGATATTAAAAGAATATTTTTAGGTCATTCTGAGGTCACATAGCCCCCCCATATGTTCCAAATTCACCCAAAATAGTCTCGTTCGTTTGTGCTTCGTTTGTGCTGGTTTGTGCCGGTAAAATTTTCGTTTGTGCTGCTTCGGGTTTTAAAATATCAGAAATTGAATTATAGACGATGACGTCACCAGCCCCCCCACATGCTCCAAATTCACCCAAAATAGACGCAATCGTTTGTGCTCCGTTTGTGCTGGTTTGTGCTGTAAAAAGTTTCGTTTGTGCTGCTTCGGTTTTTTAGATATTAAAATAATATTAGGTGGTCATTCTGAGGTCACTCAGCCCCCCACATGCTCCAAATTCACCCAAAATAGTCTCGTTCGTTTGTGCTTCGTTTGTGCTGGTTTGTGCCGGTAAAATTTTCGTTTGTGCTGCTTCGGGTTTTAAAATATTATACATTCAATTATTTTTGATGACGTCACCAGCCCCCCCACATGCTTCAAATTCACCCAAAATAGTCTCGTTCGTTTGTGCTTCGTTTGTGCAGGTTTGTGCTGTAAAAAGTTTCGTTTGTGCTGCTTCGGTTTTTTAGATATTAAAATAATATTTTTAGGTCGTTCTGAGGTCACTCAGCCCCCCATATGTTCCAAATTCACCCAAACTAGTCTCATTCGTTTGTGCTTCGTTTGTGCTGGTTTGTGCCGGTAAAATTTTCGTTTGTGCTGCGTTGGGTTTTAAAATATCAGAAATTGAATTATAGACGATGACGTCACCAGCCCCCCCACATGCTCCAAATTCACCCAAAATAGTCTCGTTCGTTTGTGCTTCGTTTGTGCTGTTTTGTGCCGGTACAATTTTCGTTTGTGCTGCATCGGCCTTTAAAAAAATATATATAATATAATATAATATAATATAATATAATATAATATAATATAATATACATATATATTTTTTTACAGTAGCTAGTTGAAGTAACAAGGTAAGACCGAAACGGATTAAATTAATCAAAAGGGGAAAAAATATCAAAAATTTAATTTTCCACAAAAAATATTAAACATAAAAAACAAAAAAAAAAAAAAAAAAAACATACGCAATATGTAAAAAATATAATACAAAATACAATACAAAATAAGAGCCTTTCTTAAATGAGCAGTGAGCACCAATAATAATTGAGCACAACATCAACATCTTATGATTTCTAAAGAATAATGTGACGTTAAAAACTGGAGTAATGATACAGAAAATTCAGCTTTGACATTACAGGAATAAATTACATTTGAATTATATTAAATTTGAATTATATTAACATTAAAATATTAATTTTATGAAAATATATAATCTATTTATAGGCTAATCATTTTTCACAATATCAGCAGCACTTCCAAACTGTAATACATTATAGATTACTTTGTTACTTTTATTTAAAGGAAATTATTTAGAGTACCTTACAATAAAGGCCGTCTCAGAATTGTAATGCATTAGCTACTCCAGTTACTTTCACCAAAATAACTACAGAAGTAGAACTTAACATTTCTAAAACAAACGACTAGGGCTGTGTAACAATATGCAATATGAAACCAAAATCCCGACGCTCCATCCACGGTCCTGTGTTGCGGTGTGAGAAGGCAGAATCGCGACACACCCCTTCCAACTCCTGAGTCCAGATCCAATGCTACCACATCTTCATATAACTATTATTTGAAGTTAACATTATAAAATACATAGACTTACACCACAAAAACAGTTGAGGATAAATTCTTTAAAATTGGTCAATTCCAGCGTTATGGACGTGACATTTGCAAGTCAAAACTTGAAGTATAAATTATCAGAATAAATTAATACCAATATATTGAAACTGTCTGTTATATATCCATAGGCTTCTCCCTTAATAAAGGAGTCCAGACATTAAAAAAATATCAGTCTACTCATGCGTTTTATATTTAATATGAGGGAAATAGCATGTGCGTTACATTTTTTTTTTTAGTAATTCTGCGCAAACCAAAAGTAGCCTAATACTAGCCTACCCACCGGATGAAGAAGCGTTGTCTCTCCGCAGAACATAAATTATTCATTTTATTTAATTTTTCGTGTTTGCATTTATGAGGAAAAAACAATGTAACGGACGGAGAACTTCGTTACGGACTGACCACTCTGAAAACGACACTAAAAGACTGCTTTAAAACTTTCACAGAGACCTCAAACAGAAAGCACAAAGCCTTTCTTTAAGGTGAAATTCGTTTTGTATTAATTTTATCTTAATTTTAATCATTGTTTCATCTACCAAATGCCAGGATTTAATAGGCAAAATAAAATGTTAATAGGCCTATATCAGACAACAGATAATCAGGACATAGAGGCGCCGGCGCCTGAACTGCAGTTGGTCTCATAAATGAACCGAAACTCAGCGCCTAGACCTACTTGCATCACAGACATGTCTACTTTTAAACAGAACAATTCAAAACGAAAGAAAACAGACTGCTCTCTGCTTATGTATGAAATGTGCATTTCTCTGTGGTGCGTTCATGAAGATGCAGGCTGGTTGAAGTCATTTAATGGGCTGGTGAAGTCACCGTCTATAATTCGCTTTCATTCACTGTCTAATATTTTAAAGGCCGATGCAGCACAAACGAAAATTGTACCGGCACAAAACAGCACAAACGAAGCACAAACGAACGAGACTATTTTGGGTGAATTTGGAGCATGTGGGGGGGCTGGTGACGTCATCGTCTATAATTCAATTTCTGATATTTTAAAACCCAACGCAGCACAAACGAAAATTTTACCGGCACAAACCAGCACAAACGAAGCACAAACGAATGAGACTAGTTTGGGTGAATTTGGAACATATGGGGGGCTGAGTGACCTCAGAACGACCTAAAAATATTATTTTAATATCTAAAAAACCGAAGCAGCACAAACGAAACTTTTTACAGCACAAACCTGCACAAACGAAGCACAAACGAACGAGACTATTTTGGGTGAATTTGAAGCATGTGGGGGGGCTGGTGACGTCATCAAAAATAATTGAATGTATAATATTTTAAAACCCGAAGCAGCACAAACGAAAATTTTACCGGCACAAACCAGCACAAACGAAGCACAAACGAACGAGACTATTTTGGGTGAATTTGGAGCATGTGGGGGGCTGAGTGACCTCAGAATGACCACCTAATATTATTTTAATATCTAAAAAACCGAAGCAGCACAAACGAAACTTTTTACAGCACAAACCAGCACAAACGGAGCACAAACGATTGCGTCTATTTTGGGTGAATTTGGAGCATGTGGGGGGGCTGGTGACGTCATCGTCTATAATTCAATTTCTGATATTTTAAAACCCGAAGCAGCACAAACGAAAATTTTACCGGCACAAACCAGCACAAACGAAGCACAAACGAACGAGACTATTTTGGGTGAATTTGGAACATATGGGGGGGCTATGTGACCTCAGAATGACCTAAAAATATTCTTTTAATATCTAAAAAACCGAAACAGCACAAACGAAAATTTTTACAGCACAAACCAGCACAAACGGAGCACAAACGATTGAGCATAGTTTGACGACGTTTTGCGTTGGGTGGGGGGCCAACTTCACGCAGGTGTGTTACCTGTGTTGCCAAGGCTACTTTTACACTGTTGTCATTGGACAAGCTAAACCAACCCCTATACCTGGCAATACCTGGCAACCCTGGTTGAAACTGAACTCTGCTACAGAATGGTAGATCTCCAAAAGCAAGACTGAGCAACCCTACACTAAACAGAAACTCATCTACCAATCAATTAAATGCTTTTGACTAAAGAATTCACAAACCTGGACAAAGTCAAACATGAGGAGAGGAAGCATGTCATCTATTGTGGCCATGTCCTTGGTGAACCTATTCATGATTCGGCCTGAAAATAAATGATATTAGGATACAAACGGTAAAGTATTAAGTCAGAAACTGGGCCTTTGGAAATAAGATTTCAGCCTTACATAACACTGACCTGTCTTCATAGTATTGAGCACAGACATGGGTGCACTGAGAACAGCACGTAGCATCTTCTGGTGCAGTTTCTTGGAGATTGTGATCATAGTGTGCACAAATGGAAGACCCCGGAAAAATCCCATTGCGAGGACGCTCTCTGATGTGGCCACGTAGATGTAGAGAATGTAATAGCTGCTTGTGGGGGTCACAATGACTGCAGAGTTTTTTCCAGGTGAAGACATGTTGGAGTACTTGGTCATATTTGTCTCAAATCGTTTATTCTCTTCTATCCAAAGTTCACTGCAACAAAATAGTTAAAATGCAGTATTTTGTGGATTGATTCAAATTCAAACACTGAAGAATGCTTGACAACTAAAAAAGATTAGTTTTGCCAGGAAGAACAGTTCACCGAGATTGAGGAAATGAAAAACACTTACTCAGTTATCAGAAAAATCCCTGCTACAGATCCTGCAATCTAAAACACATAAGAAATCTTTACGATTAGCCAATCTAGATGTACACGTCAGTTCAAAAGTTTGGGGTAAGATTTATTTTTTTATTTTATTTTTAAAGAGATGTCTTATGCTCACCAATGCTGCATTTTAAATCAAACACACAGTAGTAACAGCAATATTTTAAAAAAAAATTACAATTTAAAATTACTTTTCGATTTTAATATATTTTTAATAAATTACTTTATTCCTGTGATGTAAAGCTGAATTTTCAGCATCATTACTCGAGTCTTCAGTGTCACATGATCCTTCAGAAATCATTCTAATATGCTGATTCGGTGCTCAAAAACATTGTTCATTATTATCAATGGTAAAAACGGTTGTGCTGCTTAATATTTTAGTGTAAAAACCGTGATCCACTTTTTACAGGACACTTAGATGAATAGAAAGTTCAGAAGAACAGCATTTGTTTGAAATAAAAATCTTTTACATTTTGTAACAATGTAAAAGTCTTTGATTAATTCAATGCATCTTAATATTAATATTAAGTATTAATCTATTTAAAAAATCCTTAATGACCTTAAATGTACCTTAATGTATATGATTAGGAAACACGTCAACAATATTCATATGTAACGCAGAACACGTCAGTACACATACAGTAGACAATCCATAAAGATTACCTCAACTGTAGCAACACTGAGGATGAAGATCAGAACATAAAGAAGGCTTTTATTATTTGACACATATCTGACATATGTGTTCCACTTTGTCGTTTCAAATTCCTCCTCTATTTCATCTATTTCATCAGCTAAACATGCCTGCAAAGAGAAGCGAATCAGACCATGTTAAAGTCTATAGTGTGAAAATGAATATTTTGCAGTAAGTGCAAGAATTTTCCACACCTCGATATTCTCTTCGTCCAGGACCCCGGTAATGTCATACGTGCTGTTCGACAGGCGGCGAGTGTAGATGTCCAGCTCAGAAGCCAGTTCGCTCTGAGGCACGACGGACAGCCGTCTGCGGAAAGAAGACTGAAGGTGGTCACGACGGCCCTGGCCTTGTGCATTGGTCATGAAAGCTAACACCGACTGCCTCCTCTGACCAGCCATATGCACACCGTGGTTATGATACACGTCGCTTCCTATAAAGGATTCATCTACTAGCTCGTTCTCGGGTACCAGGGAGAACTTCCGGTCAGGTAATGTTCTCCGGACCTCTTCCTCTGGTCCCTGAATGAAAGATGCCTTACGAGCTGCTCCAAGAGTGTTGACGATCACTGAAGCTTTTCTCTCATCGATGTACTTGGGCATGGAGGGGCCAACCTGGCGATAAGAGGGGCGTTCGGGTCGCATGCCTGCGCTCTCATCCACCGAGACGCGGTGGAGAGTCTCTGTGAGGATAGAGCAGCGGCGCTCGGCGCTGATATTGTCATAGGCCTCCAAACCCAGAAGCAAAGAGCTAAAATCAGGACGCTCTGATTGAAGGTGATTGAAGGTGCCGTAGAAAAAACTTTCACCATTGTGGAGCAGTAGGACCTTATCGGCCCGCTTAAAATGCTCAATCTTATTTGTTACCAAGATGCGTGTCTTGGAGGCCATCAGCTTACAAAGACATCTGGGTAAAGACATAAAAATGAGATTATACATCAATTTTACTCACAATTATGCTCAAATGAATTCTAGTATAGTATACGTTGTCATCTCATTTCGATTGTGTCCCTTCTATCGGTAAGAGATCACAATTCATTTACTTTTTGTGTAAGGAGAGCAACAGTGCTCACTTTTTTCCAGAGGTATTTTTCCCATTGACTTTTCCATTCGGATTTTAAAAAAGTTTTCATGAAAGAGTTATAAGCCATTAAACAAACAAACCAGCTATGTGATGAATCACAAAATTACAACCTTTGATTTGAACCAAAAAAGTATTTGAAAATCAGACAAGGTACAAGACTGTACTTATTGACTTTAATGAGGGAAAGGAACAGCAATCCCAAGAATTGCAAATGGCATAGGCATATGACGGATAAATATAAAGATGTATATATACTCTATTATGTCATATGCAGCGCTCGTTTCAGTTCTTTGATTGGTAGAGATTCACAGTAGATCTGTCTTTTAACGGTTAAAATGGATTAAAATCAATTCCATATGGAGAAAATGAATGGGATTTTACTTGCGGAACCCAACTGTTGAACTCTATTAAAGATGGAAATTCTAAAAATATACTAGTTTTGTTTTATTCACTTAGTAACAAATTCGTTTTTATTTCTTTTGGACAGACAGAAATTCTGATCCCAAGTCTGCCACGTCAGAAAACAGACAAAAAGCCATCTTAGAATTAAAGCTGCAGTCCGTAACTTCAAAATGTAAATTTTTTTATATAATAAGCGACTACATCATGAATCCATTTTCTAAACTGTTTTTGTCTTATCCTGAGTCACTATGGTACACCTATAATAAGTGTTTATATTCAGACTATTGTCGACTAGTTCGGGTCGTACCACTGCGGAGTAACTCCGTGACTCGTCATAGTCAGAGAGAAGTAGTTCCGGCTACAACGTTCTTCCGCACAAGCGCCAAAAGTTACGGACTGCAGCTTAAATGAAAGTCAAAATGCTACATGATGTAATTATTTTATTCAAGAAATTAATAAGTCAAATGAATCCAAGCAGAATCCTGAAGAGCATAATTCCTACCATGCCAAAGAGAATGTAATATACATACTTGTCAAATATTTCTTTTTCTGTTGCAATATCCAGGTGAGTAAATGGTGCGTCAAGCAGGTAAACATCAGCATCTCTGTAAACAGCCCTGTGCAGGTAAAAATTATACTTTAACATTTTAAAGTAGATATTTTTAACTATGTGAGAATTTCATAATTTAAATACTAATAAAGTTTATTAAATAAAGTTTATTTTAAGGAATATTTGAATACAGTAAACTCACCCTATAATAAGACTTGCTAATAAAACATACTTTGCAAAAGAAAAAAAAGTTACACAAGCTTCCATACAAACAAACAATAAAAGGTTGTCAAACTCTCATTTTATGGCTGTAAGATTGTTTTCAGTTGTAAGATTTAATATTAAGTTTATGGCCATGTAAATCTAAGAGAGATGTTGTGGCAGTTATTAAAATGCCATACGTATATGAATTGAATTCTTTAAGATTGTTTTCAGTTGTGAGATTTAATATTAGGTTTATGGCCATGTAAATCTAAGAGAGATGTTGTGGCAGTTATTAAAATGCCATACGTATATGAATTAAATTCTTCCCTAAATTGCTGTGGGAAAGAGCAGCCATAGGGCAAGTGAGGACTCTTTTGTGGAGTAAACTACAGGTGGTGGTGTACATCTGAGGAGTTGAGAGATGTTCAAGTGTAGGTGAGGAAATGTGTGACATACCTGGCCAGAGCTACGCGTGCCTTCTGACCCCCACTCAAGTTTAAACCCCCCTCAGCCATAGGTGTCTTATCCTTCTCAGGAAGAGCAGCCAGATCCTGACAATAAAACAGACGATGCCATCACACAGAGCAAGAGAAAGTAAGACATTGTGAGAAATTTATGGAAAACCACATGCTATTTTATTTGACTCTGAAGTACAGACACACACACACAACAAACACTCACAGCAGGAATAGTTAGTAAACTGTGCATGTTTGATGTTTGGTGCTTTAAAACATTCGTGACATATTGAATGGGAAAACTCCCCAGACAGCAACATAGTGTCGGCCCAGGTCCGGGCCACATCTGGTACATGTGGACTCCATGCGTACCAGATGTTGCTGTCTGGGTCATGAGTCATGCTAAAAAAAAAGACGGTTTCAGGTATTCTTCAGCTAGTTTTGTCAGTTGGCCAGTCTGGCTAGCTGACAAGTTCCCAAAACCCATTCTAATACCAGCAGACCAGCCTGACAATGTTAAACTGGATTAAGATTTTTTTAAGAGACCACATGCAACTTGAGATGAATGATTCTCATGTAGGAGGTTCTTACCTTGTCATCAACTCTGTCCATTTTAGGAGCATTAAAAATAATAATTAAATTACGTGATGCAGTGAGAAAGACTCTTAAATACTACACAAACAAATCAGTGGGGAACACTGAAGCACTGATGTCTTAAAGATGGAAATGCTGGGGTTTACTGCTCAGACACAACATGAATGAGGACTGAAAAGCAAGTGAATCAATGCTACAAAGAAAATGCGTGGATAACACAAGCCCACTAAACATGGGCGTGTTTCCACTTTACATTTTAAAGACTCCACAAATCCATTTATTAGATCCTGCTAGTCTTGCAATTTGCATTGAGAGCTTGTTTCTAGTGCTTGACTTAGAAGATTAAGTGACGAAAACGTAAGTGTCTGCATCTTGATTTTGTCAGCATACACTGAATAAAGACTCATTATGTACAATAAAAAATAACAGTACTTTGCAGCTTCTTGCTAGTTAGCACACAAGTGGCTAACTTCTCACACTCTGTTGTTATGGCCTTACCAACCATTGTGATGACAATAGCCACCTCACACCGCTCTTTAAGATCTCCTGTTGTTAGAGTCTGGATGTTTCGCAACAAACAGTCATAAATTGTGCTTAATTACCATTTACTGTAAAACATGCTTTGTTTGTGAGGAAACATGTTAATTTTTCTCCCTATGGGAAACATGGGGACTGACAGACTATAAACATCCCAGGTTCACCATTCAAAAACACACTACGCCATTTAACCGCGATTGAACATCCGTAGACCATTCAAGAATACATATATATATATATATATATATATATATATATATATAATTTTTTTTTTTTTTTTTTTTTTTTTTTTTTTACCCTGAAGTTTTATTACCGGTACTTTGAATAAGTTTTATTTTTCCTAGTCCAAATTGCAAAGTATTTTATATACATATATTTATATACTTTACTCTGAATAAATTCTATTTCTCTCTGTCTAGATTGCAAGTATTTTTTACTTGTTTTCAGTTTAAACGGTGTATGGTGTTTTAAGCCCCCAACGGTGCCTTCCAGGCAGCAAGGGGATGGGTAGGTTTAAGGTTGAGGGTAGGGTTAGCTGCCTCTAAGGAGCCATTGGGGGCTTAAAACACCATCAAGCAGTTTAAACCTCACTCAGTTTTGCAAGCCTAATGCTTTTTGTTTTTGACAATTTGGTGGAATTTTTTTTTTTCCAATATATTCTCTAAAAACAATTATAAATATCTTGTGAATCAAGTTTCTCTTTGTTTGTTTTAAGATTTTTATTTACTTTTTGCAGTGTAAGAAAAAGCCTTGCAATACGATTATCACTAATATATATATATTATTATATATGTAATACATCATCCACTAGCACAAATAAATCTCACACTGCGGCCTAATGCTTGGACATGAATGTATTCTCATCAGATCTCCCTTCTGACCGTTCTTTCATGTACGACTCAGTTAAACAAGGGCCCTGTCACTCAACGCGTTGGCTGCTGATAGTTGAACACGATTGGCTTCTTTGGTATCAAGAGGTAGAGAGTGAAGGGAGAAAACCATGAGTGGGATAATATGACTCAGTTCTACATCTAACAAAGGTTCTCAGTTCCATTGCCAGGTGAGCATTCCATGTAGAGAGAGAGAGAGAGAGAAGGGAAAGACAGAAACAGAAGCAAAGCAGGAACTTGAGACAGGACAAAAAGGAGGACTTGTTAGGTTGAGCAAAGAGATGAGTGACGTCAGGCAATATACTGTAGACAGAGGGATTGAAATATAAATGAGAGAGAGGGACGGGAACTGGAGATGGAGTAAGACTAAGGAAATGACAGACACAAAGAGTGGACTGAAGAGCATCAATGTGTCAGTACCTCCTCGAGCTGGCATGCTTTGACCACACTCTTGTAACGATACTCATCATAGGTCAGGCCAAAAAGGATGTTGTCTCGGATGGTTCCAGGCATGATCCAGGCTGTTTGGGAGGAGTAGGAGATTCGGCCGCTGTGTCGGATCTTCCCAGAGGAGGGAACCAGCTCCCCGAGGATGGTCATCAACAATGAGCTCTATAAATATAGACATTATGTCTGAACAATGACAAACTTACTGTTTCCTTTTAGCAAATGTTTGTTTTCTCTTAAACAGCTAGCTTTACTCATCCTTAGCTTATATTTAAGCTTATTAAAGGTTTCACACACTGTAGTGGGCTTTCATTTATTCACTATAATTGTGAATAATTTGTTAGAATTGCTTAGTATCTTGTCCTATGTATTGCATTATGTTGTGTTTTAGGGTTATTATGAATTTATGTCAGATTACAACTGAATAAAAATGGCACCACACCTACCTTCCCAGATCCCATAGAACCGGTAACAGCCAACATCTCTCCTTTCTTCAGGTTCAAGCTGATGTCCTTCAGTACAGGAGTCACATATAGGTTGGTGAAGAAGAGGCCTGCATCTCCATTGTGATGGCCATTAGCTTTGTTCTCCTGTTTTATCCTTTCTAGAAGTTCACCGGGACCCTGAAGAAACGCAGATAGAGGGTATTTACACTGCACTAACACATACACATTAAATGCATTCAAACAGTGATTGATTCTTCCTCTTGTTCTGTTCTCTCTGAGTGTTGAAAAGGAAACACAAAGTGATTTGTATTGATTTAGAACATCACCTAATGTGGTTCGAGTAATTCAAAGGTTATTGTTAGGTTTTATGGGTTACTAGCCTTGTAGCTACTAAACAGAACATGCAATTCTAATCAAATACACGAAAATCAGTCAACAAAGGGCAGCAATTTGTTCTCTAAACCTGCTTCTCAAAAGTGAAAATGAATTGTTTTCAGTCTCAATCTGATTGTACAAAATTGAGATTTTAGAAGAAGAGGTGTGCTTAATCCAAAATAATGTGAATGCATAACTGTACCTCATCCCAAGAAGCAGTCACATCTTTCAGTTCCAGCTCTGTGATGCTGAGATCGTACTCCATTAACTTGTATTCTTCCTTACTAAGAAATTCCTAGATGAAGTAGATTAGTTATAGGTAGAGCTTTGGATACAGAGAAGATCATGGTGACAGCAACATTATCTCAAAGTTCAGTACAGTTACACAATAATATAATGATGCCAAAAATAATGCTCTTCAGAAATATATAGAGTAGTATAGAGTGTTTCCCTTTTATCAACACCAAACCAGAGATGTTTTCCTTCATACTCATATAATATAATTTAGCATTATCATTAATATTACTAAAATGGCATTTTATTCATTGTGTGGATTATTCATTAAAGACGTCTGTATCTCATGTTCTTCATCGTGTGTGCTAAACTACCGTTGGTGACACCAATACTGGGCTACACTTGTAGAGTGTGTGGACTCACTTCAATCTTCCAAATAAGCCGCATGGTGTCGTACCACATCTGGATGGAGCCGGGCAGTTGACGAGTGACAGTCATACGCAGCACCATACAGTAGGAGAGAGTGGTGAATATGCGACGCAGGTTGATACCGCGACTGAGGGCATGGGGCACCACAGCGGCCACAATCACAAAGATGGCTGAGAAAAAGTATGCAGAGCTGTAGAAGTAGCGCAGGGAGCCAATCTTCCTGGTCAGCTTCACCTCATCCCTATAAACAGTTTTACGGGAAGAAAGAATGACAATCTGAAGGCGAATGCCAGATGGGTAGGATATTTGGAGACTGTGTCATGAGAGATCAAATATCTAAAAAAACAAAAAAAACAATGGCACATTGATTCTCCGAGACTGAGCTGATAACAAAAACACAAAGGCACACCGTGTGCTGCATTAAATGTAATACTACAGAGAAACAGTGGGAGACTGTGGCTTCAAGTTTCTCTGATCCAGGCCCACTCTTCTGATCCATAATCTCTTATGAAAGAAACTCACTTAATATTAAAGGAATAGGAATTAAATAATGTGTAGGACAGAAATGTAATTAAATGATCAAACTTTCAAACTGTTCACTTTAATTAAATCACTCGTTTAGTCTCAGTTTCAGACTGTATTGCATATTGGTCACAAAAATGGGAAGCTCTCCTCAGTCTGGAAAGTTCAAATTGTCTATCAATCCACCTGGAAACAAATTTGTGTTTACAAAGTACTGGGTTGATACATCAAGTGCCTTTGAATGTGAAATATTCACTGAATTCTCCAAAGTTTTCCAGGTCAAGGGCATCAAATCTGTATAGCAAAACTGTAAAACAAACTGGACTATTTGATATGCACACTACTATTAAAGAAATTAATACTTTAATTCAGCAAGAATGCATTAAATGAATCAAAAGTGAGAGTAAAAACTATTACATTGTTACAAAAAATATATATTTCAAATAAGCAATGCTTTTTGGACTTTCTATCCATCAAAGATATTCCACAAAAATATTAAGCAGCACAACTGTTTCAAAATTGATAATAATAAGAAATGTATCTTGAGCACTGAATCTTAATGTTAATATGGCGAGTAAAATGGCATGTAAAAACAACATTCTCTTGACTTTTAACAAAAAGTGGAGAACATCCACAAACTGTTTGGGTCTTACTGTCGGATGTTCTTGATGAGGGTCTCCATTATCTCCTCCCAGCCGTAGGCCTTCACCGAATGCAGGTTCTCCATGATCTCTGAGGTCAAAGCCAACCGTTTGTTGGTCAGTAGCACTTTTTGTGCTCTGATGGAAAACAGAAAAACACAGAAAGTTGGAATGATTTGTCTGTGCTCACAGAACTTCAAGTCCTGTACATACTGTAATAAACACTCAAGTGTGGGTGTTTAATACATCTGACTAAGCAGTGTGTTAATGTCTACAATGTTCCTTGGAGTTGGCACTGAATACAGACAATATACAGACTTGATTGTGAGTTTGTGTGTGTGTGTGATACTGTCTCAGTAGCAGTTCTGACCAACATTGTTTACATATCTCCAAGGCACAAGGCTAACCAGCCTTCTGATTACAGGAGCTGAACTGAACTACCTGTCCAAACTCTTCAAAGCCTTTAACCAGCATGAATCACACATGGAATGTTTCTGTGGGAGCATAAAGGAATACTTGGAGAGAAACAAATATGTGCCAGTTTTAGTCTGTCAATGGGAGCATCATTGGACAAGATTTGCTTTTTGGTTTGGATGAAGGCTAAAAGTACAATTGAAACTTACTTGTAAGGACCCATTTTATGTGAGAGAAAGGCTTGCAAGACACCCAGTAACGAGATAGCAGCAAGTGCACAGAAGCTATTGACATCGATGAGTTCCCAGATAAGCCCTGTACACAGGATGCATTGCAATGGTGATATCCATACAAAATGGGCCATACCCAGGCTCTGTACCAAAAAAAGAAATGCATCATGGTACAGTGAATACAAGATTGGGGATTAAAGTTTAGTCATTCATTAAAAATCAAAAGCTTTATTTAAATGTATTTACCTGACACCTAGGATTTTAAAAAACTTTTAAAGAGTCAGATATTAAATTTAGACTCTTCTTGTTCATTCTCCAGTTCTTTGGTCATTCATTCACCTTATGTGTTAGCTAAATGCCATTGTTTTGTTTTTTTTTGCATAGTTGTGCCACGCAATATCAGGCATGCTGAACCAGATCTAAGAACACTTTTGAAACCATTTAGAAAAGTTTGTTCACTTCGGCACATTTGCAGTGGCTACAAAACATAGCAAAACCATCTCATACATTCCAAAGAAAGGACACTCGAAGAACCCATATTAAACACAGGTGCTAATTGCTTCAGACCACTTGCAGAGTGTATCAATATTCAGCACATTGGCTCTACCTTCCTAGGCTGTTCCAGAGTTCAGCTATGCTCCCCTCTGGAGCTTTATGCCAAATTTAATGCTCAGCCAGTGTATTTATTTCAAATTAGTTTGGAGTCTTCTCTGGAGAATAATTTTTTGGCCTCTGTGCGAGATGCAATAGATGGATGCGAGATGGCTATATCTACACTACTTTTCAAAAGTTTGGAGTCAGTATGATTTTTTTTTTTTAAAGAAATTGTTTTATTCAGCAAGGATGCATTAAATATGTATATATATATATAGGGCTGCACAATATATCGAAATTATCGAAATATCGCAAATGTATATATCGCAATATGCATATCGCAACGGCTTGCAATAACTGGGGTCATGACCAAAAGACAAAGAGAAAATCACTCACTGCTCTTGGCTGAATAACTTTTGTACCTTTAATAGAAAAATGTCCTGGCAAAAAAAGTACCAGTATCTTTTCAGTTTTTCTACGGACTATTATATATATTGTGCACTGTACGGATTTTCATTCAATTCAATGTTCTATAAAATACAAATATCCCTCTAAAATCAATATTTTTAGACTTTCAAATCAAACAGTGACCTATCATCCAGCAAACATGAGGGAAAAGTGAAGCGATTTGCTCTTTTTAATACTCGCCTGATCAAATTTACCCAGGTTAGCTGACATCAGACTGACCAGCTGACCAGTGCTGATCTTGTCCAAGACTCGGCTAGAAAGTTTCAAGGTCTAAGGGTCAAGATTCAGAGAAATTCATACACTTAATATGATGTTGGGAAAGATACTTGTATCAGAGAAAGATGATTGTAGACATAGATAACAAACCTTTTTAAAGATTATGCTAAAGAGTGCAATCCTGATTTGCATGCCCAGGCGTTGCAGCCCAAACAGGGCAGGCTGGAGCAGGAGGAAGCGGGCAGTGAATAGCAACCCAAGTCCAAAGGCAAGAAAGTAACCATTGGCTCGCTCCGGTTCATGGGCCGGGTCAAATGACGCAATGATCCGCCCTAAAAGCTGTGGCTGCACTGTTTTTGTAGCCTCCTAGAAAATAGTAACAGAAATTACTAGAAAAAGACAAAGCACCACCGACCGTATTATACCAAGTATAATAACAACAAAATAATAAAGTGACAAGTGAAAAATAAAATCTAGCGAGAGTTTAGATGCTGTAGGCTTCTTCACTGGGACAGTCACACTGCACTGTTACCTGAGTACATAGGAATCACATAACTTCATACCAATGAGCCAGCAATATCCACCCATGTGCAAACAATTAGCAAATATACATGTGCGTTTGGACCTCGCTGTAGATTTCTTCATTAAAGCGTCAAACTGCTGAATTAAGAGAAGATCAACACTCAAAAGGACACAGACACAAACTATTTGAACACTTACGCCTATATATAGGAGGAAGCCAAATAACAGAAAAGGTCCTATGAAGCATCGTGCCAAGGCTCGCAGGAGACTGGGGTTTTTCTTCCCAGATGCAACTTCTCTGTCCCATTCTCTGTTTAGGGAGAGAGAGAAAACTGAATGGAACAGTTAAACAGCATCCAACCCACCCACCCACAATTAAACGGGTTTGTCAACATTGTTTGGTGCACCCCTGTATAACCAAGGTGATTTAGCAAACTTATTAAACAGAGCAAAGAGACCTTGACAAGCTTGGGGAAACAGGGGAGACTGCTCCAACATGTTAATTGAATAAAAAGTTCAAATTCCCAGCAGTGCTTCACCTTAGAGCAATAACAAAAATGCTCATCATCTATCACTCTCCAGGAGCCTGGCCATTTAAAAGGTCACATTTGATGCCCATTAGACTAGGGCACTGGCATGAATGTATTGTGGTTTATTTGGCATGAGAGGAACTTTACTGGAATAGGCAGGGTGACATTTAAAGGGGTCGCCTACATTTTATTCTTCTTTTCTCCTGTCTTTTGTCAAAAACAGCACACAAACCCCTAAAAGGTGGGATATTTGGCTCTAGTAAGTAACAGGAGGTGAGGTGAGGACAAGTCACAATAGAAGGGTCACTTCGTGATGTAAATTTGCTCACTTCACAAAAAAAGATGAGTGAAAGTTCTTTCAGTTCCGTTTCCTGAGAGGCTTAGGAAAATATTCTCACACTGTCAAAAAAACATTTTCAAGATTTTTTATCACAACTTTTGTCAAATAAACTTAGATAATTAATGTGGTTCAGATAACATAATATTTTGAGTTTATATTTCCTAAACCATCTCCTTCATTGTATTAACTTAATAGCTCTTAACTCTAAATTTTAAGGCAATCAGGTAACTTACGTTTTTAAGTTAAACCAACAATAACAATATACAGGGGAAATATCAATTTATATGATATAATAGGGATTTGTGTTTAATATTTAATAAAATGTTTAAAAAAAATTATAAATTAAATTCTAATGCACGTTAAAAATTGAGTGTAATTAGAAATTACAGAGCAAGAAACACGTGTATGAACTGTAATGAGCTGTATGGACATATCAGTTTTAAAAAACATTTTAAATCACAAAGGTAAATGTAAGCATGCAAATACTAACTTTTCCAAACGCTCTGCAAGAATGTCTGCTGCATCTTGACTGGGTGCTTGATAAACATCAGATGGCCTCAGTTTCTCCTTAAAACCCTTTCTCATTATAGGGTTTGTCCACCTGTAAACAGCCAAAACAGATGTTGAAAACTGTAATATTGTGAATATTTTAATTGAAGTGAACTCAAGTTATTTTCTAAGGAGAGATGTACAGGGAAGTATAGTTATTTTCAAGTCTATGACTATGATTATGCACAGTTCTATAAAAAAAAAATAACACGGTCAAGTCACGTGACCAGTGTTCGAATTGTTCCATTAACTTTGAGTGGAATCTTTAACGTAATATCATAGAGCAAACAACATTTTACTTTTAGGACCTTTAAACATTTCAAACAAAACTTTGTGATTTGCAATCACTGATATCTAAATAATAAACTATTGTAACATGTCATCAAATATTGATCTAAAAGAAAAATGCTCGAGCGGCGTGATGTTGCTATGGTGACATCCTCAGGCGAGCCCTACTTCTGTTTGTAAGCGTCTACTGTACTTATCACACTCTGATTAAATTGTAGCCTACTGTAACATTTGAGGTTGTAAAAAAGTTTTTCCAAAAACTCTGAAAAGTGAATATATACACACACACACACTTATGTATTATCTATATGTAAAAACTTTTTAAAATTAAATTTCACTGTAAAAAAAAAAAAAAAAAAGTTTCTGCCTTACATTTTTAAGTAGCCTACAATCAACTTGATTTTTTTAAGTAATTTCAACTTAAATTACATTAAATTGACTTACAAAATAGTTGAATCTTGTATAACTTAAAAGCAATGTAAAACATGTGTTGTCATAACTTATTGATCACATAATTTTTTACAGTGTTGGCTTTAATGTTTGAATGAATGTAGGCTATCAGTCATCAGGTGCAGTTCGAGTAGAATATCCAGCAGAGACGAAATGTGAATAAACTAGAAAAATGTCTATTTAAACTCAAACATACATCAAAATGTAGGCTACAGTTAGTTTGAAAGTCTTACCAAAATAAGTATCTTGAGAGGCAGCTGGCATCCTCCACAGGTGATCGCTGCATCCTAAAAGTTTCCCGGGGATGACACCGCTTACATCGGGTGTCAGCTGAACGCCTCTCCGTTGAATGAAGCTCGCAAGCGCTGTCCTCCACCGCGCGCACAGTTGAGCGCTGATATTGTCGAGATCAAGTACTGTCGCTGCCAGTATTTAGACAAAGAGGAAAATTTCTCGTATGTCAAAATCGTTAATGAAAAGTAAAGCGCTTATAAAGAGTCCATGCTGACAGCAGCTCTGTGATTCAGTGAGAAAAGTGCTCTGTCTCAACCCCAAACGCCAGATCCTTTGGGCATGTCATCCTCAAACTGTCAGTCTTTTACAGAGATGCTCACGTGTTGCTTTACAAGAGCAAGTGGCGTGTCATCATCAGAGAATTTTTGTGGTGTTCGAGAAAGAACGTTAACACATTTTAACACATGAAAGTCTATTGCTTTCATTTCGCACCTTTCCTGATTTCATAATGGTTGAAATGGAAAAGTAAATGTAGCCTACATTAATGTATTTTTAAACTAGGCTAGTTGAAAGAAATGAATGACTTAAGACAATTCAAATAGAATAAGAATCCTAATATTGCACAAACAAACAAATAGAAATAAAAATAAAACACGTGTCAAATGAGAGAGAAATATTTAAGATGCGGCACTGTTTGGTCGCTAATCAAATGAGCATATTTGTGACATTGACCATTTTAATTCCATTGTACAAAAGGTCAAGCACAAGATGCTCTTTGGATAATTCTCAAATTATTATGGATGATCATCGGGTTTACGCAAACTTGTGGAGTTCAAGCAGACTGAGTGCTGCCATTACAGCAAAAATTGGACTTATCAAATATAGGCCAAGCTTTTTTTTTTCTTTCTTTCATTTTAACTTTTCACTTAAATTGTCCCAGACATTTTGATTCATGATTCTGTAAAAAGGCTAGATGAATCTTCAGCATAGTGACATCTTGAGGCCACTGACGGCTGCCTTTGTGGAACTAAGTAAATTATATAACTCATTTTGATAAGTAGCCTACTCCACGATCAGTTTATTATGTTGCAATGAGAAAGATGATCACATGAAGTCTATTCAGTGTTCCTACTCAGCTGGCAATTTTGTCTCAAATGAAGTTTCAGATAAGCCATAGCATGCAAGTCATAAGAGCAGACTGATATAATAAGTTGACAATCTCAGCCATTTTATTCATTTATTGACTTCTGCAAATGAAGTTAATTTCTTTGAACAATCTTTTTTTATATTTTTTTATATAACTCATCCATTCAGCAGGGGAAACACCCTGGACATATGGCCAGTCCATCACAGGGCTCATAATATATGGCTTTTAATACAGTCTTTTATTTGCTTACTATTTTCACAAGTAAGGAGCATGTTCTCAAAACTCTACTAATATCACAACAACTGTAACGATATCTACTGGAGGCAAGATGTAGAGCACAGGTGTCAAACTCAGTTCCTGGAGGGCCACAGCCCTACAGAGTTGTTCCAACCCTTCTTCAACATACACACACACACACACATGCAGTTTTCAAATAAGTTTGAAGGACTTGATTAGCTGATCAGGTGTGTTTAAGGGTTGAAGCTAAACTCCGCAGGGCTGTGGTCCTCCAGGAACTGAGTTTGACACCCCTGATGTAGACCAAAGTCCATGTAATGCACCAGAGTGCAGTTAGGGGTATTGGCAGTCACAAGATAATAAATGGATTTATCAAGTCCATGGCGAAACATGTCTTTAAGTAGCCAAGAAATCTAGACGCACCCTAGCGGCAGCAAAATTTATTTTGCAGCCAGGGTAGTCTAGCAACTCTCCGTTGACTTTCGGCGCTGTAAAAACCTAAATTGGGTCAAGTCAATCACATCGTGTATAGAGTAGGCGGGGCGGGCTTAACATAATGACGACAGAGTTGCGACGGTTCCCTGCTACTTGAAAACAAAGAATGGCGGCTGCTGCTCGAGAACAGTCTTTCGAATCGGCTTTGACCGCGACTCTGGAGGACTTGGAGTTAAGTTTTTCTTTGAGAAAAGAGCAAAGAACGGCACTTAAGTCATTCTTAAAAAAGGAAGATGTGTTCATAGTTTTGCTGGCCAGATTCAAAAGTTGAAACTATCAACTAACGTTAGCGCCGCTGTTGGGAAAACGCTCTGGTTGGTTGAAGCGATGTCCTATTGCGTGCAGAGGGAATTTGAAAGACAGCCGTTTATCCCGCCCCTCGGATTGAGCCGTGTCTATGGTGAGTTACCAGACCTAACATCTTGATGTAGGTCTGGCTTGCCAGGCTAGACTTTAAGACCTCATCATTGAAATCCACCCCTTGCCAAAGTCCACAAAACTCCTCCACATAATGCGACTGGACGGTTACCTTGGCTGAGGCGGAAGAGGCGGATTGCTGGGTCCATATTTAGGTCTAGTATTCTGTAACGATATCCACTGGAGGCAAGATGTAGAGAACCCAAATGCAACTTTAATTCAAAAACACATGCTCAAACATAAAACAAAGGCTGAAACTGCATGGTAATTCAGAACAAGAAACATTCAATACTAGACAAAGACACAGGGCAAACATGAGGGCTTATGCCGCGTTCCAGGCAACCTGTAACCCGTGTTTTTCCAACTCGTAACTGGGAGTACATCGATCTAGTACGAGTTCACGGGTGGGAAGTCACGGGTTTGACTGCCGTTCCAGCACACTTTCACGGGTATAAGGTTGGAAAAACACGGGTTACATGTTGCCTGGAACGCAGCATTAAATACACAGACTACAAGACAAGGAACACCTGTGAACAATGATCAGGCGATTAACCAATGACAAGACTGAAACGGGATCACGTGACAGACAAGAACAAGGAACAAGAAACAAAACCCACAACGTAACAACAACAGATAATCAAAAACACAAAATAAGCTCGTAAAGCTCTTACTATCAAACTTTTGTTTTTCATCTTCATCTTCTCGTTCACTTCTAATACATTTTGTCTACTATTTAAACTAAATGAACATAATGGTTAATCAAGCAATGAATCATTTGGTACACCTATAGATTTCTAAAGATATTGATTCTATAGACATTTAGAACTTGTTTGCAATTTCCGATAACCAAATGTAATGAATTATTTTTACATTAGTGATTTATAGATAATAACCTGTTTTAATTTGTCATTTGTGACTATAGAGCAGGATACAGTACAAGGGAGAGGAAACAGTCAATGACTGTTCCATCAGATTGATCAGAGATGGATTATGCCGCGTTCCAGGCAACCTGTAACCAGTGTTTTTCCAACTCGTAACTGGGAGTACATCGATATAGTACGTGTTCACGGGTGGGAAGTTACGGGTTTTACTGCCGTTCCAGTGCACTTTCACGGGTATAAGGTTGGAAAAACACGGGTTACAGGTTGGCTGGAACGATGTACTCCCAGTTACGAGTTGGAAAAACACGGGTTACAGGTTGCCTGGAACGCGGCATCAGTGGAGACAGACGGCATCAAATACAGCATTTTACATTACATGTATGCCATGTCATACTGTAAACCTAACCAATTACCATGGTAGAGACTGCCACATTACTGTAACTCACCCTTCATCTGTAAAGGTCAACGGTACACAGTATAAATGCAGTCATATGGCACAGTGAAAACAATTACTGTATTGCCAGCAAACTCTGTTCTAACACAAAACCTCATAGTTGTGTCATACTTCATCACACCTTTTGATAACACACTGAATAGATACTATTACAAACATTATGGATTTAATTACATAAGTTAGGCAATTTAAGTGTATTTTCTAATGTGGCATCTGTAGCCTGAATTACTGTAATTAATTCAGTAACAAGGGTGATTTGACACGTCTCATGCATTGTTTGTTGTTGAATGAACTGATTGTTAAAAGTACTAAATTGAAATAAGATGATAATGTTTTGTTTCTGTTATTAAACGAAATTTTCTCATTACATATTACAATAATCTTGTGTTTGAAACAATGATTATGTGGACTGAAATGTGTATACGGCTAATGGAAGCATGGGACCAGGTTTTGCAATTATCTGTGTTATGTGATCAGTTTAGATTTTTGTACTAAGAGTTTGAAAAAAGCGAATAAAAAAAGCGAATAAAAAAAACCCTAATATATTTTAATAAAATTAGCCAATGAGATTAGAGTAGATTATCAAATAGGCCTATGCAACTATTTACTATCTATCTAACTACTTTGGAATAGGCTAATTAACAAAGTGCACATATGCATCCTTAGGTGTCCTCTAGCAAAATGTATATAAATGAGAAGCAGCAACAGATTACATAGTAAAAAATAAAATAGATATTTTAGAAGAATTTGCATTAGAAGAACGCGCTTCTCTATTGGTCGTATCATTAATATGCAAATCTGGGCGTGGCTGCCGCGTACGTCATTACGCAGGACATTAATGAGAACACAATCGGGTGAACAGGAACTTAATAGTACACACTAATCATGTCAGCCTTTCCTGCTGGTGATGAAAGTGAAGGGAGTAGCGACGAGTGGGATATTGGATATTCTGATAAAAACATAAAACCATGCGCTGAGGTAAACGTAATAAATAGATTTTTTTAACACCTCCAACACTGTACCATTTTATATTTGCATGATTAAAAAAACTTTTTATCTGGCTGGCAGTTCTCAGAGGAAGTGCATTTGAATGGAGAAGATAAAGTATCCACCTTGAAAAGAGCCATTACTGCAGGAAATGTCGACCTGGTGCGCGAGCTCTTGGACGGGGGTGTGTTCTTGTATTTATAGTTTTTATTACGGCGAGACAAGCTAGAAAACGTATAAATATATGCCCATCTCATCGTCTTTTAACAGGCCTGGACGTGGAGACGAGGCTTGGTTTTGGTTGGACTCCTCTCATGTGCGCTGTCCATGTGGCCCACTATGAGCTCACTGAACTGCTGCTGGATCATGGCGCAAGTGCAAACTTCAGCAGAGGTAAATGGAGAGTTTCTCCATAATCCAATGCAAGGTTTCTCAAAAGGCACTCATAAAATCATTAATGCGTGTATCAGAACTTTATATTGCAAGATTAAACGAGATATTAAGATTTGCCGCGTGTACTGCCACTTTTCACTTTAATGTTGTCATGGTAGTTCACCCAAAAGTTACTTCATCATCAATACTCGCCCTCAAGTTGTTCCAAACCTGTATGGATTTCTTTCTTCTGCTCAACACAAAAGAAGATATTTTGAAGAAAATTGGTAACCAAACTATGGAAGCTTGTTTCCGCCACAGAATAAAACAATTTAAAGGATAATTGTGACTTTTTATCTCACATTTCTGACTTTTTTTTCCTTCTCACAATTGCTAATTTACATCTCGCAATTCTGACTTTATAACTCACAGTTGTGAGAAAAAAAAAAGTGAGATAAAAAGTCGCAATTATCTTTTAAATTTGTTTTATTCTGTGGCGGAAACAAACTTTCATACCAAATAGTTGATTGACCCCTATGGAAGTCAATGGTGCCCATCAACTGTGTGGTTACCAATATTCTTCAAAATGTCTTCTTTTGTATTCAGTAGAAGAAAGTAATGCAAACAGGTTTAGAACAACTTGAGGGTGAGTAAATGATGACAGAATTTTCATTTTTGGGTGAACGATCCTTTTAAATGGGCACCTGGGTGATTTTTATCCTCATTAGAAACTTTTACACTTTGTTTTTTTCTTATGTTTTACTAACATAAACTCACATTAGATAAGGGGATACACACTTTGCACTTGTCTACTTCCATGATACATTTCCAGTGTTTGGTCCAAGTGTTCAAATGTTGTAAAAAGCCAGGTATAATTTTTTTTTCTAAACGTCTGTTCAGTAGTATTTAACACAACATAATTTAAAAGGGATAGTTCACCCAAAAATGAAAGTTTTGTCATCATTTACTCACCCTCATTTTGTTCCAAACCTGTATAAGTTTCTTTCTTCTGTTGAACACAAAATATGATATTTTGAAGAATGTTAGTAACCAGACCCTACATCCAGTTGATGGACCCCACTGACTTAATTAATTCTGATTAAAAGCATTTGGCAACATTTTACAAAATACACATACCTGTACTCATCTCTGCACCAATAAAATGTGCAACACTTTACATTTAACCACCAAATTAAATGTAATCTAATTAAATTAACTTGGACCAGAAAGTTTTCCCCAATCATGATTTTGGGGCACATTAGTTCGTGAACATGATAAATGATGGGATATGCTTCGAAACGGTATTAGATCTAGTGTGTGTTAAGGGCACTAAGCCTTTAGTATTTTTCAGATGCTTTGAAGTGAAAAAAACCACAAGTGCATCTATTGGGACAGGCCTTTTTTCTGTTATAGGCCAGTTTTTTTCTTAGAGTAAATCAAAGCTGAATAGATGCTCTATCTGCGAATAGAGCATTTCTACAATGCCATCAGTAACTTATCAGGTGCATAAAGGTGTACTATACTTGGTGAACCTTTAAGGATTTAAGGTCAAAGGTTTAGTTTGATAAAGTTAGAGCAGGTGCTGTCAATCTGCCATTGCACCACATGGCCTTCCTTTGACTCTTGTGGGTTTTTATTGGAGAGGATGGGGTTTTGCATCAGCCACCGGGAAGGAACCCAATGATATCAAATCAAAAGAGCATGGCTAGACTTAATCCTTCAGGGGGAATAGTTTGGTTTTCATTAATATGCTTAACATTGATGTTGGTAACATTCTTTTGATTTCAACCCACGTGCTAGCGAGGATGGAAACCAATTAGTTTGCCTTAGTGTCCTTCATCTGCTATTACTTAATGTTTGTGACGCAAATGCCGAACTATTGTAACGTGTAATTAATCTGCTGGTGTTTTTTTCGGTTACACATTGTCTTTGTTAATTTTTTTCCCAAAATTGAATGCATGTGTTGGTCAAGGTAAAATGTCGGCACATGAGCGACTGAAGCGATGTAGACACTTCCGCTGTGTCCACTGGGAAGAGATGGAGGGGGAGTTCCAGAGGGGGTCTCGAGCAACTGAAGCTGCAGGCTTAGACAGGAAATAATTAAACGTGAATGCAGCTGCCACTTCCTGGTCTGTGTTCCGCACAGAAGGGGAAGAATGTACAAGTGATTGATAATGGTGGTATACAGAGCGTGGTGCTGGCGTCATTGCGTTGGCCCAACACTGGAGCTTTATTTATTTTCGTGCTCCACCGCAGACGCAACTAAACTATGTCTGCATCCTACTCCCAAGCAGACCTGCTCCTGCAGTCTAAACGCAGCTATCATCACAACGCACAAAGCCCTAACATAGATGGGTCTCCTTTCTGCAACAACACAACATTAGAACTGCTCCCGGTCGGATATGTGACCGAAGTACTAACAGTGTCTTTGTCCAACAACATTAGGCCACTCACATGACGTATGTACAAGCATGTCCATCCTGTGGTATGAACAATTACCATTGGAGAATATTTGTGAGAATTATTAATTGATTATGGTATGTGTGTGTTCTCCCCTAACTTCTGTACACAGACCACTATACGGTTCTGATGGCTGCTTGCACAGCAACGTCTGCCTCAGAAGAGATGATCTCCAAGTGTGTGGCTCTGCTGCTCAGTCGCAACGCTGACCCGAATGTCTGCAACAGGTAGGAAAGGTATTTTGCAGGTGTGACTGCTCCTGCATAGCATGCTGATGAATTCTACTGTGGAATTTTGCTAGTCAAATATTACTCATTTATTTTTGCTAATTGACATGGACGTCACATGGCTAACGGACAGTGGCGTGCACAGACCTCCACAGGGGCGAAATCACGTTCCAGGGGCCACCGCAATACAACCATAGGGCACTTTACTATTAGCGATTTTATAGCGATCAAGCCCCAAGTGCATGCCACTGACATGGAGTAAAATGGTTCCTTTAAATCTCATTTATGTTGTTGTCAACCTTTATAGTTTGTATATAATGGAAGCCCATTTTCAGTCTCAGAGTAAAAAAAACACTTTAAAATTCAAATTAAATCTTTTATTTTATTTGTTTTCTGACAGTATCTTGCTTCTGTAGTTTATTCTTTGGCATTTAAGAAAAATATTCATGTTGACTACAGTGATCTCTCACATTAATTGCCTCGGTGATTATCAGTTTTGTTCATTTCTCTATTGCATCAAGGTAAAACAAGCATTAAAATAACTGATTAAATTAAATTCCCACAGTCTTGAAGAATCTGGATATATGCTTAGTTTTAAAAGTATGTAAAAGTAATAAATCTACGCTGTTGTGATGCCAAGCTCTCCAATGATTTTTTTTTTTAGGTAGCATTGAGTAATGATATTTCTTAAAATCCTTATTCACTAAATGACAAATGACTAGAAAATGTTGTCGTGGTCAATCCGGGGGTCCTTGGAATCAAAAAGTTTGAGAACCAATGATTTTAATTATTCATTTTAAAAAGACTATCTCATCCACATGCATCCAAAATTAACAACAAATAGTCACAAGCGCTGTCTAGCCCTGTTGATTGAGAGTATGTGAAAAAATGCTCCCACCAGCTAGAAAACATTAACACTGGCCAGACAGTGTTTTAAACAAGTCTTCCTAACAACTCTGGGAGGTGATGTGTACTCAATAGTGCATTTTTCAAGGCAGCCTCCAGCTGCTTATCATCTGTCACCCAAACCGCTCACATGATCTGGAGTGTCAACAAGCATGTTGCTCACTTGACTGGTGAGAAAGTGATTGTTTCCCCATCCAGACAAAATATTTAAAGTTCGTTAACAAGGTACAGGGAGACGTTTAGCCTGTCAAAGATTCATCCTCTTCCTCTGCCCTCTCAGTGCTCCACACATAACTTACAATATGCAGCAGCTGCATTTCCCTGAATCTTTTTGTTAACAAATACAGCATGCTTAGACTAAGCCAGACATCATTTGGGAAGGGGGCCTGTTTCAGATTAGTTGAGATTTCATTATTTGAAATTGCTGAGACTAAAATTTTACATTTTTAGCTACCATTCTCTTTCACATGTGAAATCACAGGCATATAATAGGTGTTTAAATGCATCACCTCATGTAACATTGTGATTATGGTATTGGGGTGAGTCGTTTTAATTTGCATGCATTATGTCTCTGATTACATAATATAAATAGAGTACTGTATGGTGTAAGCACTTATTGAGTTGATAATGGGGTCATCTAACTGCACCAAACAGCTCTCAAAAATATATGGTGTACATACCTGCAAATGTGTATGCCAGGGTTTCTCAAATGGGGGTTTGTTTGTAGATAGTGTAAATTAAATAAATAAAGGGGGCTGCACGATTAATCCGAATAAAACTGAAATCGCAATATTGCTCAAGGCTGCAATTATAATTGAATAATTATATATTCTGTTGCTCTGCGTGTTTCAGAGTGAAGCGCAGAACTGTTTTCAGCGGCTCGATTCACAGTAAATGCTGCTTTTCATAAACTCCATAACCATCTCATCATTCCAGTACCTTGCTTTTGCTTAAGCTTAACTGCATGTTGTTCCAAACCTGTATGACTTTATTCCTTCTGCAGAACACAAAAGAGATTTTGAAGAACGTTTCAACTGTTTTTGTCCATACGAGAAAGTCGATGGGGTCCAAAACATTGGATTCCTTTGACTTTCATTGAAAAAACACTAGACATTTATCAAAATATAATCTTTTGTTTCACAGAAGAAAGTCATTTATACCACTTGCGTATAACCTCATGCATACAGCTTCAAGTTGTGAATTGCAGACTTTTTGAAATGCAGCAACATATAATATTGAGCTTGTGTAGCTATTGTGTAGCATTTGCATTCATGTCCTTCCATAGAGTACAGGATGTTTCAGGCTTTAAATGTGAAGAGAATGCGATTTAAAAGTCACTGGGCCCATGTGGCCTTACAGAAAGCATATTTTGCTGGCTAATTTTTCAAGACTTCTGCTGGTGCCTCTTCCTTTCATTCATGTAGTTTATTTGATGATGTGCCCAGTGAGGCTTTTAAACATCAATGCTTACAAGAATATGCTGTTCCTAATTATTCTAATTTTAGTTTAGTATATGAGAAGCATTTATAACTGCTTCTTACTAACTCCCAGTTTTGTAAATACTTGACAATTATGATCTTACCCATAGTATAAACCCTGTTTACAGCAATTAGAAGCAATCGTTTTATTGATTCAATAAGTTTTATTGCTCCCTTGGTTTTGGTAGAAGGACAGCCTGGGAAAATACTTTTAAGACTATACACATTTATCACAAATACAGTCACTAAAGGGTAAATGCGTAGATAGCGAGGAGATAATGTCAAGATGAAGAATGATGGTGCCCTTGCTCACCTGTGCCCCACGCTATAGAGTTCAGTTTGCCACCATCACCTTCTCTGGGAAATGCCACCCATGTTGATTAATAGCCTCAGGATTTTCCCATAGACTTAAGGTGTGATGTTTTGACACTGTGATCTTTAGATAAAAGTGTATATTTACAACAGTGACGCAAGCTCTAAGCACAGACGACTAGTAAGTTCCTCTTTTGTGCTTTTTGCAGGTAATGGATTGTCCTAAGCTAGGTGTAAAATGTTTTTGTCTTTGTTTACTTTGGCACAGTTTGACACTCTATACGTTTAAGGGGTGATTTACAAACAGGGGCGTCATGCACCTGTTTTTATGAGGGGGGCTTCAGTGGTTGTCCACACTCACTTGGTGCTCTAAGCAAGATCAGACATGACTAACATTTTAGTAGTTCTTTATAAGAACTGTCAGATGTGTTAGCCTAGATGTACATTTTTGTTTAGCATGCAAGGAGGCCTCCATTTAAAATTGCAACCTAATTTTAGTATATAGTTATTTTTGTAATGAACCAAATCTACAATCAGGGGTTTTATATTTAAAAAAAAGTGTAACTTGAAATAAAATACACATTATCTGAAATCAAATTAAACTAAATGCATTTATGTACTAAAATCACCAAAATTGTAATAAAAATGAATAAAAACTATATGGACATTTAAAAAAAACACAAAAATGACGAGCACACAGCACATGCACTTTTGTTGTATAGATTAGCTTTGTTCTGATTCAGAACTTTTTTTTTTATCAGTCTGGGTTACTAGTTAACAAACTAAAACCATAAAAAAATTGTAACTTGAATTAAAATGCACATTAATTGAAATTAAATAAATACAATTCTCATCTTTATTTAGTTTAACGTGATTTACTAAAGTACAAAACTAAAATTGAAATAAAAATCAATAACTATATGGACATTTAAGCAATCAAATAAAAATATCAAGCACACAATTAAAAAAAAAAGTTTTTAAAAAAATATTAAAAAGAAAATGGAAAATTCTAATTATTAATAAATATAATAGTATCTCAATGATACTAAAATAACACTGACTACAATTAATTGTGCAAATTAATTATGAAAAATTTGTGGAAGTTGCTTTTAGGGCTGTCACGATTCCTTGATTAAACTCTAGTACTGGATTTGAAAAAAATCCTAGATTGCAATTTACCTGTCGAGTAACCGGAAAAATATCGGAAGTGGTGCATTCCTCGGAGTGGACGAGAATCAATGAACCGCATTATTACCTTTTTCTAAAGGTCTATTTTTATTGCCACAAAAAATTAACCAATTACTCGATTAATCGTCAAAATAATCGACTGATTACTCGATTACCAAAATAATCATTATTGACAGCCCTAGTTGCTTTTAAAATCCAATTGGTTAAAAAATCTGAAGGGGCACAAAACATCTCTTTACGAATATATTTACCGTGAGAAGTAAAGGGTGACAAGCTTGAATTTCTGTGTCTTCTGTCATTCTCAAGGGTTTCATTTGGTGTTATTTCAGATATTGTTTTCATGAAACTGCCAGAACACTCTGCAGTTTACTTTAAGATGCTGACTATAGCAAAAAGTCACTAGGCGTAGTTTATCACAATTACACTTTGCTTCTAACAATTCCACTTCGGTTTATTGCAATAAATGACTCGTGTTAAATCTAAATGTGGCAGAGAACATATCCCCTGTATGTGTGATTCGTACCCAGCAGCATGATCACAGTAACATCTGCCAGTTCTCTTGAGTCTTGTTTTTGGCCTTTGTTCAGGTCCAGTATGACGTGTCTGATGCTGGCTGCCAGAGATGGCTATTGCAAGCTGATTAATTTGCTGGTGTCACATGGAGCAGAGCTGAACTTTCAGAACGATAACGGACATACGGTAAGACCACCAATAATGGCTGTGATAATCATAAGTCATGTAGATGTAGAGTACATTTAACTGTCTCTATATGTTCTATACATCTGCACTGTATCATAGTCAGTTAAGTAGATGTTCTTAAGAGAAGATTAATATAACTGAGCATCTAATATTTTGTTCTCCCCTGGTATCCACTGTAATGTTTTGATGGAGCAGGCCCTCATAATAGCAGTGCAGTATGGACACGAAGGCGTTGTGTTGAAACTGCTTCAATTAGGAGCGGATAAGTCCATCAAAACCAAAACAGGGAAGACAGCATCTGAAATGGCCAAAGTGTTCAATTACCCTGAGGTAGGACACCTTCTGCCCTGCTGTGAACTCTAATGTCAGAAATCAGTCATTTTTAGACTACAGTTAATGTGCCCCTATTATTCTATTTCTTAATTTTGTTTTAGAGTTCTTTTACAGTATATTTACATGCATTCAAGAAAAAACACACTTTAATTTTCTCATAATATACATTGAACATCACCTCTTTTCTCAAAGAGTCTGAAAACAGTTTGTTCAAAGATAGAGGCCGTATCTGAAATCGCATACATCATTACTTCACATCCCCTAAAAAAGTATGTAATAGTATGAATGTATACTGTATGTAACATATCCGCCATGTTGTTGTTGTTGTTATTTGTTGTGCACTTTGATATTTAAAACTTTACAGACTTTTTACATTCACAAACAGCTATATTACACACTGCATGAAAAATAAACTTTAAAAAAAACATGGCTCTTGCTTTTGAGAATGAGGAATATTAAAGTTGTGCTCCTTCAGATCTCCAGGATCCTTGATTCTCCAGAGCTCCCTAATGCAAATGCCAATGCACAGTCCAAAGCTGAGGCACCGTTTAAAAATAAAGAGAGGTGAGCTTATGTGTCTGTGACTTGGCTTTTAACACCCTCTGGTGGTGACTGAAAATAAATACTTTGCTCATAGTTTCTTGAGCAGCAAATCAGCATATTAGAATGATTTCTGAAGGATCATGTGCCACTGAAGACTGGAGTAATGATGCTGAAAATCAGCTTTGCCATCACAGGAAGAACATTTATTAAAATGGAAAACTTATTTTACATTGTAATAACATTTTACAGTTCTACTCTATTTTTGGTCAGGTAAATGTAACCTTTTTGAGCATATAAATATACAGATGGGTAGCATATTCTGGTCCTCTCTACAAATTTAATAGCCTTACAAATCAATATAAAAACAGATGGGCTCAGATATTGATGTTGTTAATGAGAGTTCATTCTTTTGGCTTATTTTTACAGTTCTTCTAAGCTGAGTGATATTGAACTGCTGCTGCATGGTCTGAGTCTGGATTATCTCTCAGACATCATGGTGGTGAGTCAGTCGATTTATTTTATTTTTACACCTAAACAAATGTTTACAATAGAATCTATATCAAATTTAATCTAATTTTTTTTTATTATTTTTTTTATTATATTGCTAAACTATGGTCACACTATAGACCTGCATTATAAAATAAAATAGCCTTTGAAATTCAAGGATAATCAATATTGTCTAACAAATGTTAATTTTAAGTTTCAGTTCTCCTATGTCTCCTACACCTCTGTTTATTTTTTACACTGGCAGGATCATGATGTCACTTGGAGCGACTTGTTGATCATGGAGAAGGGGGATTTGGAAAAGGTATGTAGATTAAGCATTTTTAAAAGCAATAAGAAGAAAATAATATATTTTGTGCAAAACAAACACGTACAAAGAACTATACTGAATGGAGATAAAGAGTTTGTAAGGCAGTAAAAGAATACTATTTGGTTGTAAGTAAGATTGGATTTTGGCTTTGGTTATGTCACATGAGCAGCTTTGCTTATTTTGTTCTGCTCAAGAATTAAATGACAGTCACTGTGATTTAACTAGTATAATTATGCGATATATAAATATAAGCAAGACAGACAAGATATAAGAAATATCGATTGCAGTTATATTTAAACAAAAATGTTTTGTTCTCACACACGCACATCCATCCCATAAAATGATAAATCAGCTTTCTCTCTCTTTGTAGATTGGCGTAACTGATCCTGAGGATCAAAAGAAGATTCTCAGCGCCATGGAGCAGATGCACCTTGATAAAGTAGATCTGGACACCCTGACGCCTCTTAATAACATAGACGGCGGGTAAAGCTCATCAAGCCTAAAGCTAAACTAAACTTTATTGTATGTTTATGTATCCACATCAAATTCAAACCATATTTATTCATTCATCATCAGTTATGGAGTCCTATGAACAGTTTCCCATGCTGGTAACAGTCTGCAGTGCAGCTATGAGTTGCGAAACTCGCAGCAGGACAACAGTGTCTTGACAAGGCTTCCATGTAAGCCTGTCTTAATGGTTTAAGCTCTAGTAATGATTTGTAAGGTGAGAAATGAACTAGTGCCGTTTCTCCATGCTCCGGGCTCTGACGGATGGCGGTGAGTAGGCGGCATGGCGGCCATGTTTGACTTTAAAGTCCACGCTTAATGAACCTAATCAATCTGTAATTTCTTTATTCAATGTCGGGGAGGTACAGAGAGGGCAGACGGACACACAGTAAATTATGCGGTTAAATCCTCTTCTGATAGGTCCTCCGTAAACACACATTAAAAGGATATAGGGTTACAGTGAAATTCATCGGCACAGTTTATTTCCTGCCTAATGGGATGTATGTAAACATAAGCACTGCCGCTTTCACAAGAGTTCATAAGTTGTTTCCGGGAGATAGCTGTAATGTGTAGCTTTGATACTGATGTTATTTTTAGGGCAAAGAAGATTTACAAATATTATTAATAGGTTAAACTGTAATTGTTTATTTTGAGTGGTTGAATTATTTAAAATGCAATTAATAGCCAGCATGCATGCCCTGATACAATTTGATGGATCTGCTCATGGTGCCTGTTGGGACGGTGACATTAACCCAGCACTTAGTCGTCCCACAAGAGCCTATCACTCATTCAGTCATAGAAAAACTAACAAAGTGACCCTCCGAGCCCATCTCTCCGTCCTGGAGAAGATAGTAACTCCACAGCGTCTGACAGTGTTTACCACGGGCTCTGACAGAGTGTTAGGAGAAGAAAACGGCTGCTTGGGGAAATGCTCTGTTAAGATAACACTATCAACATCGTGCGGTATGTGCGAGCCATTACAGGAGTTTGAAATTGTAAGTGATGGCAGAAGTGCGCCAAGAATGCTGTCAACAAATGAAGTGATACCATTGGTCATTTAAGAGATATTTTCTTCAGCTTTCAATGTTTGTCATTGAAAAGAAAAAATAGACTTTATTCAATTTTTCCTAAAAAAATGTATCATGGTGATAATCTTGGATAAGTGTACTGGGGTACAGTGCGCTGCAGTAATGACATAATTTTGTAGGAAGTTAGCATCACCCTGGTTCCCTCGATTAAAAAGCCGATAGGCTTTTGTAATTGCTCTGTGACAAACAAAAATCAATGATTTTAACATGTTTTGTTCATAATCTTCACAAATGAAAATAACTTATGAAATTAGAATCCTCAATACAATTGCTGGAGGATTACAGGAACTACACCATGGTCACGTGACTTCAACGTCACCATCACTAAGCTTCCAACAACTCTTTCAGTCTTCATTTTCCCTGAAAGTTTGAATGGTTTGCAAGTGTGCGATTATAAACAGTGTGGCTTACCTGTTCGGCTGATGATGTTTAACGTTCCTCTGGACTACATCCTCTGTAGTCCTATTTAGCCACTTGTTAGCAACCGTAGTAAAAAAATAAGGGGAATTACTGATGTATTTTATGTTTTTGAATAAAACGTGAACATATTGTGAGCTTGTTAACCATAGACCTTATTTCAAGCATTTAACCAAAAACCAAAAAACCCATTGACTTTAGGACGATGGAACCTGAAGTGCTAAAATGCTAACTTTTTTTTTTTCTCAGCTTTTGCTCTACAAAAATACATCATCCATTCAGCACTCCATTATGTAAAGGCTACGCATAGAGGAAGTGGAATGTTTATTTAACTACTTTATAAGTTCTTCAACAATTTTGTGAAATGTCGTCTTTTCCTCAGGAGTGAAGATTTTCTAAACTTTCTGATCAGCCTGAAACAGCAGTGCTGTTACTTGACAGAAACCTTACAGGATGTCATCAGCAGGTTCCCACGTAGCCCCTCTGAGGTTCGTTGTGTACTGTATCTGCATCCTTTGTAAAACACGACTGTCTTGTGTAGCCAGACTTTTGATTTGTGGCAGTCTGGAACACATACACTATTTCAATGGTCCACTTTAGACATTCTACTAGTCTACCAATACACTGAGAGTTAGTTGCAAAGTTACTTATAGTTAGTAACTATATGTCAGTTCGGGGACCATCAAAATAAAGTGTTAGCAGATATTGGGTGGATCTGAAATATAAAGAATTAAATTAATGGTACATTGTTGTAAAAAAAAAAAAAACACTTTAGAAATATAGACTTGGTCAGACTCCACAAAAGATAAGCTTGTGTGTGTTCCATTGTGAAAAAAAAAAAAAGTTTAAACAACATGAGGGATGGTTCATTTTTAATTTAAACCAAATATTGTATGAAAAGGTGTGACTAAATTTGACCAACAAACATTTTTACCTACAACAATCATGCAACCTTAATATTAACCACAAAATTGTTGCTGTTCAAAGTCACTTCACTTTAGCCATGTGCTAAATGTGTTTAAATGTGCATGGCACTTTTGAGAGTGACTGCCCTAAGCGCCTGAAATGATCCATAATTACAGCCTTGAATAGATGAGAACAAATGAAGTGTATTTAAAATGAAGTGTCATTTTCAGCGTTTTCAACTGAAGTAGTAGTAGTAGGCAGACAGACAGCTAATGTATGTCACGTTCAGTGCCTGCTTGTTTGTGACTCCTTTGTTTGATAGGTTGTTCTCACATGTGATCCCAAGAAAGAGGCTCAAGCCCTTTGCACTGAGCTAGTAACTCAGACTGGAGACCTTCAGAAAGAGATATTCTGTCTCAAGACCCTGCTCAGCAAGGTCAGTCATGTCCACATTCCTTTGTCCTCTTCTTTCATCTTCTCCGATGCTTCTATTTACAATAGTTTTGTCTAGGAAAAATACTCTCGAGACCAACAGGGGCAGCCATTGCATCCCACTCAGATGTCGCCATAGTCTCTTTCATGAGGATGAAGGGTAATCAGTTGATTAATTGAGAATCAACTAGGGATGTAATCCGCTAGCACTTTCCAGGGAATTTCCACAACTCTCATCAATCTCCACTGTGGAATTAGTTCAGTGAGAGCTGTTTGCAGCTGCTTGTTGCCCCTGTTGTTCTCAAAGCAGCCAGCATATCAAAATAGAAATGCTTAAATGCAACAGTTTCTCAGATTCCACTATACCATATGGATACTGATGTTGTGAAATACTGGGTTTTGGGAGGGTTTTTCACTGAAATCTAGAGGCAATTGGTAATTAGTTTTGTTTAACTATAAACAATACCATTGGCATAACTTGTTCAAATAAATTCCAGAATGATTTGTTCTCTTTTAACACTTAATTTTCCCTCAGACGGACCACACAGAACATACCTTTCAGCCTCTTCAACCAAACTCTAATGTTGGTCAGCGAGGAAAGGCCCGCAAGAGGTTTGCTGCCGTGCTTGGAGTTGGAATGTTTGGAGCAGGGCTGCTATTTGTGTTGTCACGATACAGAAATTTGAACTGTTTTTGAGGTTGTGTATTTCAGTGATGCATGCATTTTAAGTTGTTACCCCAATATTTTATTAATCATCATATGTTCTGTGTTTACGTTAGGGGTATGTTACGATTCCCTTTTTGGTGGTGCTTTTCTAGACTGTTGTTCAAGTAAATGTTTTTTTGGTTTTACAGACAGTTCACTTCTGCATATTAAAATATCTCCCAACCCACCGTGTTATCGTTCTCATTGCTTTGTATCATATTGTCAGCTTCTATTTCAGCAGAGCTGGAGGCTAACGTGTTTTGGAAATCCTATTTTTGATTTTGCTGGGTGGCCCAAAAAGAAAAGTCATTGCCAGTCGCTGTCTGTGGTGCTGAAATGTCATTATTCGGGTGCTTAGTGAGTCCAACCGGGGTGCAGGACCCCCTTACACATGATGAAAGCTGATTGCTTGGATCAATCTTCAGTAATATTGAACAAATAGTTGTTACATGTTCATTGTTTGACAGTGAAATTTAATATGGCATATGCATGCAGTTTCCTGAAAGCCCCATCGGAGTGTTACTTAAGACATGTCCATGAGCAGCAAAGAATGGCAGCTGTTTTATTAGGCAATTTCTTCAATTTCTTTTGGTTGCATGCATTGTATATAATGTTTGTTAGCAGGAGTTATGTCAAATAATATGCATGTAAAAGAACCACTTCACATCTGACTCTCCCTAGACGAAGGTGATAGATGAACTCGTTCTCCAAGCTGTAACAATGTCAAGTATGTGTTGTTGGGTATGAGCCTTGCTTACTTTTCTACAGAGTTTATGAAAACGTTTTTAAACTGTTATAAGTTCATCAGAGTGCGCTAAATGTATAGGCCTACAAATAGCGTTCTTCTAAGAAGGTAACCATTACGGACTGTTCGATCGGATGATACCTTGACAAAACTTAAAAACTGTAAAGTTTGTCGGATTATAGTTTTACACCTGCTGAAAAATAATTGGTGTACTGTTTTAGACTAATAACTCAATAATGGATAACTCGACCGATTGCGTCCAGACACTTACCGAAAGATTTAAGTTGGTTACCATTAGAGTCATTGAATAAGTTACGCACTGGTTATCCAATTTTCAAGGCGTTTATAATAAAAATAAATCAGAGCGGCCAGATTAATCAGATAATCTCTCTCTATATGATAATATTATTATTTTTAGGGATAATGATATTTAAAAACCACTGAGAGGATTCAGAATGGTCTTTCCTTATTGACTTGAAAAGGATGAAATTAGGCCAATTTAAATTCCATCATATTACCGATGACAAGTCTTCTCCACGCTCTCGCGACCGCGCCCTTTTCACGGGGATCACAAGAAGAATCCGGTTTTCCTAATAATCTTGGTTCCCATCAGTAGAAAGGACCCTACAATACAAGGAAGAAGGACAAATGAATTCTTTCACATAACTGGTGATCAAAGATAGAGGAAATTCTGTGCGACAATTGAACAGTTCGTGAAAAGTTCAAAAGAATGTGATAATCCAATTTCAATGCACATCGTCAAGAGCGGAACATGTTTGTTGAGAGGATGAGTGTGCTTTCAGTCAGTTAAGCCTTATTCTCTGAGAAAGATATTTTCAAGGTTAAAAAAATTCTGATTCTCAATAGGACAATACATTTAATTGGCCGAATGCATAAATGGACTGAGTGATCAATTTAATATGAATAATACAAATAAAGAGATTGCCTAACAGGCCTTATAATAATAATAATGCATTATTTATTAAAGTGCTAGGATTTAGGAGGGTATATGGATAGGCATTTCACGTTGGACCACATTCTACACTTTCGCTGCTTTGGAAATAAGCCAAAACTTGTGGCTGGTGTCAAGCTAGCCTGAACAGATACTTTCAGACATCTAATTTCTTCACTTCATTCCTGAGGCAGGACTGCGCCCACCCCTTGTGTAAGCAATTTAAACCTGATAGGAGATCATCAGCTATCTTCAGCCACTTCAGCCCCAGGACGAGCATCAGGCTGTGTGTGCAGCGCCACACATCACACACTTCACGATGCTTTGACGCTCAGCTCACTTGTGTCGCGTCACTCCACTTGATTTTTGATCTGGGAGAGTAAATTACCAATTTGCTCCGACCGCCTCAGCATTCGATGTTTCAGTTGTTTTGTTGTTAAACTGCATGCAAGTGCCCGAACGAATGAGTGTATCAATACAATTTTGTATAACATGAACTTTTTGCCAAGTGGAATATGTTTTTATCTGTCCGTGGCAATTTGCTGGTTCACATCAAGGGTCGACGCATCGTGGTGGTGGGTACAGTTTTTGTTTTGTTTTAAATATTTTTTTAGTAATGCTTTCTCGTTAAGAAATGTAAATAGTTTTAGAGTACGATGTGGTTTAAAAAAAAAAAAAAACATTTAAAAAAATTAAACTACCGGTACGCGAAATTTTATTTTGTGAAATGAATGTGCCGAGTAGGCTACGCAGTTGTGTGTTGAAACTTGATGACTGTGTTTAAGAGATTCCCATCGCTCATTCCCTGTGCTTTCATCTTTTATGCAGGTACATGGGCACTCTTGGATCGCAAGTGATGTGCGACAACATCCCGGGGTTAATTAACAAACAACGCCAGTTGTGCCGCCAGCATCCCAAGGTGATGCAGGCTATAGGAGCTGGAATTAAAAACTGGATTGGAGAATGTCAGCACCAGTTCAGGAACCACCGATGGAATTGCAATACCATGGCGCGCGAGCACAATCTTTTTGGGAGGCTTCTGCATCGAAGTGAGTATAAGGCATAAGTGTATTGTTTCAAGTGTATAAGGGCTGTACATACAGTGCGTTCTCTGCACTCAGTGAAATTCCTTATCTGATATCAGATCCTATTACAGAAAGTAAAACTTGATGAACTGGGTGTGCTTTTGACCCTTCTTTGCTCATCTGTGTGTGCAGCACAGTGCGTTTGATTTTTATCAGATTTTTTAGATAGTATAAAAAGATAGTAGCCTATATGGGCTTTATGAGACACAAGGATCAAAGGATGTATGAGGTTATTATTAAAGGAGAGAAAAAAAAAAGTTTAAAACATGTGGCAAGTTCTTAGTAATGTAGCCTAATCCTTCTATTAATTTTAGTTTACATAAAAAAAATAATTTTCGACAAAACTGTTGATTTATTGACTCTTGAAAACAAAATGTTGTTGACCGTAAAATTTTATTCAAGTTGGTTATACCACACTGACTTTGTCTGCAAATCATTTTTTAAAGAAATAATAAGATATTTTCTTTTCTTTGTATTTATTTATTATTATTATTATTATTCTTTTTTATTTTTATTTTTTTTGCCCGTTTCCAGACTGTTACACTACCTGGTAAATCTGACACATGGGCTGTGACTTTAAGTCCCATAAGACATATCACAATTATTTACACACACAAAAAACAATGCTGGGCTGTTTCAACCAATGTTTCAAACCCAAATATTGATTTTTTGTTTTTTAACCCAACAGTTGGGCTTGTCCATATTTGACCCCAAACATGTGTTGAAACAACCCAGAATTTTTTTCATTTTTAAGTGTAAATTCATAAATCTCAAACATGTTTATAATAGAAAATATTCTTGTCACTGTCTGTATGCATTGCATTTTAGGGCTATATATTTAAATAACTAAATCCAGATCTGAAAAAGTCATGTAATTGACCCATAAACAACACAATACTGTTCTGTGATCATCTCAAGATGTCTAGATGTAATTTGAATCGATAACTCACAAAAGTCTCACTTAGCATGCAAGTGTATCCTTTACTTTTCATTGTGTTCAAGATTTATGTGAGTTTGGGGAACAAAGGCTGGATTATTGTCTGGTGAGTTCATTCAGAACTGTTCAGCAGCTTGATGCTTTAAATAGGTGTAATTGCCAGTTTTGTGACTTTAGGTTTGCAACTGTAAGTGTCTTGCTCTATTTTCTCATCCCGCGTAAAATCATATTAATGGGAACATCCTCAAAGTAACTCTGTGTCCCAGGCCTCTAAGCTGCTCTGCACATTAAAGTTAGGTTAAACCTCTGGCTTTAATCTTCTTGCTTTAAGGTATTCAGACCTCCCAGAAAGACTTCTCTGTGACACTGTGAGAATCTACTTATTGTCAATGTCAGCTCACTAATTTAAAACAATTGCATGGCAGGCATTCTCTTTCAGTCTGACAAAGCTGCCGAACGGAAACATCTTTGGTATACATGTGAAAAGCTGCAGCTTATAACTTTTGTTCAGGCGGTCGCTTGTTACTGTTGTTCTTTCTTCCCTCTCTTAATGCTTCCCACCGGGATCTCCGTCACACATATGCTCAAACTCAGACATACACTTTTTCTCTCAGACATATATCTTTCTAAAGTAAACCTTAGATTTCTATAATGGATTATTAGGTTAGTAGGTTTTCAGTTTAAAAATATATAAAGTCAGCATTTATTTTAGGAATCGGCTTGACCTGTAAACAGAAACGTATGAGTATTCATTTATTGTGATTTTGATTACCTTAATTATTATAATATTTATAATACTTGTATAATATAACATGCAAAATAAAATGAAATATATAACATAAATTTAAAATAATTATACGTGTGTATATATTAATAAAAATTAGCCTATACAAAAGTTAAGAAATTAACTTGTAAGTAAAAGTAAAGTGAATTTTATATCAAATTAAATATGTATAATGTTTTTTATGTCTGTGTGTGTATATACTGTATATAGATACATAGATATACTCATATACTCTTATAAACTCTTATATTTTAATTATAAAATTAAATTTGTTATATTTTTATATTTTTATAATAAATATTAATGATATATTTAATATATATACTGTATATAATTTTGTGTGTGTATATACTACACACAAAAATATTAACATTTTAAATAATTACCTGCTCCTCTCTAATTTATGCAACATTTTTTTATGCTCACTAAACGCTATTCCCCTTTTGTGTGTGTGTGTGTTCTTTTTTCAGGCAGTCGTGAGGCCGCCTTTGTCTACGCCATCTCCTCAGCAGGAATGGTCTACACCTTGGCCAGGGCGTGCAGTCAGGGTGAACTAGAAAACTGCTCCTGCGACCCCGGAAAAAAAGGCTCATCTCGTGATGCCAAGGGATCTTTCGACTGGGGTGGCTGCAGCGATCATGTTGACCATGCTATCAAGTTCACTCAGGTCTTCATTGACGCCAAGGAGAGGAAGGAGAGAGATGCACGAGCGCTCATGAACTTGCACAACAACCGCGCAGGGAGGAAGGTAACAAGGCCGTGTTCTTGCAAACAGCTGTTGAGACACATATTGAGAAATGAAATCTTGACAAATCATAATCCGTGACCATACTGTCATGCAATCAGAGATGGAGCAGTCAGAGGCTTACTTTACAGACACTGTCTTCTTTTTTATTTACAGGCAGTGAAGCGCTTTATGAACCTGGAGTGTAAGTGTCATGGTGTCAGTGGCTCATGCAATGTACGAACCTGCTGGTTAGCCATGGCAGACTTCAGGCAGACTGGTGACTATCTCCGCAAAAAGTACAACAATGCCATTCAGGTGGTGATGAACCAGTATGGAACAGGCTTCACCAGTGCTTACAGGATGTTTAAGAGGCCTACCAAAAATGACCTTGTCTACTTTGAAGACTCACCTGACTACTGTATATGGGACCACGAATCTGGTAAGTGTGCTGGGGGAAAACCATAACCCTTAAAAAGATGGTTTCCCCAAAAAAGAATGAATCACTTTTCAAGTTTTTATTTTATTTTATGTCTTAACAGTGAAAGTCAGTGGGGTCCAAATCAACACTGAACCGCACTGACTTTCATTGTACGGACACTTTTTTCTTTTTCTTTTCAAATAACTGTCTTGTGTGCTGCATCAGAAAGAAAGTAATGTAAATTAGTCAATAATAATAGAATTTTCATTTTTGGTGAACTATCCTTTTAATTATTTCCTCAAGAGGTGAATTAAGTTGATATATCAAATCTGTAGTGTTCCAACATGTTTCATAACCCATTGTTTGTGTCTCCACCCTGTAAGACTCCCACACTCTCTGCTCAAAATCAGCAAGGCATTAGTCTTTGCCCCCAAACACCGTTGTAATCAGAGGACGGGAGCTATTTAGCTGGTTATTACATACACAATAGTCATAACCCAATCCTGTAACCTGAATGCCGGTAAAGATTCCCTCCCTAAGGCAGAGGTTTATCTCTTTTTACTTTTTAGTGTGTGTGTGTACATACTGAATAACACCAGGTGTACCTATGTGGGAAGCAGTAAGGGAGGGGGTGCCTGTCAGACTGCAGATGATCCCTGCTATCAGGTGACGCTGTGTTTAGACACATTACCACAGTTTTGTGGGCAGAACGGGAGCTGAAATTTAATCCCTACGCGCAAATGCTATAAATCACTGCCTTCCACGGCGGCACCTCTATATTTTCTGTCTAAAACTGGCAGGAATATTTAGAGAGGTAGGTCATGTCTCTTTTAAGTGCCCTGAGATGAAGGTTGAACCCACTTTAGGTATTTATTATTTATTGTATGTCAGTATAACTGCCCATTTATAAGCATATCAATTTTGCATGATCATAAAAACTGGAAAAACAGTTAAAAGTTTATCCAAAAATGTCGTCCAAAACGTACTTCTTTCTTCTGCAGACTACAAAAAAAAAAAAAACACCAGACATTTTTTTGTCAATACAATGGAAGTCAATGGGGTCCAAAATAACATTGGACCTCACTCACTTTTTTTTGTATGAACAAGGGAAAAAAAACACTGAGACTGTGTCCGAAATCGCATACTCTAAATAGATGAATGAGTAATTACTTTGTGACCATTAAAAAAGTATGCTCTATATAGTATGAATGTATGTAGTATGAATATAATCCAGACATACTACATACGCCATGTTGTCATTGTTATGTGACTTTCGGCGTTCATTTACAAATCCTCTCCCTTGGCTTAATGGAATTGTAAAGTGTCCATCAGATGCTCACTTCAAAATCTTGCAGGAAGTAGAAGGTCATCTTGGTTCTTTTCACCTACTGTTTTTCGCCTACTATATAAAGTAGGGAACGAGTATGTGAGTTTCGGATGCAGCCTGAGATATTTTTCAAAATAAAATCATACAGGTTTATAATGACATGATGATGTCAGAATTTTCGGATATTAAGATATTAGTTTTTTGTCCATTTTTTTCTCATTAGCTTTGAAGGTACATTTAAAAAAATCATGACGACCATATTTTAGTGCTGACCTCTCTAGCATGGTGGTTTGTGAGAAACTCTCGGCGGGGCAGTCTGTTTGATGTCAGTTTTAGGAGACATAGACTATACCTCTACTGCATAAGTGTGAAATCAATTACTAGCTCTCACCATGGTCACACATGTTAAACTCATCTCTTGGCACCCCCTCATCTTAATTCAATAAGCAGATCCACGCTCAGGTAAAGGCTGGCCATGATGTAAACGATATCCGCCCAGCATACCAGCCTGATGAACTGCTGTGGGGGGGTTGGGGGGAGTGGCCGTGTCATGCCCAGACACATGCCTGCCTACTTGCAATTGAGTTCAATAGAGCAGCGGTGACATACCAATGCTGGTGCTACTGAAGAGATTTGCAGTTCTAGACCTTCACTGTAGGATTGTTCTCATCTTAAAACCTTGCTCTAAACCAACTCTAAATTGGTTAAACCACAAGAAAAATAGTTGTTTGTATAGTTCTGAGTGTTGAATGGTGTTGAAGGGATCTTTATAAACAAAGGCTGTAGATTGTCACTCAGAGGGAGCATTAAAGCAAGGGTTTATACAAGGTCTTTAGCAATTTCTGTATCAGCAACAATCAGCGACGCGTCAGCCTCATAGAGGGCGGGGTTGTTGAGATTAGAGCCGTTGAAATGAGTACGTGATGAAGACCCAGAGCAATGCTTGATAGCTTCTATCATCAGTCCCTCATCTGACCAAGGACCAAGCGGTCATCCTTTTACATGGTGCCGACAAACCCAGCCTCTTCAAGACAGCGCTGTCTGGACACTATCAGACATCTGCCAGGCACTACACATGACTATTCAGTTGCTTCAGGAATTTGTTCAAATATTCACTACATTAATAGATTCTAGCAGCACAATGTATCAATATTTATGGATGAAAGTATGTGGATGGATGACTTCTTTTAATTGGTAGGTTTGGCTATTTTAGGCCAGTAGTAACAATTTTACCTGCCCTTCTAATACTCTCACTGGCCTTATCACAAAAGAATGATCAATTTGTATTTGTAGAAAAGCATTTTTATATTTAAAATATATAAAATCATAAGATTATTATTATTATTGTTGTTGTAAATATTGTTCTTTGATGAATAAAAAGTTACATTTATTTAAAATAGAAATCTTTTGTAACAATATACACTACCATTCAAAAGTTTGGGGTCAGTAATTTCGTTTTAATATTGTTAGAAAAGATTTCTATTTTGAATAAATGCTGTTCTTTTTAACTTTTTATTTATCAAAGAATCCTGAAAATAGCATCACAGGTTCTATTTCCAACATTGATAATAACTGAGAATCAAATCAGCACATTAGAATGATTTCTGAAGGATCATGTGACACTGAAGATTGGAGTAATGATCCTGAAAATTCAGCTTTGCATCACAGAAATAAATTCTATTTTAAAGTAAATTAAAATAGAAAACCATTATTTTAAATTGTAATAATATTTCACAATATTACTCTTTTCTGTATTTTTGATCAAATAAATGCAGGCTTGATGAGCATAAGAGATGTCTTTCAAAAACATAAAAAAATAGTAATGTTTCAAAACTTTTGACCGGTACTGCATATACAGTATGTTGGAAACATGGTTATTTGAGTGAGGACTTATACCTTGAACAGTTTTTAGTCCTATGATGTCTCATTTTATTTTTTCTTATTGCAGGATCTTTGGGCACAGGTGGGCGAGTATGCAACCGTACGTCCCGCGGGGCTGACAGCTGTGAGGTCATGTGTTGTGGGCGGGGCTATGACACATCACGCGTGAGCCGCACCACCAAGTGTGAGTGCAAGTTCCACTGGTGTTGTGCTGTTCACTGCAGAGACTGCGAAGAGGAGGTAGATGTGCATACCTGCAAAACCCAGTCATGACCACACCACTCCTGCACTTCAGTTACCTTCCAAACTAAAGATCCCACCTCAAAACCTTTGACCTTGTACAGTGCTTTTCTCTGGCGAGTTAGATAAAAGTAGATCAGACATTGCAGCATGACATACACAAATGACCAGCAACTTAAAGGTACACTATGTAACTTGTGCATTTTGTGGAAGAACATTGTTTTGGTTGTGCTTTGGCTCTGCGCGACTGCAGATGAATATGGTTCTTTCTCATAACTAAAAAAAGAGAGAGATTATCCTACTGCTCATAAAACATTCACTACTACACTTAAGAGAACCAGTTTAGATGGAAAGGATCTCAAGCTGACTAGCTGAAGACGTTACTGTAGCTGTACCCATTAACGGACACCATACTTCCTTGAAAATGAATCCAGCGCAGCGCTACAACAACCTTATGAACTGACCCTTCACAATAGATAATGCTTTACAATGAACTCAGAGAACTACATACAGGTATGCCAATTTATCTGTTCAATAAAATGCCTTTCTAACTGGTTGATTAATAAAAGTGCCATCTCGCTTTTACAACATTTAAAACCCCTCAGTTCTTGCCATCTACAAAAAGCCAAGCCAATGTTGATTCAGGGTAATGAATCAGGGTAAGACAAAAACACGTTTTGGAAGAAGGATTGATGATTTACTGAATCGTTTAAATTTTGTTAATTTTAAACAAAAAAAGTTGTTTAGTGTACCTTTAAAAAACTGCAGATTTGTTGTATCACAACTGATTTTGAAGTCTTAAGTTGTTTTATCATCTTTACATGTTTTGTTTCCCCCTCCCCCTTACAATAATACAAATATTTATTACTGCTTTGTAGCATAAAAATGTTTATCTTTAATGTATTTCATATTTTGGAATGTAAATACAAACTCTATGTAATTTAAAATAAAACTTACATCTATGTTACGTCACATAGTTGTCAAAAGTTTGTTGTCCTGTTTTGCTGTAAAAACCATAAACTATATTTGTTTTCTGTTAAGTGCATATAAGCAATTAATGACTAGATGGAGTAAACCACTTTGGAAAACACATTTTTGTGTCTGAAGGATATTCAGTCTTTCCCCCTATGATTCATTCATTTAGTGGCTCTAAATAAGACCCAGATGATATGATATTATACATTATTATTGTGAAAGATGAATGACAGAAAACTGACCAAAAAAAGACCTCCAAAAGCCTCAGTGCTTACACCCTCATGGCATCCTAAATAGATGGTCTCTCCCTAACCTGAAAGCAATAACATAAAAAGCATTTTATAAAAATAAAACTCTTTGTAAGGTGTCTTTTTGTACATATTTATGCTTTATTCTCAAACTTTATAACTCTATTGAATCAGTTGATTGAAACCTCAGAGAATGTTAATGAATAATTTCCTAAAAGAGCATTAAAATCTATAATTATCACATTGTATATTGTTGCACTTTAAGAGGAGTTTGATTATGTAGTATATGTGCCAGTCTATATAAAATGTTTGAAAAAAAAAATACTTTTAAAGGTATGCTTTACAATTTTGCATTACATTTTCTCACCTGGGCTGGGCTTGCTTGCTTGCTTGTTTTTTTTATGTTGTTATGTTTTTAATGTTGTTTTTTGGCAAATGTAACGATCCTTTCACATCAAAAGTGAAATGAATAAGTGAAAGAAATGCAAATTCACGCCTGTACAGTAGAGGGCGCAGCTCAAACAAACCTATTCTGGACTGCAGAAGAATAGGACACAAGAGAAGAAAGTTCAACACTCTTCTTCAGCAAACACACACACACACACACACACACACACACACACACACACACACACACACACACACACACACACACAACAAGTGTGTTGTTTAAATAAATTCATTTTTGCTTAATGGTATGGTTGAATTGGATAATCGAAGGTCAACAGCAAAGACATTGGTTAATAAAGTCTGAATAAATGCATAAAGTATATTTGTGTAATTTAACATATTTAAATATTGCAGGTAGCCGTAATATTCTTAGTTGAGTTTGCATTTCAGTTTTTATCCATTTTGAGGAATACTGAATCTGTTTTTGTGCAAGTGAGATGAGTAAATGTATACCCACATTTATTCTAGAACTATAATAATAATATTGTTTGTTGTAAATGTAAAAGTACTTTACTAGTTACTTGAAAAAAGTAATCTGATTACATTACTCACATTACTTGTAATGCGTTACCCCAACACTGCATTTATATTCCCTAATATATGGTAACAGTTTACAGAAAATGTTATGTTCTATTCTGATTGGTATGGAATGCTCTGTATTTGTGAACTTGATGATACATTTTATGGCAATACATTTTCAAGGAAGTGAAAGTTGTCCACTTTACTTTGGATAAAAATAAATAAATACATGTGCAGGCTTTGCACCATTTGAGGGCAGCAAAAGCAAATTCAGCAGGCCATGCAAACACCTAACTTGTTGGATTGCATTATGGTTGCATCTGGGGCACATACATTTCATATCTATGCATCATATTTGTATCTGAGCTCAAGGCAGAGAGAAAACTCTCAAATTATTAAGACCAAAAACCTGCAACAGAACATTCATACATTTAATAAAAATCTTGCAAAAAGTTCAATTAAACTGAATTTTTATGATTTTTCATAGACAATGCAACTAAAATTCAATATTGGTACTTTATAGTAGATAAAAATGATAAACAAACAAACAAAATTAACAACATTCATTCATGTTTATGAAATATGCACTGATTACAATAAAACTCATATTGTGTATGTTGACGTTGTCATGTAGGCCTAACAAAACACAGCAACATATGATTGAAAGTGACGAAATAATGAATTTGAGATGTTATCAATTTAATCCAAGCAATATCATACACTCCAACGTGAGTTGATAAATCATTCGTTCGTGAATCGAGCAAAACTCGCGCTGCATGATTCGACTCATAAGATTCATTTCTGCGCGCCGAGAACTGTGAACGGAAATTAACTTAAAATGAAAATAAGTTTAGCTAAAAATGGAACAGGTGCTAAATAAAAAACCGTTATCTGTTCCCCTCTCTATCCTTGACCTTTTCGGTTTCACGTCCGTGCGTCCCGCGTCATAGTAGCAGGAATACAACCAAGGCGGAGCAACGAGCGTGGCTTCATCCTCTCGCACACGCGCAACATAGATCACGCACGCGCATGTCTGAATAGTTAGCTATCACACAGTCGAAGCAGTAAAATTGTAACAGTGAGAGAACCCGGTCAGTCACCCCCTCTGAATGAACAAAATTATCACTGGCGCAGAGGTACGACATATTCAAGCTAAGTCGCAGCATGTTCACATTAAACGGATAGCATGTTATGTTATGAGTGACACTAAGGTTATGTTTAAACTTTAGCGGCTAGCCGAAACTCTGGCATGCGAGTAGGTGTGGCGTGCACTGGAGGTTCGGTGGGTGTCCGCGTGCGTTACATTGTACACGATGTTCTAATAAATTTGGTGGACTTCTTTAGTCCAAAAATATTACTCATTCTCGGGACAATTGCTAGCAAAAATTTACGTTGCAGTATTATAACAACTGTTCAGTTTTGAAGTGGTCTTTGTGAGAAACTTGAGCAACTTTGTAGTTGTGTGTATTAGTGTTGTATGCATGGAAAGAATTCATTTCATGCAGTCAAGGGTTTGTGAAATCGTACTTAACCGTATTAGTTAAACCTGTATTTTTGTTTCAGACTGGCAGCACCCACAGTAGTCTGTATAGTTGTCATTAACTTGTCTACCACTACATACAAATTATGTAATTACTTATGTTGAACAATGGCAACCTCAGTCACTCTCAATGTATAGAAAGAAAATGTTTTTCAGTCAGTCAGTAACATTCTGCTGATATCTCCTTTGTGCATTACAGGTTAAAGTCATTCTCTTAAGGTCATAGTAACATAGTTTATGTTCACATACTTGACATAAAAAAAAAAGCTTTTTTCTTTGTGTAACGGATGCCAGAAGTTCAGACAATCCCAAATTGTACTCTTATAAATGCCTTATAAAGTGTTTTTTGTTTGTATTTTTGTTCTAGGACTTTTGAAAACTGTCATTTGGTCGTGCATGTCACTGAGAGCCTGACGTTTCTCTTAAATGGCTGCCTCTGGCTCCTCCACCACTGTGCCTGAAGGATTTCACTATGAGACCAAGTATGTCATTCTTAGCTACCTCAGCTTGCTCCCACCACCAAGATCAAGAACCTCAGAGACAGCGGAGGGTAAGAGATCACATCCACAAATCACTATGTACAAATAGCCTGCTTGGCAAGAATCGTAAGGAGTTTAATTTCGTCTCAAAACAATGACGCAACTTTCAGTAGTCCGCTTGTGTCCGTAATGCAAGGAAACGGGAAGCATATATAGTGTATGCATACATAGTCAGGCAAGAAATCACTTTTTCTCTGTACATGCATGGGAAAAAGTTATTTGGTTTATGCAATACAAATTCCTATAGAAATAATGGGACTGATGCAAAATGGTATGTATGTAACCTTAGGAAAGATTTATTTAACAAAATTCAGTGGTTTGAACAAATACCCCTGGTTTTACAGACCAGGGCTGCGTTTCCCAAGAGCATCGTAAGCCTAAGTTGATCGTAGAACAATTGCCACCAATGGTCTCTACGATCATCTTAGGCTTACAATGCTTTTGGGAAACGCAGCCCAGGCCGAAGCCTAGTCCTGGACTAAAATCATGTTTGAGCGGTTTCAACTGAAAGCAACTTGTGCTGACATCTCTTAAAATATGCCAGTGCCAGTGCAACGAAATTTCCTACTCCCCAATTCTGAAGTTGTGATTGAGTTTGTTGCGTTCAACTGCCTTCAAGAATATAGGAGTCATGGTGGATACAAGGATCTCTTCTTGGGGAAGTCTTGTTAAAGCCAAAATATATTGAAGATATTTAGTCAATATCCAATGGAATTTGAATAAAGTGCTATTCAACCATACGGTTGTATGCATATTGCTATTATTGTAATGTTGCTATTGCATGCATTAATTGTGCCATCTAGATTCTGTAATTTTGGTCAAATAAATGCTTTATTCCAATGTTTAAAGTACATAAAATATGCATCAAATGGTTATTTATATATGCAAATATACATGACTGTAAAGGTAAGAGAAAGCAGTGGAGATGTGGGGAAAAATTAATGAAACTTTACAGTCACTACAGCAATAGTTCTCTTCTTTACAATGTTTAAAGTATATGGCCCGCCGAACTCGGAAACTTCGGTTTCAAAAAACATAAATAGGTTTCCCAATAGTAATTACGGCTGGAGAGGTTGTTTGTGTCCAATTTCTGACTAGGAAATTTGTATTTATGATGGTGTCCAAAATGTCACTTTTTCAGTTAAATAAGTGTCATCCAGGTACTTGAAGTCCACTTATTGTTGGAATTTTACATATGAGCAAACTACTCATATAAGAATGCAAATTGGGATACACCTTAGAACTTCCAAAAGGTCTTTTTTCCCTCTACTACCTGCCCTAGGACTGTTCGTGCTATCCATAGAGCTGCTTTGCTAAGGATCTTGGTTTCTAATTCCACCATTACAGTTTCAGTCACTAGTAGGGTTGTCCACAGTTACTGAGGTCACATTCCTCTTCCAGGAATCTCCATTTTGTCCTTGAACATGGGCTGTAACTCAAAGTGCTATATACAGAGTGCTGTAACTAGTGTAATTTGATTGAAAAATGCCTGCAGGTATTGCAAGTTATGCATTAACAAATCCTTCAGAGTGCATGTGTTGTCTATACTTCTTAATTATGTGGCAGTCCATATATGGTTGGCAAATTTGGTCCCACTGGTGTTGTTTAGTCTTTTGATGTCGTTTGGCCAATTCTAGCTTCAAGCGGTCCCTGGAATTTTGCTTGGAATCATTATAGGACTGCTTCTCGTGAATATTGACTTCTTGTAGCATACGTCCATTTATTTAGTACTTTTGGACTTCAGAAGGAGATGCAAAGTGCACATGCAGTATGTCATTCACAGTTAATCTGGTTGACACAGAGGGATGGTATGGGCGTAAGCTGCCTTTTGGAGATTTTGGAGCCTTGGGCACATCAGCGGTTCAATAAGGAATGTCCTGTGTCCTGCTCTGGTTTTCAATCAGTCAGCTTTGAAAGTAGCTTCTGATCCCTCTTTCCACTCGACCTGCTCTGCACTCTGACAGACTGTCATGTGCTATCAGCGTTGGCTTGTTCACATGCCACTGATTCAGAGTGAAGCGCAGCCCTCTCGAATCTGACTAAAGACCTGCCCAGCCTGGGAAAAATCAATGTGAGCTCCCATCAACTTTTGCAATGTTGTTTAAGGCTTTATTGTCCACTTCACAGTCTTTATACACACTCTCGTCTGTCTGACTGTTTCTTTCTGCCTCTAACACTTTCTCTTTTTGTAGTCAGTCACTGGTATTTGTGAGTTGAATGTTGAATCTACTGGTCCCTGTAAGCCTGGGCTGTAGAAAACACTAAATAATTCACCGGTGTGTGAATGAACAGCCGCACAATACTTTATGGCAGCATAGAAAAGCCAGTTGTATTACAGAATCATTTTTAATACAGTATTGAAATATAGTAAAATGTAAAAGTAATTAGAATCAATGTTGATGTGACAACAATGGGAATTAACTTAAAAGGAACTTAAACTAAAATGCCTGGACACATGAGAATGTGATAGGGAAATGATCATAAAAACAGGATGTTTACTTATATTATTTGGAGCACATTATATGCTGAACATACTGGACATTACATCATAAGTTCTGAATGCAGTAGTATGTCAAAAGCTTTGTTAGTTTCTGTTCTTTCTGTCTGTTAGATATGAAATGCTATAGATGCTAATATTTCATGCAAAATTCACTTTGTGTCGCTCCTATGTTTTGCAAAAGGCGATATGATCTCCACTGATAAAAAGCACAGCTTTTGGATTGTTTAGAAGTTATGTTAGTATTTGAAGAAAAGGAGTGCAGATCTGTGTTATAGTCCAGTTTCTCTGTTATTTTCTTTCCACTTCACCTTTTTTAGCTTCATCAGTCATGCAGAAAATTACTTGCCTAAATATTTGAATACCTGCAGTTTCCAGGCTTGTTTTATGCTTGTTTGTGTCAAGATTCAAATAATCAAGATTGCTTTCAAAAATTAAGTACTTAATATTAGCAAGATATTTAAATAGCTGATGAAAATTTAATATTTCATAAACATGTCAGCAAACACCTCTATTAAAAAAAATACAATTTAAATGAAGAAAATTAAATTAAATGGGGGGGGGGGGGGCACTCATAACTTTGGCCTCACATGACCAGGTAAATGATTAAATCAAAATAAAATAAGATAAATAATAATTATTCATAACAATTATATATTTGAAAGGTCTGCACTTTGAATTTTGGGGGAAAAACTTTTTTGTAATAAATAAATGTGTGTTATGATTCTGTGCAGGAGAGAGCCATTCTACACAGGAAGTGCAAAGAGAGCGGAATAGCAGCCTGAAGAAACAGATTGAGAATGAAATGAAGCAGCTGGAAGAGGAAATTGCGGCCTGTAAGATGTTTTTTGTTATAACTGTAATTTCATGCTAAAATAAATCTGAAATCTGGATCATGGTTTAAAGTCATCCGCCTCTTTTTTTCTGCTCAGCTTTTTCCAGGACTGGTTTTGATCAGCACACATCCCCTGTGTTCAGTCCAGCCAATCCAGAGAGCTCCATAGAAGACAGTCTGGCAGTGCTGGGGGACCGCATCTCCCGGGACCTGGACATGCACCTGTCCTCCGCCACTCACACGCTTCTGCGCAGGTCTTTTTAAAAGTCCAGGGAGAATTCTTGGACAATTTTTAGTAGTTGGTAAAAAGCTCTTGCAACTGAAACGTTATTATAGGTCTATGCCAGAAAAATGTATTGTGTAAACAGCCTGCACACACTGTTATAATAAGTTGGCTTGTAAAGGGAGTTTAAATGACTATTCTTGACATTTGACTTAAATATTGACTGAAAGCTTTCAACATATATTATCTTGATGTTTTTCGTAACAACTAGCAAATTCAAATAAATGCAGAGAAATGTTCTGAACGGTGATTATATGAATGTATCTCTTGTGCAGGGATTTGAGTTTTGAGCACTTCAGAGCAGCGGTGGAGGAGGTGTCCTCTCACGCTCAAGAAGGATGGAGCAAGGTCATTTTAAAACACTCACCACATAGGTGCACACAAAGCGCCCTCATGGCCATTGGGCTGTTTTCACTAATGTGTGAATGTCTCTGTCTTCCATTTTCTCATTCTATTATTGTGTCTCTCTGTTTAGGTGTTGGTACCCTTAATATTGTTACAGAACCTGCAGACTGAAGGGCAGCCGCTGGATTCTCTGCTACATTATGGTTTGCGTTATTTTGAGGAATCACAAGCAGACTTCATCATTATGCAGGGAGGATGGGTGAGTGGCTTACATTTAATCGGTAATCTTCTGTCTAGTTTGATCTAGATCATTTAAACAGTTGATTCTTAACCATATCAAAAGTTTTTTTCATCAATAATGCTAGGCCTGTTGCGATTATTACATAATTAATACTGAATATTTGATAATATTGAGATAACTGCGATCATAGTGCAATTTAAATTCCAAATACATACTGTAATCCATGAAAAAGAATTAAGCAATTGTAAAAAAAAAAGTTATATGCACATTTTATTGCCTCTCTTTCTGGTGCAGTAGTGTGTTATTCTCCAAATAAACTCGGAGCACGCACAATGACAATTGAACATCTCTGCAACTCGTTAGCAACTTACAAAATGTTTGATACAGCAGTGGTTCTCAACCTTTTGACTAAAATGCCCCCCATTGTCAAACACAAATCTGGAGGTAAGATCCAGATCCAATACTAGATTTCCTCTAGTATTTCTGATATAAATATGACAAAGTTGTTTGTTTTTAATCTTTTTTTTTTTATAAACAGAAACTGGGAAACCCAAAAGGGAAAATCAATTGTGATTTAGCATTTAATTTGATTATTTTAATATTTTTTTTTAAATAATAGTACTATTAATAGTTATTAAAATTAATTTAAAATGTTAAGTCCATCCTGCAGCCCCATTAAAAGTTTGCTGAGGCCTCCTAAGACCAAAATCAGAGACGACAAATAAGAAATATGACAGAACGAGTGGATTTAAAAGGATGCCCATTTTATTTGTATTAAACCTAAGGGTACTGATATCAGACCCGACCCATGTTCAAAGCACTCGTCAAAGTTTTGGACCCGAACCTGCTCGGGTCTCGGGTCGGACCTTGGTTTTTGTTTTTTAGATCCAAGACTACCTTTGAAGACCTCTAGTTCTGGCCCCTGGGCTGAGAACCACTGCCTGTAAGAGTTTAAGGTCAGTTTTCAAAGGCAAAACGGGTTTCTTCACAGAACTGTAATGGTTTTACGTAGTGTTTTTCAAGACTTCTGTCAGGAGAGGGAGCCAGAGCTGTGCGTTTTTTCTTTTTTTACATATAACCCCCTTCAGCTGCTTTTGGATAATGCTAGCCTAATGCTAGCCATTGTATGTTGATTTTTTTTGTTGTTGATTTTTGAGCAAAAATGAAAATTTTTGCTCAATGTATGCAGAACCCTTTAGATACAAAGGGCTTAGTGTTGGTTAAACGTGTTATGCTGCTGTGTGATGAGCAAGATAACTTTATTTAGTGTTTCTTCTACACTTTCACCTTCCTCTCACCTTTATGGATTGTGTGATTAAGAGCATATTTGTTTAAGCCACAGTTCTTCACAGTTCCACAGTTCTTCACTGTGCATAATAAAGAATTTCTCTTTAACTTAATGTTTTGCATAATGTGCACACTCATTCCCATTCAGCTTATCAAAATGTATGTAATTTGTTAGTTCAAACTGAAGATTGTTCATTTCTGAAGGCTATCTTTCCCTCATGCAAATGTTTTATGAGAACAGTTCTTCACCTCTGTTAGATGAGGTTGTAAAGGAATATGAAGGTCTTGTTTGTTTATGACATCCGATTTGGGTCACATTATATCTCATAGGAGGGCCGTCCTTATGAAAGACGCAGTTGATGTGTTCTGTGTGCGAGCTGAAGAACTCAGTCAGAAGGAATAATTTAATTAGAGCACCGCTGACACTTATGCAGGGAGGGGGGGACACCATTGTTTTATACTTCAGCTCGGTACAGGACCACATTCCAGTGATGGAGTGAGAGCTTTGGCATAGATGATATTGAATAAGCATCTGTGAGAGTTTGAATGCAGGAGGGAGGAGTCGGGACAAGTAGGAGGAGAATCCGTGTGCAATCAAACCAGACCTCCTTCTCGGCACTTCCAGCCCCATTACTCTGACAGCAACCTTTTATCCTGTGTATACGTTCTCTCCGGCACTCATTCACTTTATTTCCTTGTGATCGCTGCTGGAGTTCTGCGCACTTAGGAGTTGAACACAGGCAGGTAGGACAGCTGCTTTCTTCTTGAGCTCTGGACCAGATGAGATTATACTTTCATGGTCCATTTACGAAACAATTTTTTTGTCCACCATCTTGCTCTCCATCACTTTTCAAGCACTTTATCTTAGCAAGGACACTCGGGTTTAATTCTGTATTTAGTTATCTCCATTAAATAGGTCAGTCAGTAAATATTGAATTTAACATTTAACTTGTTTTAGTGTAGAAACGACTGCTGCTGGAGTAACTTTGTTTGCTCAATTCTTCTTTTGGATGAATTTGATTACATTTTTTGCACATTTGCAGAAGCACAATAATTATAGTATTACAAAACCACAAAATAGGCCTTAATCGTGACACGAGAATACATTTATGAGTATATTGTTTGCTCTTATGTAAATTATAGCATCAATTCACTACGACTATTCATGTACAAATTGTTTTGTTGGATGATTTATGCAGAAAATTCTTTCATGAATGAGATTCAAAGCCAGTGACGGGAATGAGAAAGGATCTCTCTCTGCGTGTTTGTGGTTCAGGTAAACCCTACGTTATGGGGACAAAATGTTCACACAAAGATGGCAAAATCCAAAATCCTTGTCTTTGTGGGGACATTTTTGGTCCTTATGAGGAAAACAGTTTATAAATCATACTAGGTGATGTTTTTGGAAGGGTAAAAATGCAGAACATTTTCTGTTAGGGTTAGGGTTACAGGATAGCATATGCAGTTTGTACAGTATAAAAATCATGTCTATGGAAAGTCCCATAAATCATGGATACCCAATGTGTGCGTGTGTATTCTGCAAAACCCAGGGCAAAGCAGCAAGAAGCCATTTTGAAAACTAAAACAGTGCATTAGTCAATGACGTGTTCCGCCGAATCATGCCGTCTGGTCTGATCATGATAAATCTTGGTCAAGGGAAACTGTTCAGTACACCCCACCAAAGGAATTACAAATAGCCGATATGAGGGACAAAATGAAATTTTGTCTTGTGAGTAACCCCACCCCATGATCCCCTTCCTGTCCCTCTGTCTGTATTGTACGCAACACAGAGGTGACCTTTCAGTGTGTCTGTGTCACATTGCCCAGCAAAGATTCTTGAGATGGCATGATGTGATGTAATTTGACTCCAGTTGTGTGGTACAGACAAACCGCTCCGTATATCAGTAAGTGCTGAGAGCAGAACTTGATCCACGTCAGGTCGCATCACCCTGCGCATCGCTCAGTCCGACCTCTTACGTAACTGCATTTTACAGGCGATGTGCTGCTCTCATCACACAAACTGTGGCTATACGCCACCCCCACATGCTCTAGATGAAGAACAGAAATAAATCTGATAAATCCTCATATGAAATCTGCTTGAGCAGGGCTGTCCCAGTTTGACTGCCTCAAAACTACTCCCTGTGCTAGTCGAGATCGTGACCTGTATGCTTGACATACTCTGGGAGACAAATCTTTCAGCTTAGGAATCTGGTTTGGATTTACTTTAACAATATTAAATATTCACTTATGTACATTTAGGATGTGTTCAGATGTTTTGAGGAGAAATGTAGCCCACTATGGGTGAAGCCTATGAGGAATGTTTCACAGTTTCCACAAAAATATTACTCAGCACATCTTGTTTTTAACATTGATAATAATAAGAAATGTTTCTTGAGCAGCAAATCAGCACATTAGAATGATTTCTGATGGATCATGTGACACTGAAGACTCGCGTAATGATGCTGAATATTCAGCTTTGGCATTACAGGAATAAATTACGTTTTAAAATAAATAAAAATAGAAATTAGTTATTTAAAATTGTAATAATAATTCAATAGTACTGTCGGACTGTATACCTGATCAAATGAATGCAACCTTGAAGAGCATGAGAGACATTATTCAAAAACATAAAAAAATCTTACTGACCACAAACTTTTAAACGGTAGTGTATGTTTAGTAGGCACATTAGTTCTTATACTTCAGTAGCATTTTAGTACTAAATTACTAAATGCCTAAGCACTAGATCGGTTTTATGATCTGCATATCACCCCATTTTCAGTATTGCGTCCTCATATGAACGTGAAAGCATTTGAGTTTGGCAGGCATGCGTGAGTTTTGTCTGTAGGCAAGGGTGGGTACATGTATCTTGGGTGGTGTTGCATAGGCACCTATGGCTCACCTAAGAAGAAACGCCTTACAACAACATAACTTCATTTTAAGACAGTCTCTGGATAGGACAGCAAGCCTTATCTTGCAGAAAACATGCAGTACCATTTCAAAAAGCTATTGTCAAATCAGACTTTGTGCATGTGGTTTTTGTTACATTACATTGAGCAAAAGAGGCAGTAAAGACATACAATTTCAAATAAATGCTATTCAAAAAATGTATCATGGTTTCTGCAAAAATATTAGGCAGATTACCTATTTTCAAAATTGATAATATAAAATCTTTCTTGTGCATCAAAACAGCACATTAGAATGATATCTGAAGGATCATGTGACACTGAAGACTGGAGTAATGATGCTGAAAATTCAGCTTTGCATCACAGGAATAAATTACATTTTAAAATATATTCAAATATATAAATTGTTATAATAATAATACTAGTTGTAATACGGCTTTTTGCTGTATTTTTGATCAAATTGATGAGGCCTTGATGAGCATAAAAGACTTACAAAAAAAACTCATCAACCCTAAACCTTTTTTAGGGTGACATATCCTGTTGTTTGTTGTTTACCCTGCTGACTGTATGGTTATTAAAGTACATAAAGTTCAGCTGGTTTCTTTGGAAGCTGACTTAAACATATGACTGTTTCATTTAAAGGGTTGTGGAGACCATGAAAAACTCTACATAATGTATATTGTGCTGTAACATTCCAATGGTTGTGTCCTTATGGTCCTCTCTCTGTTGGCCATCAGATGTTAAGCCAGATGCTGGGATCTAATGTGTTTGTGAATGCATCTGTGTGAGGCAGGATTACATGTGAAACTTGATGCATGTGCACAGTGGTTGATTACTGAAAAGGCCTAAAAGGACACAGCCAGCAGAAGAGTGTCCTTTATGATGTATCAAGTGAGGGGCAATATCTCCAGTTTGCTTTATGCAAATGAGCAGAAACGGATGTTTTTACAGACGATGAGCATGCTTGACCTAGTTGTGGTAGACACGCAGAAACCAACGTCATATGCGGACAGACACCACAGCCGTTAGGTTTTGTCATTGTGTGGATGGCAGAGTTAGATAAAAGACATGACCGTAAATGGAAAGAACTAACGGTGCAGTGAATACAGGCTGAAAAAGAGGAGAGTGGGGTAACACACTTCATGTAGAGTTCTTTCCTTATTGTAAATGGTGATGGCACTTTCCCCCCATGTTTTTGAACTGACTTACCATATCTCTAGTTATGTAAAGTCTTTTTAAAGCTTATTTTGTTTATTAAAACCGTGAATGAAGAGTATTTATTATTATAGATGTAATACTCTCACACTCCACTGGCTGGCATATGAAATTAAATGACAAATGCTCCATGTCATAGTAAATTCCACTCACTGTGCTAAAATGTGTTTTTTTTTTTTTATGTTTTTGATAGAGGTCTCTTATGCTCACCAAGTCTGTATTTATCAAATATACAGTATACATATATTTATTTCTGTGATGGCAAGTTGATTACTCCAGTCTTCAGTGTCACATGATCCTTCAGAAATCATTCCAACATACAGTATTCAGATTTGTTAAGAAAAAAATCTTGTTATTATTAATGTTGAAAACAGTTGCTGCTTAATATTTTTGTGGAAACGATGATAGATTTTCAGGATCCTTTGATGAATAGAAACTTAAAAAGAACAGAATTTATTTGAAATAGAAATCTTTTGAAACATTATAAATGCCTTTACTGTCACTTTTGATCAATTTAATGCATCCTTGCTGAAAAAAGTATTAAAAATGTATCTTACTGACCCCAAACATTGGAATTGAAAAAAGTTTTATTTAAAATAAATAATTTTGCAAATAAATGTTGGTATTGTAATAAATATATGTGGAGTATATTTATATTTATGCATTTGGCAGAGGCTTTTATCCAAAGCGACTTACATTGCATTTAAAGGTACACATTTACATTCTTATCATTTCTTGCTTTCCCTGGGAATCGAACACATGACCTTGGCGTTGCAAGCGCCAATGCTCTACTGTTTGGGCTACAGGAAAGCTACAAAGAATAGTAAGATTCATTAAGCATTACAAGACATTAAGTTTTATTTAGCAAGCATATAACCATCTTGATCATAGATGGAAAAGACCATTTACCGCCAATACAGGCAATTTACCATAGGAAATATGTTTTTTAAAGCTTTTTGACCATTATAGAGCCACCTATGGTCCGATCTCCATAAAATTTTACATGCTTGTCTAGAATGTTATGTCACATGCTCACCAATTTTCGTGAAGTTCTGAGTTTTCGGTTAGGATTTATTGGCTTTTGAGTGTATTTTGCCACGCCCATTTTCTAAATGACCCTGTTACAGCCATACGAAAAATGCAAAAGTTGAACTTTTTTTTTAAATATAATTATTGATCTAGAGAGTCCAGAGAATTGTCCTAGATTGGTTTGGTTCTGATCAGGCGAAAAACCTAGGACTAGTTCGCAAAAGTAGGTTTTTAACATAATCTATTTTTAACGACAATTTGATTGACAGCATTGGTTCTTGAGACAAAGTTTTTCAGTATGAGGAGATCTATCAAATGATATGCATATTGTATGGATGTGTGAAACACCACGTGATTACAGAGCCGTAAAACGCATTAGCCGATTTCTAGTGGCCGATTTCTTTCAAAATTCTTACAGACCTCTAGGGTCGAACATGCCCACCCAAGTTTCGTTTTGATCTGTCTCCTTTAACCTTGTCTAATAGGTGCTCAAAATTCATTGGCCGACGGCGGCCATGTTTTTCGAAATACGCCAATGTCCTCATAGACATACATGGCACCTTGGACCAAGACACTGCATACCAATTTTCAAGTCAATCGGACTAACGGTCAGGTGGTCATAGCCCGTTTTATGTTTTTTTCATGTTATAGCACCACCCAGTGACCTCAAATTGAACTCCTACATATGTGTACCGAGTTTGGTGAAGATATCTCATTTACTTTGAGTTATAGCCATTTTAGTAAAATAGGTTCCTCCCACAACATTCGTTTTGCGCCCCTTAGCGACCGTGAATCGAAATTTTAACTTTTTTTTGATAATTATTGATATTCAGACTCCAGAGAACATTTCTGCACTGGTTTGGTTACGATCGGGCGAAAAACCTAGGACTTGTTCGCAAAAGTAGTTTTTTGACAAAATTCGAAATGCCGAAAAATATATCATTGCGGAAATGAAATCGGAGATATACGTTTTGTTCTTCAGGAGCTCTGGATTCTAATGATATAAGACACTTGAGGCTACACCATACGGTCTAGGAGTTCTGAGCAGTTTCATGCTTTTGATCGCTGTAGTGCCACCTATGGGCCGTATATCTGAGTAGCGAGCAATACTACTACCATTTAACCAAGTCTCTAGGCCTTACGGTTTGAGCTGTTTTATGGCGGAAAAAATTAAATAATAAAATTATTAACAAGTACAATAGGGTTTCAGCACTTTGTGCTTGAACCCCTAAAACAAGTAAGATGTCTAACATGTGATTTGATGTTAATTGGATGAGAACGGGTTCCTTTTTTTAAAACTGATTTTAAGTCATCTGTGTACCTCATTTGTTTGTGAAGTTTATAATTTGTGTGGATGAGCCACATTAATCTACATAAGAATGGTTTGCAGACATGATTAGACTTAAGGAAATGCAGTTAAAAACCAAACAATATGCATTTGTTTTTCAATCTTACTGTGGCTTGGGTAATGACGTCAGGAAATGCGTACATTGCTTTAACCACAGTTTGTAAAAGACTGTAAATTGTTATGACTTAGTCATAACGTGTTTGTTTAGAAGCTTATCTTGATGAAAAACAGAGCTGCCAACTGTCACGTATTCATAGTGAGACTCACGCGATTGACACTTTTCACATGCTCTCACGCCACACATCCATTTTCTCAAGCGCAGAAAAATCGCGAAGCAAAGAGGACACGGAGACCGACAGACTAGACAGAGCAGGTTACATTTGATATATAAAAAAAACTCAGCTCTCAGATTCTGTCAATTTTATTACGAAATTCAAACAATAAATACCGATTTTGCGCTTGTAAATGTGACGTGACAGATCCCTAGCGGCACGTGAACCGATCATCTCTAATAGCTAATAGTAAATAAACACGAACACTGTTGAAAGATACAGTACAACTTACCAAAATATATATTCCTCATACATAATATCGATCAATCAGTGTTTTTCATCCGCGGAAAGGGTCAATAAAACAGCTGGAGAACAATTATGTCACAAAACATTTTCCTCAGGAATGCCATTTAATGACCATAATATATTACTATATTACATATTTATTATATTTTTTCTTATATCATTAAATAAAGTTGTTATTATAATAAAAAACGCATTATATTTAATTTGAGTTATTTTTAACCTTAAAGGGGTCATGAATTGGCTTTTTAATTTTTTTTATATTGTTGTCTGAGGTCAACTTATTACGCTTGCTTGGTTTTTACATTCAAAAACATCAAAATGAAAAAATAATAGGCTATTTTCTACCCTGGTTTTGAGCCTAGCTCCTGAAACGCTCGGTTTTTATGGGCGTGCCGCATTGAAGGCTTGGAAGTAAACGCCCACTGCTATGATTGGATAACAGTTTTGCATATTATGAGTTTCATGTAATGCGCGAATCGGTGGGCGGGGCTAAACAGGCAGTGTTGAATTATGGCGTTGTTGATCTTCTGCGGAGGCGGTGTTTGATACCCTTTGAATTTGATTTCTCAGTTCATCACCCCTTTAAATAATACTACCAGCTGATAGGGCTCTCTGTATGTTTACAGCATTGGGTGAGTTTTTTTTCTTGAGAAAAATTAACGCCTATATTGTGTACCTAATATTTATCCAAATGAGTCAATATTAAATCAAATCACAAGAATTTAATTTAATTGAAATCGTGAAATTTGTGTCAGCTATAATAAAAAAACGTAGCTTACCAGAAATTGTACCATGTAAACAGTGCAACATGTTGTCACTAAACCTAATAAAATTCAGTTTAGTTACAATCACAATACACTTATGACAAATAAAATGTCAAAATGATAAAATGTAACAATAAAATGTAAAATGATTTTTGTCAGTTATGGCTTTTTAGATCTAGCATTCTTCCCGCTCTGAAATCATACATAGAGATAAAGTACTGCGGTAAGATTACATTTATTTAAATTAATTATCAAGAGAGAGAGATGCGTGTGAATTACTTCGCTGCAGTGTCTCTCTACTAATAGTGAAGCTGTGGGTTTCAGAAAATTCAAAAACGGCAACATTACCCCCTCGTTGCTAAAAAAATTGAATGTAGTGATTTAGTAGCAAAGCTATATGTTAAGTTGTAGGGCACCGCTGGCAACTAGTTTCTGTGCTCCTAAATCTTCTGTGCACAGCGCCATTTCCGATCTCTGTCTTCGAGTGATGTGTATGTGTGTGTGTGTGCGTGCTTCAATAAAAGGAGCTCATTAATATAGAACGGTGATTAAACAGCAACTACCTGTGCATTAAACTGTTTTATTGCACACCGTCCAGCCAATCAGTATCGAGTATTCAGACAGACCATGGTACTGTATATGTATACAAAATTTTCTATAAACACTGTATCAGTATAGAGGTTTTCGGATGTTTGGAATAAAAAAAACGACTAATGAACTAACTGATTGATATTTCCTCTTTACATTACAGGGCACTGTGTTCAGCCTGGATGAAGTAGAGGACCCGGGTGTGATCATAGCTGAGGACAGTAACGACATTTACATCCTGTCAGGTGAACAGGCCTCGGATCAGCTTAGCCCTCCTGCTTCACTACTGACTCCTGGAGATAGTAGTGGGCCGGCTTCCTGGCAGACAGAGAGTCTTCCTGTGTCTTTGACAGGACACGAGTCTTGGGCGCAGGTCGGCATGATGGACCCAGAAGACGCCAAGAGTCTGGACAGCGCCGAGGGAGTGGCGTTAGCCGAAGAGCAAAGCGAGAACAATTCCTCAAACTCTGACATTGTCCATGTGGAGCGTGAAGATGCTGAACTGCTTGAAGAAGGTGGGGAGACGGTGGAGGAAGGGGAGCTGCAGAGTAGCGTACTTAGCGTGCTGGGCAGCGAGAGCGAACTCGCCGCAGTCAGAGAAGAAGCGTCAGATGCAGAGCCGGCTCCACCCGCACCGGAGCCAATTGTGGAACCAATCGTGATGGAGATCCCTCCACCTTCACCTCCACCTCCAGCCTCAATAGAGCAAGAGCACCAAGACACCCATGCTGCTTCTACCGCCTCGTTGCCCGTGCCTGAGCCTGAGCTTCAATCTCAGCCTGTTCCAGCTCCTGTGGAGCCACATTCATCATCCCCACCGGATCTAGAACCAGAAGCAACCCTTGAGCAAGTGATACTTCCAGAGGTTGAGCTGAAGGCCTACGACTTCTCTGTCCCAGACCCTCCTGAGGTGCAGACAAAGACAGAGCCACAACCCGAGTGCTCTGACCTCCCTGTGCTGCTATACAGCGGTGCTGCCCTGGTGGCCATTGCTGCAGTATTGGCCTTTGGAGCGCTGGCCTACAGGAAGAAGTAGAAAGTCTGTGAATGTCCATGACCTCACTGTATCTCTTGCCCTAATGGAGCCCTGGGGGTCAACGTGCCGCCACAAGCTATACTTTATGGGAAAAGTACTCCTCTGATATGTGTCATACCATTTTGTTTTCTGTTCTCCTTGCTTTTATTTGTTGGCTTAGTTCTTTAAACCATCTTTATGACTGGACGGGAACTTGCAGGTGTAAATTCAGGTTTCTTTTGTGCTGTACTCGTGAACATGGGAGTGATCCGTTCACTAGGCTGTGACCTAGGTTTTGCCTGGTTCCTTAATATTAACGAAAGAAAAATCAAGGCTTCAGATCCATAGGAAGTTTTTTGTTAAGCATATTTATTCTTTTATATATATATATATATATATATGTATATATATATTCGATGATTTAATGAACTTAAGTTTGTTTTTAAAGCACTAGCTTCTGCGAGTGCATGATTATGAATTTACCTTATTAGACATGAAATATTAAAACACAAAACTTTTTATGGGCAATGCCCTTTAGATGGATTGTGTGACACTAAAAATATATCCATATTTGAACAAGATTACTCACAATAATCAAAAGCGAAGTCATCACGTATCCTTGATTTCTTTTACACATCATTCGGGCATTCATATCAACCATCTTTAGTGTAATATTAGAATAAATTGGGCCTGATTATGCTTGAATGAATGCTTTTGTTTGAATTTCCCCTTTTAAATCTAAAATTAGAAGCCTAGGTCACAGCCTGAAATGGGAAACTCCTTCACTTTGTCCGTTACATTTTATTTAAGGGATTGCCATCAATAAATGTACAACAATTTTCTATAATGTGAACAACTGTTCCTTAAGGAACAAAAACATGTTTGTTTAGGGCTCATGTGAAAATACTACACCAGCACAGTCAATAGTGCCATGACAACAGGGCCGTTGACTGAATTTATCTCAGAAACAGGAATCGGAAGATCATGTTTGGAAAGTCATGTTTAGCTTTATAATATGATGTTTCCAAGCATGCATTTTGTAATTAAATGTCCCTAATTCTGGGTCAGGAACTATTTCAATAAAATCTTTTTGTGAAGTATTGAAATATTATGTATGATGAAACATTAAACTGGTGGTTTAATCTTAAACCAACCTGTTACAGAAACATCCAAATGGATTTTGTAATTGTAGAGTAAAAGTGATTTGCTGTGTTAGATAACATTAAAGGTAGGGTAGGTGATTTCGGAGAGGCTAGCAATAGCAAGCTAGCTTTTAAATCATAAGATCCCATCTTCAGAGCGTCTCCAAAGCCACACCTCCTCCAAAGCACATGAACACGCACTGTTAGAGCAGTCTGCAAAGTGTCATGAGAAACGGTATTAAATTACCTCATGTCTCAAAACACATAACATTAAAATAATAATGATCGTAAACAACTAATAGAGCTGTGGTTGTACCACCTGACTGCTGCAAGTTCATTTCAGTGTTGATATTGTTGCCATAAAATCACATAAATTCATTAGACAGTGTTCTCTTTAGTTCTCAGAGTTGAACGCAATGGGTTGCCATCTCTTAATTAGTCGTTATGGTGTGAATGCAGCATTAGCTTGTTTTGGTTCAGGAGAAACTGTAAAAGGTGGCTGATTGTTTGCAGCACTTCGTGACTGTCTGCAACTCTGCATAGCCTCATGAAATGCGCTGACAACGTGTGATGTCTGCGCGAAGGTATGCAACATTGAGAGGCAGGTAGGACATCCTGTTATTGAATTCGGACCGAATGCATTTTTTTTTTTGGCCATGAGACTTCCACAAAAGATATATGTATATTTTTTATCGCTATCAGGATGTGAAAGGAGTTTAAACTTATATAACAAAAAGTGATTATGAAAAATATTGCCCACTCTAAATTTAGCTGTCTGTTGCTCAAATCAAAGTATTGTCTTCAGCCTCTGATTTACACCTTGCCTGTATCTTGTGCTGTTGTTTGATCCTTAAAAGCTCAAAAGGCCTGCACAGCACAGCCTTGTCACCCCTGTTTCCCTGTTGTGTGCCTATCCAATAGAGACCTTTGTCAAAACAATAAAAAACATAAGCAGAAGTCACATCTACAGGCAGGATCCACCTGTTGTGTCAGTGGTTGGCAACCTCACGTCAGAGAAAACAAAGTGCTATTTTTTTTGCAAGTGAGGTTTTTTGTATCATAGATGGACAAAAGCTGTGAAATAAAACTTCAATCAAGGGTGAACCTGGTGTTTTGGGTCCTAATTTAAGCATGAATTTGATTACAATGAAACACTGCCTAAATTAAAATAAAAAAAGATGTAAGCAGAAACTTATTTTCTTCCTCTATTTTGTACTAATATGACTCAGGCTGGTTGTACATGAAAATAATGGGAGATCATGTGATATCCTGTACAGGCTGAGTTACAATTTCTGAATGCACTTTTAAACAAAGTTAGCAGAGGGGAGATGAATAATGCATTTTTCTCTAATTTGGTTTATTATACAATTTTCTGGTTTAATCAGGATATTATTTTTCCATGGCAGTTAAAGAAACAGCATAATGCCTAATCATAAAACTTAACATGACCAAAATGCAAAAATAAAATGACCTGTTTCACAAAGCATTAAAACAGTAATGAAAAAAAAAAAAAAAAAAAAGGTTTCAGTCTAGACCTTGACTGAACCATGAGCCAACTTTCTCTTTACAGGAGGCAAAAACTTTCAAATGTATATTTTATTTATACAAAAACATTTACATATCCCTTACAAATGTATAACTGGTACACAGATCTCATCAGGGATCAGCGAGATCCGAAATACTGCACCACAGTGCCATAAAGTCTGAACAAAAACCGGGGCACACGCTCACACACAGTCTTCATGAGCACAAAAGTCAAGGCCATCTCGACAAGTTCCTTCTTAAACTCTTTGGCTCCGGCCACCTGGTGAAGTAAGCCCTGCACTCCATCAGATAGATGTCTGGACCATAACTGCAAATGTTAAAGGAATATTGTGAGATATGGGTGTTAAATGATGCCAGGTTTAAGGAGGAACCAGTGTAAATTTATTAGAATAAATAAACTGCTCAGAATCATTTGTCTTACCTGAGGGTCACAAGTGTCCAGTTTCTTGGTCAAGGTTTCAGCGGCTTGGTACAGGACTCTCTGCTCAAGCAAGTCTGCAATTCTGATCAGCTCTGCAGCCATTTCCCTTGCTGCCTGAGCCTGTTCAGCATCAACTGAGATGGAGATACATAAGAGCCGTGTTAACTGACATGGACAACAGCAAAAATACAGTAGTTTTAATATAACTAAAAATTAGGGATGCAAAATAATTCATCCAAAAATCTACTCAGTATCAGTCAATTTTGCATTTTGGTGAGGCCACCACTCATTTCCAATTTGTATATTTGACCATTTCTGATATCATATAACTGAAATTTAAACAGATAATGCCAGATTACGGCAAAGATTTAGCACTATTAATTGAAGTGATTTTCTCTAATGGAGGTCCCCACATTAGAATATTACATATTAACAATATCATGATTTGAGAAAAACATTTGTGTGTTATATTTTCATTGGATAAAATATTGTCTATTTATCAGCTATCTATTGAAACTCGTTCCTACCAACTTTCTAACTTTTTCCTCACAATCCTGGATTAACATCTCGCAATTCTGACTTTTTTCCTCAGAATTGTAAGATTTAAACTCCCAACTGCAAAAAGTCAGAATCTCACAATATTTTCCTCTCAGAATTGTGATATAAACTCGCAATTGCGAGTTATAAAATCAGAATTGTGTGATCTCACAATTCCGAGAGAAAAGAAATCAGTATTGAGAAATGTAAACTCGATATTGTGAGAAAAAAAGTCAGAACTGAGAGATATAAAGTCAGAATTGTGAGTTATAAGGAGATATAAACTTGCAATTGCATGAAAAAAAAGTCAGAATTGTAAGTCGCTATTACCTTTTTTTTTATTTCTTGGTGGAAACAAGCTTCCATAGTTATCAGCCATAACATTAAAATAATCATTGGTTTATTGGTATCAATTAAGGTGATCAGAAAACAGTACACATAAGATAAGAGAAAATAATAAGATAACAGTAAAAATACCTGGCAGTTGAGGCTGAACTTGATTCTGAAGTTCATGTAAAAGATCTTTGTAGGTGAGTGAGGAACTATGTCCATCGGTTTGTAAATCGCCATCATTTTCATTATAATTGTGATCATAAGGAAGATCAAAATCATCAAGTTCTCTTTTAAGTACACTATTTTGGCAGCCTTTTTGCTCAAAAAAGGAAAGGAGCAGCAGGGAACAGTGTGGAAAATTGTCAATGTTTCTGCTGCGGTCCATTGCACAAACCTGTGCTCTGCAATTAAAAGGAAAGACAAAAGCAGTTAGCCTAGTTTCATTATCTTGACAAAAACAAGACACGGTAATTATTTTCAAGTATATATACACCCTGATCGATATATAATTTACATTTATTTAATATTTCACCAGATATCATGACAAAAACAAAAGACACGGTAATGATTTTCAAGACTATATAGCCTACAGCCTGGTAAATATAGGCTATCATTTAAATGCATTTAATATTTTACCATATATATTATATGGTCTAGGGACAAATTTGTACCCAGAAGTGAACTAAACCTGACATTCACATTTGTAAAAACAATATAAAAATAAAGACTTTGTAAAACTTAATAATGTTCTCTGTTATGACAGTACTTCTTTATGCATTTGACAGACTCTTACCCAAAACTATTGCATTCAAGGTAGCCTAACTTATATACATTTTATCAGTTCATGCATTCCCTGGGAATCGAACCCATGACCGTGGCGTTGCTAATGCCATGCTCCACCCTTTAAAGGAATAGTTCACTTTAAAATGAAAATTCTGTCATCATATACTCACCCTCATGTTGTTTCAAACCTATATGAATTTCTTTCTTCTGCTGAACAGAAAGGAAGATATTTAGAAGAATATCAGTAACCAGATAGTTTCTGGGTCCCATTGACTTCCATAGTATTTTTTTTCCTACTATGGAAGTCAACGGGGTCCATCAACTGTTTGGTTACAGACATTTTTCAAAATATCTTCTTTTGAGTTCAGCAGAAAAAAGGAATTCTTACAGGTTTGAAACAACTTGAGGGTGAGTAAATGATGACAGAATTTTCATTTTTGGGTGAACTAACTTATCCCTTTAACTAGCTGCTAGCAAGCGCCTGAAAATATGAACAGTTAAATAGTGGCTAGCTGACATTATTCGGTCAATTATTGATCATTTTGGGCTAATTTTCTAAGTCTTAGTGAAGTTTAGAATACAAATGTACTTGTAAACAGTGGGTTTGGCTGATTCCCCCATTTTGTGCCGAAGATCAGTTTCAGAAGAAATGATTTTCAGATCAAAACAAAGACAGACTGAAGTCGAAATTCATCTCTAAAAGGACCACACAAAAGCTCAATGATTAATGCAGTTAAAAATAAAAATACCAGCCAGATGCAGCACATTTCTGAACATTAATATCACGTGCAGTTCTTCACTAAAAGGAAAGTTTAGTCAAAGCGAAGGAAGCGTGAAATATTGGTCTAACGTATCTAGGTAACGTTAAGTTAACGTTAAATAAACTAGAGTAGACAACTGAATGGATGTTTATATTTAAAGAAACTGCATAAAGTGTCGTGACATTATCGTCACAAACCATGATAAGGCTACGATCTCGTAGCAAAAGTACCGGGGTGTACTGATTTTATACTATATTAAGTAACATTTATTCTTTGATGCAAATGTTCAAAATCGTGTAACGTTATATACATCTTTTGAGTGAAAGAAGAAACATTCGTTACTTACGTAAACCTTCAGTCAAAATAATGGACGGTGAAGCATTATCTCAAAAAAAACAAACAAACTCAAAAAAGTGCAGTGAGAAATGAAAACCTTCAATCCTCGCGGCCCGCCTTTCGTCTTGTTGTTTTTGTATCAGTGACGCGTCACGCACGAGCCACGAGGGCGTGGCCAAAGTCTACCGGAATTTCCCACTGAAGTCTAGACGACTGTGTAGCGTTTCTGAAAACATGTTGCTAGAGATAATTCTCGTCGTTTGTTAAAAGTTAAAGAATTAAAATAAGATGTGACTTTTTTAATAAAAAAAACTATCGCCGAGAAGGCAAAGATAAGCAGACTTTAAAGTCTCTTGAAAGTCAGACTATTCAAATGAACCGCACTTTAGGAGAAAGGGGTTTTTGGAAACGAATTTCCCCTTCTGCACTTGCCAGATAAGGAAGAGTTGGCAAAACGAGACGGACAATATTTAAAACCCTCCCCTTGTAATAAACTCAAAAATGTTTCAGATTTAACCTGTACATCTTTTAAATATGCTAATATAACACACATTTAAGACATACTGGGGCGGGGCCCACTGTTTGAGAACCACTGTACTAGGACATCTCTTCTAGGAGGATCACCTGAGTCTTACTAAAAAAAAACATACCCGGTGGACATTTAATTGTTCTGCCGTCTTTATCTTGTGAAGTTTGATGTTGCTGAATCAAACATAGCAGTTGAAGGTACATCAATCAGCATCACTCAGAAAAACCATTTAAAAACTTTATTTACAATTAAAATGAACTGGTTATTTGACAAGATACATTTGCCATTCAACAGCAAACCTTAAATATGTGCTGATTCATGCACCACATAAAACAGCAGTGGCAGTGTTTGTTTTTGACACGAGTCAAGTTCAAGACAAAAAGAGGATCTGATGTGTTATTTTTACCATGACATGCTGAGTAATGCAAAAGTGTCAGACCGTTTCATTCCAGAAATACAGTTTGTAAGCATGTTGAGACAGTACATGATTCAGTGCTAGTATCCGGGGAAACCAAAGCTCATAGACCGGGCTGCATTTCTACCCACAAGCTTCCTCCCAGCTCTCGGAAGAGACCCTGGTTGGGATGACTGCTGGGGTGAGATAGCAGCCAGTCGGGCTTCCTTGAGTTCTCTAAGTAGAAATAAAAGGCGTTGCAGTAAATACCTCAGCATAAGTGATTATTTCAAGGAAGTAAACAATACAAGTAGTGCTTCCTTATGAAATAAAGTACTACAGTATAGTATAAATGCCAGATGACTCACCTTTCCAGCATAGCCGTTCTGAACTTCTCCACATTTAGCTCCTTGCGAAGCTGTGCAGCCAGTTTGCCAGCTCTCTCCTTAAGCAGTGCATCATGCCGACACAACGCAGATGCAGATGGCCTTGTAGTAGGGTCAGGATCTAACATAGTCTATCAAATACAAATGTATTGTCCATATTAGGTTTTCAGTTTTGACCTCAGAGACTGAATGTATGAATCCATGGTAAACAAAACTTCAAAACCACTAGCTCATTTAAGAAAATTCTTCAGAATTGCAGAGGACTGAACCGAAACTACATTGACCAGCATTTTATGATAGTTGGTTCTATGCCCTCTGCTGGTGGAATAAAAGTAAATAAAATACTTTTTTTAAACCACCCAAGACTAAATGAATATGAGAAATACACACCACTGTCATTTAAATGGAATTAGACTGAATGCTGATACTTTTAGTTTCAGTTCAGTCCTCTGCCCAGCCATTCTGAAGAATTATCATGAATATGCTGGTGGTTTTGAAGTTTTTTTAAAGTCTCTGATGTCAAGTAGTAAGTTTTGGGAAACTTAACCAACTTTGTCAAAACCATTATAAGGAATGCAATGAACCACTAAGATGTGCTTACTCAAACAGTACCTTTAAAAGGTCTTTAAAGGGTGCTGGTAACTCCTGGGGCAGGCTGGACAGCTCGCCCTGTCTGAGGCTATGCCAGTTGTCTCCATTCTGAGGAAGTGGTGGAGCTCCAGCAGCTAATAACAGTGTCAGGCCCAGCGCAAAAATATCTGCTTTAGGAAGATGCGTGTAGTCCTGTAAACAAAAAAAGCAAAATGCAGCCAGCAAAAAAAAAAAAAAAAAAACCCACAGCAACAGTTGGTCACATCCACAATTATCTTGTTTTGGCAGTCATTGTATATAAGATCAGTGCAGTGCAGTTTAACCTCTGCAGCAAACAAACCCTGAGAAAGCTCAAACAGATATTGTACCTCTCGCAGGACCTCATAGGCCAGGAAACGGCTATCCCCTTCCTCTACCTGAGGGCTTGAGATTGATGTTACATGACCCAAGTCACCTAAAGAACAAGGGACCCATGATATCAGCTATTAAATGATATATAAATGGCAAAAGAGTGACATTTAATAAGCCCTTCACTGATGGCTTGTTTTAACTATGTGTGCGCGGTTATTTTGTGTGCACAACATGGATAAGCCTCAACAGGTAAACATGTATGCTGTATGGACAGCTGGACAGACTTTACCATAATCAAAATTTATGCTAGAACAGCAATACGCAAAATTTGTTTGGCTGAAATAATCACGAGGTTGCTAGTTGCTGAAGAACTTTACTAAGACTAGTTTAATGTATCACCCTGAACAGCATAACGAGCTCAGTTGCCCAAATTTAAGTTAAGTTTAGGGTAAATTTAAGATTTAATATAGGTTTCGGTGAAAATTATGTTGGTGATCAGTAATTATTTCAGGACATTTATTTTATCCTATTGTGGGGCAATTTAGAGATCCATCCATGTTAGATAAACCTTCCGGATCACTAAATACCTGAATATATTGAAAACTTGTGCATTCAAGGGTTGAAAACATGGAGAGGTAAGAAGATACCAATTTTATATACAACCCCAGAGGAGGGGCTTTCATCCTCTTCTTCACTGTCTCCCTCTCCACCAGCACTCGAGCTGGGTCGACGGCAGATGAAAATATTACCTGAAAAGGATGGAAATTTAAGTATGTGCCAGTCAAAATGTCAAATTTCTCATTAAGTGGTAGAGGCATGTGAAAAACAACAAAAGAGACACGGAGCTCACTGGGTTTAATATCGAGGTGCACTAGCCCTGAGCTGTGGATGTATTTGAGCCCCATGGAGACCTGTAGGAGCAGATCCCTTAGCTCAGGAACTCTGAAATACTCCCCTTGCTCCTCCTTTTCAGTTATAGCATCATGGAGGCTACCACCTACAAGACCAAAAAAAACATTGAGAGTTAGTTCTAAAAAAAAAAAACCCCAAAAAACCCACACACACTCACATAACCATCTACATTATGTTGTATTATGATCTTCTGTCCTACCATCACAGTACTCATTTTGTATAATCATGTGGTCATCTTCAGCCCATGCAGAGTAGTATCGGACAACATGAGGGTGATGGCCCAACACCGCATGAGCATAAACTTCCTTTAAGGCCAACTGTCTGAAAAAAAAAGGAACTTGTTTTACATTAATAAGGTCTAAAATTCATCAAGGAAATCACAAAAATCTTAACCTAACTTCACACAGGGCTTAGATTAAACCAGGATTAGGCCTTAGTTCAATTAGGGCATTTAGGTTCATGGATACAAATAGGAGGTTTTCAATCAATCTATCTATCTATCTATCTATCTATCTATCTATCTATCTATCTATCTATCTATCTATCTATCTATCTATCTATCTATCTATCTATCTATCTATCTATCTATCTATCTATCTATCATCTATCTATCATCTATCTATCTATCTATCTATCTATCTATCCATCCATCCATCCATCCATCCATCCATCCATCCATCCATCCATCTAACACTGCTGCAAAGATGTTTCTAATATGACGGTTGAGGGAATGACAGCAAATTTGACATTCTCTCTTCTGCCTGCTGTAAGCCATTTCTCTACACTCTTAAAGTTTTCCAAAAGGAGCTATTCAAAGCGATGCCATAGAAGAGCCATTTTTGGTTCCCCAAAGAACCTTTCAGTGAACAGTTACAGGTTCACCCAACTATGATGACTTCTGTGTCTGAGAACCCCGGAAACATTAAAAGGGTCCATTTGGAAAAAGAAGATTATTAAGCACTGTGGCAGTGCTGACTCACTCATTGGCGGAGCCTGCAATTGGCCTGCGCGAGCGCTTGATGGCGTACATGCAACCATCCAGCCTCTTCACACATCGATACACGGAACCAAACTCGCCCCCGCCGATGCAGCCCAGCTCTAGAAACTCACTCTCATAACGTGACAGCATGCGGGATGACACTGCTGGCCTCTGAAGGCCAACAGATGGGAGACCATGTGAGAGAACACAGATTTACCAAAGCTTCCGGCGGGATTATGAAGTATTATAGACCTACTACATTAAAAGACAAGGATGACCTACTATGGTCTTTGAAACTATACCTTTGAGGGGAGGAAGAAACTTTCATCCTCTGATGAGTTCTGAGTGTCCATAGATCTGTTGAAATAAAGATACTTCAATGTAAATCCAGTTCCACAATGGGCATTGCTTATATGCAAGTACTGTTACCTTTGTGCATCATCCTCATAGTCATCACTCCTTTGGCTCTTCCTCTTGTGGTGTTCACTGTTCCTTCGCACCGTGTCTGGTGTGAAAGGGTTAACGTTCACTGAGGGCACATGGTCAAAAGCACTAGGCAGACGAAGGAATCTTTGACTGCGACACGGCTTGCTGCTAGAGCAAGGGAGGGTCGATTTAGAAAGCAAACTCTGTAAGTGGAGGAAGTTGGATGATGTAAATATAAATCTTTATAGGGTCAACTGTATATGTATTGCTCATACAAAAGTATACAGTACACTGCCATTGCATCAAAGTTCACATGAAACTGTAGAGATGGAAGATTACCTTTGGTGTACTGGGCGAGTCACAAAGCCGGAGTTTTTTCCAGGCAGCATACGGTATGGGAGAAGTAGGGATGGAAGGGGAAACAGTGATGCTCCTGGTGCGGTGGCGCTGTATCCGGGGCGTCCGACAGGGGCTTCTGACCAAAACACTTCTGTGTGCCCATTCATCAAAGCTATTGTCACTGCTGTCCTCCTCCCCACTGCTGGAGAAGTTCAGGTGCTGCTGTGCTGCATTCACAGAGGCCATTTTAGACCACTACAGTCAGAAAAAAAAAAGAGAAAAAACCTGATTTATTCTAAAGGGGTTTAGAATGACAACTACCATACTGTAAATTAGTGGTCAGCCAATGAAATACCAATGAAATATCAACAACAGGTTGGGGTGACAGATGGCCAATAAAACAACTTATATGGTGTATATGGGTTTATTCAAATTAATTATAGCAATTGAGATCTGCTGAAGTTTTGTTTACACAATATGTATTTGAGGTAAAGAGATGAGTGGCAAACATAATCAGTTATGTTATTTGATGTTATATGAGAGCAGTCTAGCTAGGCCTCTAAAGATGATTTATTATCGTAGAGCTAAATATTTACAGATTCTTCTTTCACAATATATCGCTTCCATGGTGTTATTATGCAGTTTTGAACATAAATGCAGTCCCAACTTACCCTGAAATAAGCTCACGAGCGACCACGCTTGAACTTGGCGCGTCAAAGTTAACGAGGTCCTTTAACTATGGGCGGAGTGACTCGACCATTAATTAACTCTGCTAACTAGTATCAAGCGTTTAGATTTACTCAGTAGGTGTGTTTGACTTGAACCGATCGCAACTTCACACATGAACACACTTAATGACTCGAATCTTTTGTATCTGTTCTCCGAAAAGATTTGTTATGATCCAAATAGGAAGGCAACGACGTTATACGTTTGTGTGTGAAATGAATCACGGAATAAGTAGCCTAATCAATAATTTATTTATTTAAATGTCCGTGCCTTCATATGCTTAAAGCACTATAGACTACACAAATATCGACACTTTCAGAAAACATGATTTATTTAAATAGAAAACATTTTTAAAAAGTTAAATGTGTGGTTTCCAAAACATGATTTCTGACTGTTAAGGAAAGCTAATTATGGTCGTTAAAAGTCGTCAACATGTTTATTTTAGGGGACTGCGCACACAGACAACATTATGGTGTATTTATTTTTCGGGTGGGTGGAGGTTGATAACGAGAACCCTTTTGCACCACGTGAGCGGAAGTGTGTGACATCATCAAAACAGTGTACGCCTGGGTAGCGTCTGTTACCCTGTCTGTATTACTACATTTAGGGATTTGTATCGCAACTAGCGCTATGTTCCGTTTCTTGCGTGGCGTTGGTCGCTCCGACTGACCGCTCTGTACCGAGTGCAACGACTTTGTTTATTTCTTCGATAGTCAATATCGAAAAACGCTATGGTCGAGCAGTCGGATCGCGCCCCGCTGCTGGACTGGGAGGAGGTTCCCCCGGCCGAACTTGCCCCATCAGTTCCATCACCGGAGACGGGAGATTCAATACAATCCGGTCTATCGTGTTACCCGACCGAGGGCAGTGTAGGGGTAGATATCTCCATAAACAGAAGCCCAGCGAGACCGAATAGTGTAACAGCTGTTCCAGGTGAAAGTGCACATTCTCCCTATAAACACAGCGGCCCGGGAGGAGATGCTTCTGCCACTGATGAAGACGGAGACTGCGCCTTTCATGGGCTGTCGGTCAGGGATCGGAGGATCACTGGGTCTGGATGGGAAGAAAAAGATCAGATTGTTGCTGTGTTTGTTGTGACATTCGACACCAGATCGGGTGAGGTTAATCAACAAATAACTGTAAAATGACTGACTGAGATAAAAAAAAAAATTGTATGTGGCAGTCACAAATAAGAATGTCAGAGATGATGATGATGATGAAGAGGATAATTTTTTTAAATGATATTTTTAAAAAACTAATTTCTATTTTGATTTAATAACAATAACTTTTCTGCAAAAAAATAATATAATAAAACTTATTTTATTGTCACATGACAAAATCGGCTTCCTGTATGTTAGTTACTCAGAAAGTTTTAGGATAATATAAACAATATATTTTTTATTAATTATTCTTTTCTTTTTTTGTCTCTGCTGTTTGTTCTAATAATCTAACAATGAAAGATTATGCTGAACTACTTATGCCTACACTCCTTTTTTAATTTTTTAATTTTATTTCAGACTTTTTATGAGGTTTTTATTTATTTATTGCAGTCTCCAAACCATTACACCACTTATTTTTTACTGGAAGCTACACAAAACATATCAAAATGTTTCTTTTAATTCAGAAACTGAAAACTTGTTTATCATAGATGTGTGCAATAACACCCTGTGCAATAATGTGTGTTTGTGACAGAGGCATCCTCATTTTTCCCATATGGGAGGATTTGTGTTATCACTAGTAAGGAAATAAATAGAATATGAAGTGAGAGTTGTATAAGTCATCCGGCAGACTGCTGTGCTGTTCTTACCCAGCTTCCTCTTTTGTTTCTAGGAAGTTTATCGGAGAAAGGCATTTGGAGAGTTTTTGTGTTCTTCTGCAAACACTATTTGACAAAAACCTAGTCCAACAGCTTCATAAATGTTTACATAGGCCCACATTGTGTCTTTTACAGGGAACATGATAGAATGGTGCCTACCTCAAGATGTGAATCTGGAGGGAGTAGAGTTCAAGTCAATGGCCAGCGGCTCTCATCGGATCTCAAGTGACTTCATGTAGGAATCTTATTCTTAAATCTCATTGTATTTATAAGGGGCCGAGGGCATTTGTAACATTTTTAAACTTTTCATACATAACACATAACTAATAACTGCAAAACTACCTTCCTATAATAAACATTTGATTTAACTGTGGTAAAATTAGTAAGACACACTACAATAATTTTCTGCACAGTTTAAACAAAGTTTAAGTAGGACTTACTTAATGCATGAATACATGAAATTTCTATTTCATATCTAGTGTTACATTTGCCCTGGACCTCACATTATAAAATCCTTTATGTTATCTATTTTTTATACATGTTACTTTTTAACCAACAACCTAGAAATGGAATAAATGTTTTGAATCCAAATATTGGATTGGATACTCATCCACATCCTGTTACATAAGATTTGACCAATTGTTTTGCTTTGTAATGTGTTTGTCACATTCATCAAGGTAATTTGTAATCATGGAGCAAATTGTTTGATCAGTAGTATTTTCATACTTGCATTCAAACAGGTTAATTTTGTGCACATAGCCATGTATGCAGATTAATCCAGATTAAATGTGCTTGTCTCTTTTTGTAGATATTTCCGTAAAGGCTGTTACTTCGGACTAGCGTGCTTTGCCAACATGCCTGTGGAAAGTGAGCTGGAACGAGGAGCTCGGATGAAATCTGTAGGGATTTTGTCTCCTTCTTACACACTGCTATACCGTTACATGCACTTCCTGGAGAACCAAGTCCGGTGAGTGTATTCTTGCATCACTGTTTTACCTTGTTATGTTTCCTCCTCTTACTCTTTTGCACGCATCATTACTATTTTAAGATGTTGTTATGCATTAAACATAAGCTCTGAGTTGCATGTGATGGTGATGACGTGATATCTGCGTGAAGGTATGCAAATACATTGGTTGACAGGCAGTTTCAGATTTTTTGGTCCTGAGTCTTCCATATAAGATATATATATTATTAATTGCTGAGGGCGGCACAGTGGCTCAGTGGGTTGGTCTGTCGCCTCGGTCTTTCTGTTTGAAGTTTGCATGTTCTCCCTGTGTTTGCGTGGGCTTCCTCTGGGCACTCCAGTTTCCCCCGCAATCCAAAAACATGCAGTATAGGTGAATTGGAGACTCTAAAATTTTCCGTAGGTGTGAGTGCAGTGCTGAGTAGGTTACTTACAAATTATAGTTGGTTACTGATTCCAAATTACATGACTAAAATTGTATTTAGTAGCATAATCCATTACATAACATATTTAAGATAATGTAATCTGACTACTCGGATTACTTTTAGATTACTTTTGACCTAACTTTATCACATTGATTTGAGTAGGATAATCTCGTACCATTTTAATATAAAAATACAAAGAGAAGGAAAATGTATTCCATTCTTTTTTATCAACAACATGAAGCGCATTAAATATTACATTATGGTTCATGAAGGAACTGCAGGGGTTTCTGAGTTTAATGAAAAGCTATTAAGTAATTAAATCATAAAAATGTCAAATTAAAATGAATAATTTTAAGATCAAAACAATCTAAATAAAACACTTACTAAAAAAGATACAAATATTGTATTTGTTTACCTGCATGTCATGTGACCATTAACTGACTTCAGAGAACCATAAACTTAATTTTATTATTATTTATTATTGTTTTAATTACTTATTTAATGACGTATTAAATCGCATATGGCAAGAGATGGCCCATAGAATCACCAAGAGGCAGATACGACTGAATTGGTTTATGAATGAATAAATGATTGATTATTATCAGGATGTGAAGAGAGTTTCAACCAGTATAACAAAAAGTGTTTAGAAAAAACATTGCCTACACTAGCTTTAATTCTGCAAATGCATTCTCACAGGCACCAGTTGCAGTGTCCAGGCCAGTACTCTCCACTGGAAGCTTTCTACGAGGATAAAAAGGCAGTGTTGCCCCCAGGAGGGAACGGTTTGGTCACAGCCTGCCCGACCAGCGCTCTTGGACCCATAGTCAACCGCTGCATGCACCCAGAGATGAAGGTTTGAAGATATAACCCAATATTGTCTGCCGCTAATCAAAGCTTCAGGTTTTTTAAAGATCTCTTCATTAAATATTTTTTTACGATAGTAGCTTTAGATAATTAGATGAGTTATTTTTTAGTTTCTAAAGAAATCTAGGTCAGGCCACTCAGGGAATTTGTGTTACTGATTAATCAGAGTGCATTACTTCTGCACATCCTGACCGCAGCATAAGCATGGGAGCGTTCAGTTTCGTGGAGTAAAAAAAAAAGAACTATTGTGAGACAAATTTGTCTGTGTAAAAACCACAAGATCCTCTATTGTTAAAGAAGAATTCCATATGAGGAGATAAATATGCTGACGTATACTTCAGCTCAGAACTAGATTTGGTTATATTGTTTATTGAATAAGGCCTTCAGTCTTGGAATATGCACATTCTAAATGTTTATGGTTGTCATAGTTACATAAAATTGCCAGTAAATAATAAAATGTAATGATATCAACAGCATGAAGTACTCAAAAAGTACATACAATTATAAAAAAGAAAAGAAAAAAGTAGTTCACAAAATATGAAACCTGAGGATTTTAAAGAAGATACTAGATTGAATAACCTCTTCTATTAATCAGCTAAATGGCCATAATTATTGGCTGAATAGACCTTAGTCAGGGTAGAGGCCATATTGAATTTAACAGATGAAAACGAGGCTGTGAGGGACAGTCTTTACAGTGGCACGCACTGAATAAAGGTCCTAGATCATGTGATTTTCATAACTCACAACTTTCAGAACTGTTTTATGGAGTTTTTGTCTACTGATTTAGGGAAGGAAGTTTTGTCGGCTGGACGATTGGTATGTTGTTAAACAACTGTACGATCCGTTGAACACACTGATTCTATCCCGCACAGCCTCGTTTTCATTCCTGTCAAAAAATAAATGCTGCTACCCTGACTAAGGTCTATGCCTATGAATAATTATTTTATTATTCATAATTTTCTCTATGATCTAAAAGCTGTCATACTTTTTTTTTTAAATAAACTTAAAGGACCTTTTTAATATGTGTGGTGTGTCTGTATATGTGGAGTCATTTAATTAGAAATCTGAAGCAACAAATTTTGGCACTTTCTCTGTACACCTTAGATTACACACCCGGCTGGCTGCATGTCCCAGTTCATCCGCTTCTTTGGAGAGCAGATCATGGTGCTGTGGAAGTTTGCTTTGCTCAGGAAACGCATCCTCATTTTCTCTCCTCCCCCTGTCGGTGTGGTCTGCTATCGAGGTGAGAGAGGAAAACCATTAACATGAACATTGACACATGGCTAACACTTATTTTCCAATACAAATTAAGGGTATGTTCACACTTGGCATGTTTGGTTAGATTAAAACGAACCCTGGTGCGCAGCAGATCTTTGTTTGTGTGTGTGACGGAGGGATTCTGGCCGCTGTTTTGACTCCTTTACACATTTTATAAGCTCTTCATGAATTCTTAGCTGGTCAAAATAGCATCATATGTAGGCTACGCACATACAACGTGCGCATTTAGCCCAGCACACAGCATCGTTTTGGATGTTCGGTTAGTTCTGACGCGAAATATATAATAAAAGTCGATCAATCAGGTTGTGAACATATCTCTATGCCTTTAGGTTTGGTATCTTTAGGTTTGGTGTTAAAATGCCAATGTGAACGCTTGGCTGAACAGGACTAAATGTTGTTGTTTTTTGTTGGTCCGGACCAAATGAACTAAGCGAACCGAACTACAAGTGTGAACACACCCCTAAAATAACTTGAGAATCCAATGTTACAGATTATCGACATGCACTTGCCAATGTCTTGGCATTGTCATTAGCTATGTTTCCATCCACCTGTTTTAATGCGAATTTTGGGATATCACATAAAAAAAAAAAGTGCAAGTTATTTATAAAGCACGAATGGAAACATAGCTAATGATTTGTGTATTTATTTTAATCTGTAACTTTTATTATATAATTCTGGGTGTTTTCACACTTAACTTGATTAATTTGCTATGTGTTGTTTTGCATCTATTAGTATACTGTTGCTGCTGCCTTGCTAATGTGTCCATTCCTGGGATGGGCTTGACTGTTCCGGAGTTCCGCCCCTTCTTTTACATCAACGTTGCTGACATCACTGCTCTTGAGTCTGAGGTGTCTTATGTGGCCTGTAAGTCTCTCAGTCAAGAGATGGACTGAAGTTGGCAAAATTCAAAATTCCACAGACACAAAATGGTTTAACCATTGTAAACAGTAGATGTTAAATAAGTTCAGAATGGGTGTAGTTCTTGGTTGATCCTCAAAAAAACAAGAATCTTTTCCTCCAACATCTGAATTAGTTGATAAATTCAAGAAAGAATAATGTACTATAACATAGTATTAGTAAGAATAAATCAGTGGTGTGTCTGTGAATTGCTTTTCTGATTTATTTCTATTTTTATTTGGGTTCTCAGGTACTACAGAGAAGATCTTTGAGGAAAAGAAGGATCTGTATGATGTCTACATTGACAATCAGAATGTAAAGACACACAGAGAGAGCCTCCAGCCTCTGCTTAGACTCAACAGTGCGGACCGAGAGAAGTATCGCAAGCTCTGTGAGCAGAGGTACACCAGCCTTTTAAAATCTGAGAGGCATATGAGGTGGAAAAAAAACACATGAAAACATAACTCCACAGGCATATGATGATGTTGCTATCGTTGCAGGCAGATGCTGCTGTACTCTCAGGAGGTGGATGGAGACTGCACATCTAATGAGGAAGAACTCTTCATTTTGTACGTGATGGAATTACACACCTCGGTTTATCACATCAGCAGTTTTTAGTGAGACGGAAAGAGTGTTTGGAAATGGACCAACTCAATACACTTTCTATGAAAATAGTTTAAGCTTTAAGCTTAATGAAACCATATGTATATACAGTATTGTTTGGAAAATGAAAAAATCCAATCCAAATTTATTTTTATACTTTGAATAGTTTGATTAAATAAATGCCTCTTTCTACACAAGTCTCTGATGCTCACCAAGGCTGCATTTATTTGACCAAAAAATACAGTAAAAACTGCAATATTGTAAAATTTTATTACAATTTAAAATAACTTAAATAGTATGTAAAAAGACTCATTTATACATCAAGCAACTATTTATATATATATATATATATATATGAAGAGTTCAGATGCAAAAGCCTCTAAGTGCCATCTGAAATTTTCTTCTAGAATGATCATTTTTATCAAGCTCGTATATTTAAGTTCAGTAATTTCACTTAAATAGCAATGAAAATGACCTATTAATTGTCATTTAAGTGAAATTACTGAACTTAAATGTACAAGCTTGATAAAAATGATCATTCTAGAAGAAAATTTCAGATGGCACTTAGAGGCTTTTGCATCTGAACTCTTCATATATATATATATATATATATATATATATATATATATATATATATATATATATATATATATATATATATATATATATAAAATATGTATTCGAGTGTCTAATATAATATAAATCTAAAGCTGTGGAAGCACACTGTTTTTCTGACATATGTTTACTTTTATTTTTACCTTTTTCTTGTGAAAACCAATGGAAAAATGACATTTATGTTTGCTGTAATTAATTTGATATGGAATTTGCCACTGTTTGTGATCCAGGTTCTTCATGGAACTGAACAACAGAATCTTCCAGACCCTGTCTGAGTTGGCGGCGAGCGCTGATCCTACCCTGACTGCTGAGCACGTGAGAGCCATGGGGCTGGATCCTCAGGCCGACCGCGGCTTTCTCGTCGACCTGCTGGAAATCTACGGCATCGACGTCATGCTGGTTATCGACAACCCCTGCTGCCCGTAAGACACTCTGTCTCTGGAGCCCATTTTCTATTAGGGCTACAACCCACTGCCTACTGATTACCTGCTTTCTTCTCTCTCTTTCTCTGGCTTGGCAATCTCAGGAGCCATTCCTGACACCTCTGGACCACACTGATACTGCCAACACCAACAAGGTGCAATCTGACTGCAGGCTTTTTGTGCACTTTGCGGCCAGTCAATCCAGTGACGTCTTTCTGCTTATCTGTCTGTCTTTATGTGTGCTTCGTGTCCTTCCAGCCATCTTGGATTTCTTCTCGACTCTGCCTAAGCTTGTTTCCAAAACATGATCTCTGTGCCTCTCTCTACCGCTTTTCAATCTGTGGTCTTCAGTTTTGACTTTGTTCTTCTAGCCAGTGCTGTCTGGGGTAACTGATGTGACGTCCCCACTGGATACAAATCTGCTTCACTTGGACACCAGAGAATCGGAAAAGCAACTCTCACTTCCTGGATCCTCGTGTTTTTTTTGCTGGTAACACCGGTTTGGTAAAGTTTGCTTTGAATGTCATATCTGTGTTTCTAAAGGTTTTATGGTTGTTGCATATTACACACTACTGTGATGAAGATTTTCACAATCTCTGCCACATTTTTTTTAACTTAATCATATACATGTGAACCAGTCATTTCGTTTTGGGAAAAAACTGGCATCTGTCAGTGTGTTTGTTGTGTTATTTGTGATCTATTGTGCATGAACAAAGATACACAATCAGTTTTGCTACTGTAGTTTGGCACAGAACTTATTCATGTATGTTAATAGAAATGAACGACTCTGTAGAAGATTCTCAGTCATTCTTATTTCACTCCCCAAATGTCATTTCAATGCTGTTATTACATATTGATGAAATGGAGCATAAAATGTGTTTGTTCATGCTGAATATAGGCCTTTAATCACTATCACCCTTGGTATTGAATGTAAATTATACATTTAATGCACCGGCTGATGCACAAATGATGCAAATGACACAGAAATGTTACATTCAGCTTTTTGAGTCACTTAATATGCTCTGAAGAAATGAATGTGATTCTATTCATGTCTTTGTCATCAGTGAATGCTCATGATTATCACTTGTGAAAGACTTTTGAATTTGTATATATTTGAGGTTTCTTATTTAAACGTGTTTGGGTCGATAATTTCAGAATAACAGCAGCAGACTGGCCTCACGAGGCTGATTAATTTGTGGATTTGTGTGTGTTTATATGTTCATCCTGTGAAAATCCAATCTGGATCCTTAATTAATCAAATTATTTGTAGAGCTGCATTAATATAGGCGAAATTCAAAAGAAAACATAAATGGAAAAGCATTTACTTGACCTGTTCAGATTAAAGTCACTATCCCTCTAAATGTTAACCTGCTTACAAAATAACGCATTGTGACGATTGATTTCTTAGGAACGAGTGCAGGCACTCAGGTTTGTAACAGTTGGATGGACAAAAGCTCTTTAAATTATGTTAAATAAAATATTTAAATTAACAAATAATACTGATGCTTATAACCTAGATTTGCTTAAATGTGAATTTAGTTTTTACATTTCTTATCTATCAGAGAATTTGAGAACTTGTGTATTATAAATCTGTTGGTTGGTTATTTAGTGTCTGATTGTAAATGAATGGAAAATGTATATTAAGCAGCCATGTAACATAATTGTACAGGTGGAATTGTCTGGTATTGTGTATGTGAGATACTTTTTGTGCATTATCTAAGTCTTTGTCATAATAACAAGCTAAATGAATGTTGAGTTTTACTCTACTGGTATCACAAAGCACTAGTGTAATACCTCTGTCTTACACACTACCTATACAGTTATACAAACTAACAGCATGTGTCTGTTGTTTTAAAGCCAGTGATTCTTATTCACTGCCATTTTGAAATAAACGGTTCTTTCTTTTCTATCACGTTTTGTCTGCACAGTATTTGAGGGTAGTTTTAAGACAAAACTCTCAACTAAAATCATCAAAAATGCATGGAAAAGCCTTTAAAAATAAGAGATTGATAATGTCTTTATTTCTTGGTTCATATCTGGTTAGACATTTACAGTATCTTGTATCAAGAAAATTCTAGAGCCATGTTTGCACTCCCAAAAACATTCTCTCAAAATAAACCAGTCTGGACTATAATAAGTTAATAACAGTATGACAACCTCATCCATGCTGTTAAAAAAACATACAAATGACACCATTTTTGAGACATAAACTTACTTTAACACATAAAACCACCTTTTCATTAAAGATTTAGTTTACCTAAAAATGAAAAACTTGTCATTTACTCACCCTCATGTCATTCCAAACTCGTAAGACTTTTGTTCATCCTCGAAACACAAATGAAGATATTTGAATGAAATCGGATAGATTTCTGTTCCTCATAGACAGCTACACAACTGATGCTTCAAAAAGTTCATAAAGAGATCGTAAAACTAATCCATATGAATCGAGTCAATTTTCTGAAGAGACGCGATCACATTATACAATAAACAGATTGAATTTTGGCTTTTATTCACATATAAACATTGATCAGCGAACATAAACAGAAGCTCAACGCGCGAGAACAAACCTCTCGCGAAAGCTCAAACGTGCTGCGTAACACGACAATTAACCTCACTGGAATGAATCTTGCATTTACCACAACTGATGTGTAAGATCATTAATGTTTATATGTGAATAAAAGCCTAAATTCTGTTCATATAAAGCGATCGAGTCTCGAACTAAACCGCTCAATTCATGGATTAGTTTTACAATCTCTTTATGAACTTTTTTAAACATCAAAGTGGTATTTGTGTTCTGAACGACATCTGTTTGGAACGGCACGAGTGCGAGTAATTAATGACAAGTTTTTAATTTTCTTTGGTGAATTAACTCTTTAAGGTCCATAGAACACAAAATGTTCTTGTTAGAGTGTGATGACTTTGACAACTCAAAGTTCATTTGACTCCACTGGTTTTCCAGTTTCTCTCTTGTAGTTTTAGGAAAACGTCTCAAAACATCTGCAGTCCTCTACACAATTTGTTACGTAACCAACATTATCACGGCACTGTCATCACGGAGCCTGTGCAAGCTGCTCTCTGCGCTCAGCACTGCAAAAGAACCTCAGTTTCCGTGGCAACAGTCTCACTTCCACAGACATTGCCTCATATTCCTCATTGTCAATGCCATAAAATCCGGCGCCCTCCTGTGGACAGGAGAAGAAAAGCAATAGATGAGAACGGCTGTCTCACAGCTTAGATCAATGAAGAAATCAGTTCCAAAAACTTCCAAAACACACTGACCTCTGGGAGATTGAGACGAGCAGCACTGGCTTCTATCTGCAAAGCATTTTCTATGGACTCCATTGGGTTTACTGCTTTCTTAGTCCTGCATAACATAAATCAATATTCATTCATGTCCACAAATTTATTCTTTTTATGAGACCTTATAAAAGAATAGAAAATTCTTAAGAAGAAGAATTTAAATTGAAAACATAATTATTCAAAATACAACACAAACTATACAATTTTTCATCTCACAAAAAGCTGAGTTTATTATTCATATTTATAATTTTATTGAAAAATAATAATTAAATGGATTTTTATTTTAAATTATTATTTAAAATGTACTGTTATTTATTTTAATTTACCATGAAATCAAAATGGACAGTTCTTAAGTCATGGATTATTGCAGTATTTATTATAAATGATTTATAATAATGTATTATTATAATATATAATGATGTTATAATTATAAATAATATAAGTTATTATAATATAAAATGATTTACACTAACCCCTCAGTGATGAACTGACCAACTGTGAGGGAGTCTGGGTCCAGAGTTATCAGCATAGAATCGTCCACACGCTGAAGACAGTAGACAATGCCAATCAGAACAAAACCTCAAGGCTATTTTACATTTTAGATATACAAAATATTCCAATATCGAGTGTTATGTCAGTACTCACTCTCTTCACAGGGTTCTTATTGTGTGTGCTAACTGAGAGCTCCAATGTGGAAATGTCTTTGCTCTCCCATCGCTCTGGCTCGGGTTCTACCGGTGGCTCTACCAACACAAACGGATTTAAACAAGAATGAAATACTAGATATAAACAGATACACAATAATTGCCCTGGATTGCTTAGCAATAAGTCTGAATCTGCTTTGAGACAATATCAGAGTAACATTATTCATATTACGGCTGTGTTGAAAATTTTGCTATTTTAATCAATTCTCATTTTGATGAACCTTTATTGATTAAAAAAACTGCCTTATGTGTTATTTAAATGTTTATATTAATTTTAAGCTTCAATTTTATAGTTATGTACCAACTGACAGGGTTCCCTAGTTTACAGCATTAGTTGAAAGAGATTTGTTTTTCCTTCAGAAAAATAGTCATGTACTGTATCTGATATATATATATATATATATATATATATATATATATATATATATATATATATATATATATATATATATATATATATATATATCAAAATGAATCAATATCTAATCGAACTGAATCAAAATCAGAACTGAATCTCAAGCATTGCCCAGTCCTAACTCATATGCTATGTTTTATATAAAGAAATATATTTGTAAAAATGATAAAATACCTTCTATAGGAGGGTTCCAGTAGTTCTGGAGTCTGCGGTAGATGCGGTAAAGGAGGTTGGGCCTGCGTGGGATTTCAGTGGCCAGGTCAGGTGGACGAGGTACAGGAGCCAGATAGGAGAGGGACGCCTGGTGACTCTTTGGCCACTGCTGTAGGAGAGAAGATAATCTGATTAATCCAATACTCACTAATATGTAGGCCTCGTATATGATGTACATGTAACTGAAATATGATCACTGTCAATGAAGCACTGCACTCACCTTAAGGCTACTAAACCAATGTGCGGCTCTTGTTTTCAAGGGGCCAAGGTACCAATATCTTGACAAGAGATAATCAAATTAAATCATGTTAGAAATACAAATGCGCATTTTGTATTTATTTATGCTGCGAATAAAAAATGAAGCAGAAGCATACTTGCTGATAGAAGAAGCGACGTCTCTAAATGCACCCCAACGTAAGCATAATAAAGCAAACACTGGCTGCTCCTTCTCACCCTAAGAACAGAATTACACAATCAACTCTGTGTGAAGGAATGAAAATAGTCGATGCTGTCAAATCTTAGGTTCTCTTTCAAAATGCCTGTCAAATTCACTTTTATTTGCAGAACATCCAGTGGAACCGTTTCTCCTTTCAGTATTGACAGGGTTGCTGAGGTAATGTGCCTAAAAAAACAGAAACATTTTATTACAATTTGATCACAACAAAAGAATTTTCTTTGAAAAGTGAAGTCATGAGACTTACTGTACTTTGTTGTCTGAAACTAGATGCAAACTCTGACTTAGAGAGTTACTGGAACCCAGAGGAATGAAACCGATTGGTATTTTACTGAAGTTCTCCTGTGGTTACAGCAGTTAAAATTCAGAAAACATGGTGATGTTTAATATAACTTAGTCTTAAAACAAATTTATTACTAGTAACTACCTCATCTGCTCTGCGCAGAAGGCCAGTTATCACCTGTGTGAAATACAATGCATGAAAACATGGGTCAAATACAATGCATGATTAATCAAACATTATTAAATATGCTCAAGTTGTCAGAAACCACTTTATGAAGATACTTTCGTACCTCCTGTAATGTCCCATCACCACCAGCAATGATCAGCATATCTGTTTGCTCCATCAACTCCATGAGCTTTTTCGCCTGGCCTTCATAATCAGTCTGTTACATGACAGAAAACAGATTGCAAACAATCAATAAGGTCAAAAATGCATACAAAATAGGTGTAGCCTAAAAAAAGGACCTGGGCACAGGATAATACCTTCACAATTTTAACCTCCATACCAGCCAAGTGTAAAATGGGAGCTGCATTCTTCTCGAACAAATTATTGGCTTTTCTGCAGAGAAAATGTAACTATGATGAAACTGAAATGTGGAAAAACAGAACTGATTTATTACACAGTGAGGGACATAAATCAGTATAATCGTACCCTTTACAGGCAGCAGGATTCAGAATGACTGTGGCTTTCTTCAGATGCTCCTGAGGTCCAATTGACTTATGACCAAATTCCTGTGAAACCATCAGATACAATATATTTAAATGTAGGGAACCTAACGAATCTGGGTATCAAAGTTATTATAGTTGACAAAAGCTAAAACCATATTATTTCAATGTAGGGAACCTTGAGGTTCTGGGTATCAAAATGATTATAGTTAACAAAAGTTAAAAGAATAAAAACACACACAAAAAAAGAGTGCGAGTTATTTTCAAATGAAATATTCCTTACCCTGGCCTCTATACATGCATCTCGTCGCAGCACACTTTCACTGTGAAAAAATATTAGAATTTATATATACATCAAATTAGAAAAGGGGTTTATAGATAGATAAAAGACAGAAACGGGCAGTCATATGTCTTATTATACAAACCAGTGCTTTCCATACAACCAGTGTCCTCCATATGACAGCACACACACAGCAAATGTGGACTTTTTCCAGTGATTTCTTATAGTCCGAAACACTTTCACCACCCGAGCCATTATTCTATATATACTGGCTTTCTAGATATCCCTCTGAAGGTACACTATTGCACGGCAAAACGAGTAGGACTGACTGTAGATGTTCACCGTTGACATTCCATCGTTCTCTTCTCCCAAAGCATGACCGGTGCAACAACAATATTCCTCCTCAAGGGAAATATCAGTTCCGCTTCAATTTTGTAGTAAAATGTGAACATTTCATAATTTTATATATGTGATAAAAGTTAATTTATATACCTGATATAATGATCTAATCGTTCTTGGCTTTAATAGTTAGAGACTATTTCTGTTCGTGACGGAATTATACTGCCTGGATGTTCTGTGCAGAGTGGGATTGAATTTAGAGACGGACCCATTCCAGTGCATGCGCTGTAATATACAAACAGAAATGACAGCCTCATATGATATACGCACACTTGTGTCACTTAGCAAAATTGTTTTTTTGACATTATAAACCTCTGAATGTTTAATAGATAAATTGCAAATAACCAGAGTAAGAATTTCAAGCTTATCCTTTTAGTTACCCTTCGAGGTGATTTGACAACTATGGAGGTTGAAAACTTCGTTTCCAAGACCCTCGAGCTCCTGCAAGAAGAGAGAGAGGCTGAATTAGAAGAAACACGGTAAATAACACACGTCTCACTGTTCTACACGTGTATTTATCTAGCCATTCATTTGTATTGCCCAAATGTATCAGTGAGCTATGAAATATTGTTTGTGTTGTCAGAGCATGGCAGGAGAATTTATCTCCCAAGAATCTACAGAACAAAGGAGTGTTTCTGATGAAACTTCAGATCGGAAGCCAACATACTGGCATGTATGGCAGACGTCTAATAGTTTTTGAACCTAGGAAAAGTATAGGACCCTCAGTTCTTCCCAGCAATACCTTCGGACCTGGTGAGACATTCTGTGCAAAGAAATAAAAAATCCATTGGAGTACATGATTTCATACAATACTGCTAATGAAACCTAATGCTACTTGCTCTCTTTTGTATTCTGTTTATAGGTGACATTATAGGTTTGTATCAGTCAGAGGGTCAGGGTCAGCCATCTGAATTGGGCTCAGGTGTGGTAACACGTGTTACCCAGGCGTCCCTGACGGTGGCTTTTGATGATACACAGGACAGTTTAAACTTGGACAGAGATGGACTCTACAATCTAATGAAGCTGGCAAATAATGTGACCTATAGACGATTGTCAAAGTATGTGCAATTATCAGTTCATACAGCTAGTATCATTAAATACTTACTATTACTAATACTTTTTCCTCAAAATCTATTTTTTTGGATTTTCAGAGCTGTTAGAGTAGTACACAAAATCAGCTGTGTTGATGAAATATGCTCTGCATTAACAAGTTTATTCGTGTTATGTTTTTCCAAATGAAATTGTTGATGCATATGTGATGCATTTCCTTCTTGCAGGGCCTTAAAGTCTTTAAATGGATACAGCAGTGGTCCTGCATCTTACCTGATCAGTGTCCTCTTTGGTTACTCAGAACCAGGGATATTATCACATCAACGTAAGCATATACATGGAGTGACACCTGAAATGGATCTAAAATACAGCATTATGCAGGAAAATCACCCTGCCTAGTCCAATGGGGCTGTTTATGTTTCTTTTATTGCAGATGTTTTGGAATTTAGCAACACTGGGTTAGATAATTCTCAGAAAGAGGCTGTGTCCTTTGCAATGTCTCAGAAAGATGTTGCAATCATACATGGACCTCCAGGGACTGGCAAGACCACTACAGTGGTTGAAGTAATCCTGCAGGCAGTAAAACAAGAACAAAAGGTGAGCAAGATATCAAACTCTAAATTTGGATAGTTAAGGTATAAATTATTTGACGTAGTGTATATGCAGTATTGTGATGAACATCTTTGTAAATGTTAACAGATCCTTTGCTGTGCACCTTCCAATGTGGCTGTTGACAACTTGGTGGAGCGTCTTGTGAAGAGCAAAGTCAAGGTTTTAAGATTGGGTCACCCAGCCCGTCTGCTCGAGTCGATTCAGAAGCACTCACTGGATGCGGTCCTTGCGCACAGTGACAACACCAACATCATTTCTGATATTCGCAAGGACATGGACAAAGCTTTTGTAAGATTTTGATTTCTCATAATTGTTTTGAATTGCCCATTTAACTGGTTAATTGGCCCCAAAACGTGTTTCAAAACTTAAAAGCACCTTTTTCAAGCAAAACATTTCACAAAAATGTTTATTTAAAGGCGGCATGAGAAGGAAGTTGCGATAGTCTTTTCTTCCCTATAGTGACGTATGAGTGAAATGGCTTCTTGAGCAAAAAAAAAAAAGTAAGGCAGGTCCATCAGGAATTGACTGGATTGTAGGATCATTGTGGTTTGGCTGTTGCTGTGATTTCATGTGATTGACAGGTTGTCCTGCCCTTGCTCTAGTAAACGCGTCATCAGAGAAGAGATATTGCTGCAAGAGGGAGGGGAAGATATTTTTATTAAAGATTACAAGGGTGCATAATAATGTGTGCAAATAACTGCAATATTCCATAAAAATAAGAATTGTCCATCCATTTTGATTTCATGGTTAAATTATAAAATAATAAATATACTGTTCAAAATTAAGACTAGCATTATTTGTTTGCAAATGCTACTTGGTTTTATGTTGTATATTCAAAACAGCAAACTTTTAAAAATGCGGCTTGAGTGTTCAAATGTGATTTGGGGCCATCTGTTAAGCTGTGTTGTAATACAGTCATAATAAAAAACAAATCCAATGCATTGACAGAATGAAATGAAGAAGGCTCGGGACAAAGGCCAACGGAGCAATCTGAAACGGGAAATCGGGGAACTGCGGCGAGAGCTGAGGACCAGGGAGGAAACGGCTATCTCTCAGATCCTGAAAAGAGCCGATGTTATTCTAGCAACTAACACTGGCAAGTAAACCTTCCCTAGTGGTCATGATTTTTATTTCAGGAAATGTTTGTTTGCTTATGCCTAATTTAAACTCAAATATGATTGATTTGTGTAATATAGGAGCCTCTGACGAAGGTCCTCTCAAGCATCTTCCTAAAGATCACTTTGACCTGGTGGTGATAGACGAGTGTGCTCAGGCTCTAGAGAGCAGCTGTTGGATTGCTCTGCTCAAAGCACGCAAATGCATACTCGCTGGGGATTACAAACAGCTGCCACCCACGATCAAATCACAGAGGTGTGGAGGAAAAGGAAATGTATCTTAAGTTTGTGAATTATTTGGTTTATGGTATCTATTCTTGATGAGCTCTAACGTTTTCATTTCAGGATATATCTTTTTAAATACTTAATATTTTTGTAACTTTTGCCCGGTTTCTCAGACGAGGCTTAACCCTAGTCCCAGACTAAAATGCATGTTTGAGCTGTCTTAACTGAAAGCAACTTGCACTGGAATATCTTAAAATATGTCAGTGCCATACTTAAATGTCCTAATTTAAGTAGCTTGCTCTTGCCTTAATCTAAGGTGAAATCAGTGAAACAGTTTAATCTGTGAAACCAGGCACTTAAGAATGAATTACATTTAGTTGAAAACGTACTCTCATAATGATAAAATGTTGTCCATATTATAAATGTTATGTATCTTTAACTTTCACAGTGCTGCATCTAAAGGCCTGTCTGTCACCCTTATGGAGAGGCTAATAAAGAAATATGGAGACTCTGTGGTTCGAATGCTGACCACTCAGTACCGTATGAACAGTGCCATCATGCAGTGGGCTTCAGAGCAGATGTATCAGGGAAAGCTGTTTGCCCACCCTTCAGTGGAGAAACATTTGCTTAGGTGTGTAAAATATGTTAAGTTTCTGGAGAAAACATTTTATTTGGCACTGTTAGTCATGTACTATGTTTTATTGTTCAGTTAGTGGAACTTTTCTTTTTAAGATGATTTAAAAATACTGTATTTTAAAGGTAGGTTATGATAGCTTTATAAAATGTTTCATTGTGTATCTTTAATTATCAATTTCACTATTTGGGCTTGTCCCTAGAGTTTTTAACTTCCCCTTTATCATAAATTTAAATCAGGGAAATTCTACCTTGTTGTTCCCCTAAGGAAAGTTTAAAAAAAAAACTAAAATAACAAAGAATCGCTGTCCCCAATACTGCCGTGTTTTAGACAGTGTTTTAATTTTTTTTAATGTTTATTTTAAGTTTGCTAGCTAACTTATGTTGAGGTAATACGGAGGAAGATAACTGATTGTATCTTGAACAGAGACCTGGCTGGTGTTGCTGATGTTGAGGAAACCAGAATTCCCCTTCTGCTCATTGACACTGCAGGCTGTGGCCTGAATGAGATGGAGGACACAGATGAGCAGTCTAAAGGAAATCAAGGTTGATATCAGCTCCAAATACAACCTGCTCTTTATATCACTTAATATATTTAATATAAGGGGTTGGATAATGAAACCTCGGTTCGTCCTATGTGGTGGTATGCCGACATTACTCTGGATACCATAGTTGTCGATACATCACAAAGACTTGCTGTCCTGGGCGCACAAATAATTTGCTCTGATATGTCTCCCATTATTTTATGTACAGCTGTGCTATTGTTCTGCTAATTCATACATTATATATATATTTAATAATAAAATACTGTGTATGAATAAGCTTTTCTCTTTATTCTCTTCACAGGAGAAGTAGACATTGTGGCACTTCATATCAAAGCTCTTACTGAGGCTGGAGTTCATGTCAAAGACATTGCAGTTATTGCGCCCTATAATCTCCAGGTGAGATGCTTTTAAAAGTACTTATGTGTAAAAAAAAAAAAACTATCTGTGCAAAGCAATGGCTTCATTAGGATTATACTGCTGTTTCATTATGAATATAATTCATTCATGCATTGAAAAAACAGGATTTTATCTATTTCAGGTGGATCTTTTGAGACAGAAACTGTCCCATAAATATACAGAGCTGGAGATCAAGTCTGTTGATGGTTTTCAGGGCAGAGAGAAGGAGGCAGTGGTGTTGTCATTGGTCAGATCCAACAGGAAGGGTACGCCAGATCTAAATAATGACTACATCTACATTTATCCATTTATTTACCCTCCTGACATTTCAAATCTGTATGACATAAAATGCACCAGCTTCTCCAAAGATGTGATTATAAGGAATGGTTGAGTTATTAATTGTCTTTCATTTACCCCAAAGGTGAGGTTGGATTTCTTGCTGAAGACAGAAGGATCAATGTTGCTGTGACACGTGCCAGACGCCAGCTCGCGGTAGTGTGTGATACTCAGACTGTTCGAAACCATGATTTCCTCAAATCCTTAGTGGACTATATGTCTGAACACGGAGAATTACATACTGCCTTTGAGTACCTGGAAGACTGTGTGCCACAGAATTACATCCGTGATGAAAAGGACAAACAGATCAACGCCAAAGACGCTATATCCGTAAAACAGAAGCCCAAGAACCAAGGGAAGAAATCAGAGCAGGAATACAAGAAAAGTGCAAACAATAAAAGCAGTGAAGCGAGTCAGTCCAGTGTTCAGCCAGATCAACTTAAAAACACCAATTCGCTCCATTCTAAACCCAAAGACGTCAATCAAACACAAAACAAGAAAAAGGAAATAAAGGATCAGCTTCTGAACTTTTTGATGGACCCAAACAAGACAGAACTACAGTTTCCTTCCACGCTAAATTCCCACGAGCGTCTACTGGTCCATGAGCTCTCTGAAGAAATGGGATTGAGGCATGAAAGCCAGGGAGAAGGGAAAAACCGTCGCATAACTGTGTCCCGGCCTCCATCAGGACCAGAGAAGCCTGTGAAGGAGCCTGAACAACCAGACATGACCGGATGCACACCAGAAAAGATACAAGAAGAATCACAAAAAGCCTCTTCACAGGCAGCTATTGATTTGAAAAGCCTACATTTGGAGCGAATGCGCCGGGAGCAGGAGAAACGAGAGGAGAAAAAACAGCAGAGCATGAAACCAGATTTCAATGCGAGTAAAAACCAGTCCGTTAAGAAACCCAAAGCATCTTCCAAAGGTTTGTGATCTCTATCCCAGTATCTGAATTCTTTCAATACTTGTATTCTCTGTGTTACACATCATGGTCTTTCTTTCATAGGAAGCACTAAGATAAAAGCAGGAGCCATGGATATAGCTGCAGCTGCCACAGCTGATGATGATTTTGACTCTCTTATCGATTCTGTGGTTAAAGCTGACAGCGTGTGTGCTTTTGTGAAGTGCAAAGCCAGCGTCCTCACACTAGGGCAGCTCTGCCTCCACTGTAACAGACAATACTGTCTTAGTCACCATATACCTGAGGTACACCTTGCTTTATATTTTATGTTAAAGAGGTCATATCATGAAGAACTAAATATTCCTTGATTCCTTTCCTTGAGATAATTGTAATATGAAAATGGACTGTAACTTTCAGAACTTGAAACTTTGTTCCTAGTCTAAATCAACCATTTATTGAATTCATTGTATTCAGTAACCAGAAATGGCTGTATACAGTCAAGATGATGTAATACAGTGAAAGCTGGTTAGATGCTATTATAAATAAACACCTGAAGTTCTTTTTAATAATGTTCCAGGGTGTTGGCATCAGAGACTTTAAGTTTCAAGTTCAAAGTTTATTATAAGCCCAAAGGGCGATTTTTGGCACAGTATAAAATTTGTAACCATGTCATACAATACAAAACGCCAGAGAGAGGGTTGAAAATAGTCATTAAAATTAAATAATAAAAAATGTATTATATGATCATTTTGAAACATTCATATTAAAGATGTGTTCTAAATAATGTATTGTCTTTTTTAGGTTCATGGATGTGGAGACAAAGCAAAAGCTCAGGCTAGAATGAGGATAAGTAAAGAAGGGGTGCTCTACGCAGGAAGTGGACAGAAGGACAAATCAATGGATCCGAATAAAAAAGCATATTTGCAGAGAAAACTAGACTCTAAACTGAAAGATATGTCATCTCAAAGAAAAACTAAAGTCAAAGACAAAGAGAACTGACATTCTAGGAGACACTTGATCGATCTAATGCTGTTTAATTTAAATGTGTTGGTTATTTACTTGAAAAATATGTATAGAAAGATTTCTATGCTTTTAAGTTTGATCTTTAACCATAAGGTAAGTTCCCAAATAAGGCTGAGAACAGCTGCTATTTATTGCAGATCCACTCTGGCATGGCTTAATGGTATGCAAATATAAAGATAAAACATAAAGACCAGCCATATTTAATTCTCCCAACTGGCACTGACAATGAAAACTGTGAATGACAATTGAGCTTGAAATACCAATCCTAATGCTAGTCTGAAATCCCTTTACAAGATTTATGTCTCACAGAATTGTTGTTGGGAGCTTAGGTAGTTGCTCCACTTTCTCTCTCAGTGATTGATGCATTGATTATTGATGTCAGATGTAATCTCTCAGTTTTCCCATTAAGCTCTGAAGAGCACAGGCTAAGCAAAGTGTTGGATTGGGTCCATTTAATACTCCATTTAATATATTTAGTCTACTACTACTACAGCCTGGTGTCTGTGTGTACAGTATATCTGTCCACAAGAGGACATAAGAGACTGAGGTGGCATTGTGAGCTCCATGGATGCAGTTAGTCGAGGATTTGCATGCTGAACACATTAGAAGGAGCATTACAAAAGGGCAGTATTTCTAATTAACACAAGTCCTATGACAAGAAATGATGTGGCACTACATAATGCTTTTTTTTTAATGCTTTTAAAAGGTCCCCCAAGCCACTTGGTTTGCCACAAACTTGGTCTGGTTTGCACTTGTTTGTGTTTGATACCATTGCATTGGATGAATGAACGTCTTGTTCAGAAACTGAAACAATAGGATCATATTTTATTTAGTTTGTCTTTTTCATTACGGATGGCCTATGAATGGGACAAAACTGAATGAACTGAGAAATAGCAAACAAAAGGTTTTCTGATGAAGAACTGCAATATGAATTGGAGTTTTTACTAAACAGAATCACTCATACATAAACAAACATCTGATGATAGTAGGTGGAAATGAGTCTTTCTTAGTGCACCATGGTAAAATAAGATTGTGGTTAAAGATCTTTATATGTTATGTGGATTATAAGCAGAATTGTTTGCTTTACCATATTCCTTTTCTCTACCACTGCTTGATGTTCTTGTAATGGGTTGACCTTCCTTTGATCAGGAGGCCTTGTACAGTTCAAAGTGGTGTAAAACGCATTTTAAAATGTTATCTAAAGGTTTTTCATGTTAATTTAAGAGCATTGTTTGAAGCATATTTGTAATACTGTAAGTACAGTAGTAGTCTTCTTTGGCTGTCCGTTCTGTGTGACTTGCAGATGACTCAGGTAGATGATACTCTGCGCTTGAAATGCTTACCCTAAAAATAGCTCTGCAATGTTCTGAATCAGAAATAACCATTTAGCTCAAGTAAATAGTTACAAAATAGAAATATCCTTAAAGGAATATGAAGCATACTGTGCTGCTGCACTTTTTAATCATCATTTCACATCGTAATCATGTCACAAAAAGTGGTTCAGTAATGAATAGAACATGCGTAGCTAATGTTCAGGAATGTTTATTGTATAACTGCATTAACATAGAATCAAAATAAATCTGAATGAGATCCAACATACAACATGTTAATTTTATAAACTGTCACAAACTCAAATACTGGCTAAAAAAGGAAAGCTTCGTATTACTAAAAACTCTGATTTAAAGTGATTGTAAAAACTGCTGTATTACAGTAATGGAAATTAAATGATAATGACCCTTGAAAATAATGGTAAAAAAAAAAAAAAAAGATGGTCCCATAAAAATGGCACAATGCACAAATGATCCTAAAATAAGCTTATTTTTTTTCCCCTCTGATTTTGGGTAAAATGTGACCTTAACATTTATGTTGGTTAATAGTGGTTGTATGATGCATATTTATTTACATATTTGTACCGCATTACTGACACATTAAAGTGCACATATTCTAAGCGTGTTCCCCTCATTTATCCCAGTGGCAAAATAAGGAAAGATTCTCTCAGTAAACTTATCTTTAAATGTGTAAATACTGGCACCATCTGCTGCGTTACAAAAAGAAACCTTTCCTCTGTCATAGTCCAGTTCAACTGTGATTACCTGTGGTTTCTTTTTCAGAGTCAGTCGAGTGCGGGGAGAGGTCTGAGCCCAATAGGATTCCTCATTATTTGCAATTACCCAGAAACCCTCTGCTGGGTTGAGGAAAACTGCAGTCTTCCTCTTTATGGACACTCGTGCCACTCCAACGTACCACTCTTTGCTGTGTGCCACCTCTACGTACCAGCGCTGCTTTCCTGAATTGAAGCCGCTAGCAGCAAGTACTGCCATGCTGCCTGTGCAGCGCTCAGGGTTATCTGGAAGCTGCTGCTTTTCCCCATAACTGATGGTGGTGAGTTCATCTCTGATGATCAAGTTAGGATGTGCCGTGTTTGGATCAAAATGGACAGAGCCTGTGAGATGGCAAGAAGAAAACCGATAATTTTCTTTTCATGATTTTGCATATTAGGCCTACTGTACTTAAGCAGTGTAGTCCTTACAAATTCATTTTAGCATTTGGAAGGCACAATTTATTAAACCTGTTGTACATTCATGGTTTTTAAACATTCCAACATTGCGCAATATATATGTCTTGAGGTGCAAATAAAATTTGAGAGCTATGACACAAAGACATTCGTTTCAGAAGGCTTGAAATTAAAGGTATAGCGGAGGATTTTCTTTTTCCGGGTGGATCATCAAGACTATTGGTCCTCCTAAGTGTCAATCATTCTGGTGATATGTTTACGTAAGGCCGTCGTACGTGCTCGTGCACACGATTCACACGATGGCGTGCGCTCAAAACACAGGTTGGGCTTCCCACTGATGCCTCAGTCACGAAGTTTCTACTTGACAGGTAAAGTTTGGCATGCTATTTGGAGAAATCCATTTAAAATCACTGCTAGTAAAAGTTAATGTAAGCTATGATTAGCTCGTGCATATGTTTAATAGGCGTTCCCTCTCGGGAGCAGGTAGAGTGTTGCGTGTGCATTTTTTCAAAAAATGGAGAGGGCGGTTCTTTTCTAAAATTCGGGAAAATCCTCCGCTAAGTGATGCCTAATGCCTAAATGCCTCATTTTGTATTCCACCTAAGAAAAAAAGTCATTGAAATAGCACTAGGATTAATAAACGATATCAGAATTGCAATTTGGGAAGAACACTCCCTTTAAAGTCACCATATAAGGGTGATTCTCCAACTTGAAGCACTTTTGGCACTGTGAGTTTATGTAAAATTCACTCTCTTAAAACACTCTTAAAACAATCTTCCTAGCTTCATTCATTTGTCTTCTAACACAATATAACAGTGGGCAGTTTTAGAATTACATGGTTTATTATTATTTTTAACAGTTTTTCTGAAGAGCCATGTCATTTCCACCACTTTTCAATTTATGTATTTTATTACAATATAATATTGTAAAACTGTTATATAAGATTATGTATCTGTCAACAACATCAGTGGCTACCTAATCATGTAACAAAATAAATCTTAATACTTCATGAACTTAATGCATTTTCATTTAAAGTTGCTAAAATGCCACGAGTTGCCACGAGTTGGGATTTTTGCCTACAGCATCTCATTTTTGCTCAGGTCTATGTTTATTATAAGTCACTCACACATATTGTAAGTAATGAACTATTACTACTTATTTTAAAATACATTTAGATCCACATCATTGGTTATTCTTATTTTTTTTCTTAAAAACTGTAGTGGTGGAAAGTGGTGGAAATGACGGTTTATGGTGGAAAGATTGTTTCTGTTTATTTTTATTTAAATTGCCAGTCCAAAATATTTTTAACCATGTATTTTATTATTTAACATATATGAGTTGAACAGTATACCTAATAGTTTTAAAAATAATGATTACAAATGATATGCAAATTATATAAACCTGCTCAAAACATTAATATAAATATAGATAAATAAAAATACATTTAGAGTGTACTGGAATGGTGATATATAAAGTTTTCAGTCCAAAAGCACAAATATGTCATGAGAACATGCAAATAGCGCACAAAAACTACATATATCATGTCCAAATCTACGCCTCAAATTTCTCAGAGGTGGAAATGACGGAGGTGGAAATGACATTTTAGCAGTTTTTCTGCAATATTAGCACACCCTCATGTCAGGCTTAGCTACTTTTGGACTTATGTTGTTTACTCGTAATGAACATAAATACATTATTTTCATATTTGTTGTACATAATTCAACCGAACTACAGCCAAGGTGGAAATGACGCTGAATAAAAATATTCTGTATAAAAGCTTGACTTACTTTGATTTATTTTCTTGTGCTGAAGAGCACATGTGCCTGAAGTTTCATCTTCAACTAATACATCCTTTTCACAGTTATTTCCATGATTACCAAGTAAATAAAATATTTAAGGTGGGTCTATTAAAGTGGATTTTGTTGAGGGAGGTGGAAATGACGGAAAACCTGGGGACAGACGTATTTCATTCCAAAAATAGTTTAAAATTATGATATACATATGGAATTTTGATGCTATGACATTATTTTATTTGTCCTTAAGACAAACATGTTAAAAAATATTTTTAAATCGATCCTTTAATATAATTTTCTAACATTCAAAGAGGGCCAGTCTGGGTTGGGGACAAGCATAAAACTGCAAAATCTGCTAATAAACAGCCATGCAAAAGCATTTTTAAAAGAAAAAAGGGGCAAGATTTGGTGGTTACTAGGATGTTGGAGCATGAACTTCATAATGACAGTTTATTTGTGCACTTGTTTGTTTATTTATTCACAAAAAAAGGCCAGGGACAACAAAAGTGCCTGTAGTTGGAGAATCACCCATAAATCGAAATTGACATATTGGAATATTGCAGCATTTATTATAAAAGCTTTTTTCTTTTCTTTTTTAACTCATGGGCCCTCGTAATCTTTAATCAAAATAGCCTCCCCTTTCTCTTTCAATGACGTGTTTACTGGCGTGAGGGCGGGACAACCTGTCACTCACAACAACAATGATCCAATCGATTCCCGATGGACAAAATCAGGTCTCGTCCAACATTTTGTTCTTGTTCGAGAAGCGATTTCATTAGAGAAGAAAAGACTATCACAACTTCCGTTACATGTTGACTTTAAAGTGTTCAGAAGACATTTGATGTGTACTTACAGTAGCTGACATCATTTTCCATTCTTTTCCAGACCCTATGCTTTAATGATCCCAGATACAGAGACACATCTATAAGTGCCCTTGTTGGATATTCTGGTTCAGGTACAGTGTTGTTAGTCCTAGAATGAATGCATTATTTGTTGATTTCAGTGTGAAAGGAGAAAACAGACGGATTCAATTTAAAGCAATTGCTAACAGTACCGTCTTATTGCCTCCTTACATTCCTGTAGGTAGAGAAAATGTAAAGGTATTAGCATCATTTTAATCCTTTGAACCAGACTTTATTTTTTGCATCAGATAAGGCCAAATAAGGAACCTAACTTAAAGGTTTTGTGAGTGATTTTTATAAAATACTACGCTGAAAATTATCCTAATGCCCGAAAGATGTCACTGAAAAACTGTACTGAGATATTGCGCTGTATGCTCTAATATGACTTTACACCGCCATTACCCGGGTGTTGATAGAGCTTGAGTGCAGGTGAGACCAGTGGCCAGTTGCATAAACTGTTAAGACTAGTCTTACAAGTTAGTCATCCAATTTTATTCTTTAAAACTGTTAATAACTTTTTAAAGTCAGTAACATAAAAACGTAGATTGGTCTAATTTGACACCGAACAGTAAGACTGATTACCCCTAACTAACTTCTAGTTGATCATACTAGTTCTTAAGACACAGTCTTAACATAATGGCTATGTATATGCAACTGGCCCCTGAACAGCAAGTTGATATCTTTGTTTAAATTAAACTCATTTAAGCCTTGCCAATTTAAACACTCAAGCGCAAGAAGCCGCAAAGAGAACTCGCGCTCGCTGTAATAAGATTTGTGTGTGCACATCCGTTTTACATACTTTATTCAATTTCTAGACCTGAAAACTACTGTTAGGTATCTTAGGTTAGGTTAGGTATCTTACCTATATTATTAGGGTCCGTTCACACAGAGTGGCACAAGAAATTCCTCAAGCGTATGTTTACGTCGAAATGCAATTAAAAAGCAGGGCAATTAAATGACGCGTTCTGTGTGAACCAGCTCTTACAAAGCCAAACATCATAAAGAAATACAAAGACAGAGGAAAATAATGAGACCAATAAGTTGAATGACAGGTGTACGTGGTTACACCAATGCGGCAGGGTTGTAAAAAGACAGGATGTATTAATTCGGTAAGGAGGAAGTTCAGGAATATCTAATCTATAACATCGCTCACAGCACCTTTAAGTAGAAATAATGGTTTAAAAGCATATTGACCTTCAAAAATGTCAGATCATCTGCTATTATGATGGGTTCTATGTAGTTGATGATGTCAGAGAGCTCTTCAATGCTCTTATTGACCTCCTCCAGTTTCTCTCTCACCACCTCGGTCTTGCTGTCGCTCTCATTTTGAAGCACCATGAGTCGAGCTGCCTCCTCCTCCCTCAGGATTGTATATAACTTGTCATACTCTTGTTTTACTTCTGCAGCAGTTTCAGCTGCTTGTTTCTGTAAATTAGAATAACAGTAAATTAGACTGGATGATTCATGAGGAAGTTAATGTTGAGGGACTGTAGGTTTGTACATAGTTCACCTGTATGTATGCTTCCAGTTCCTCCAAGCTCCCCTTTAACTTTTGAAAAGTGGTTAGATGTTTTTTCAAAGGATTGTACCTAGTTGTGAGCACTTTCTGTGGGGTGAGTGTATGGAAAGAGCATTTATAAACCAATCCCATTTAATTTGAGACCCTTGACACCATTTCTGCCACAACAATTGACATACTAAGTCGTAATTATGAGATAAAAAGTCGAAATTATGACATACTAAATCGTAATTACGAGATAGTCAAAATTATGAGGTTAAAAAGAGAGATAAAAGTTAAAATTATGACTGTTTTCATCTCATGAATATGACATTTTATGTCATAATTATGATTTTCAAAAGCATGATTTTTTTTCATATGTGGCAGAAACGGCCTGTATAGCCCACACTCTAGTTTATATATCTACAAATGCTAATATCTAGCTACAAAAGACATAAGACTCATCTTCTTCATACAGGTTAACGTACGTTTCCTTACCATTATTTCCGATGTTGCCTCGGCTATAGGGCAGTAATCGTGATTTCTGTGACCTCTTGATGACGTACAAACATCACATATAAATTCTGCATCTTTCCGACAAAAAAGCTTCAGTTCCTCATTGTGTTTTGAGCAAAACTCCACCGATTTAACCCTGAACTGCTCCGGCTTCTTTTTGAAGACATCCGAGGCTCTCTTTAGAGCCAGATTGATTGGAGGCCTGGATGAGCACTCTGTAGAGTGGCACAGAGGACATCGCCGTGTTCCTCTACAGTCCCAGTGTGTCTGAACGCAGGTTTTGCAGAAGCTATGTTTGCAACTCAGTGTGACGGGGACATTGAAGACCTCACAGCACACGGGACACTGTAGATCCTCCACAGTGAATTGACAGTCTTTAGCCATCGGTGGTGAAATTGCAAATCCAGTCTTTGAGAGGTGTTTTCTCTTTAGAAAATCTGAAAGTAGTGAGCACTGCAATTGGGACAGACTGGTTCGACCTGATTATTAAACTTTTTTGGAAATAGTGTCTCTTCTTAAACATGTCACAAATGTTGCTGTGCAACTCCGAGGACATGAGTCATGCTGTGGTCTGATTAAAAAGACATACTTCATCAGAAAGGAAGCTGCAAAAAATGTTTTTTATTGAAGATTTACCAGAAAAAGTCCATTGAATGTATATACAGGACTTATCTTAATTAAACAATGTGTCCAGTTCTCATTTTCAGAAGATTCTACTGCATAAACATGCAAGTATTGTGAGGGGAAAATGTGAAGAGGTAGTTATAACCTGTATGTAACCAGGATGTGAAACGGCTTTACACAGCATGCAGGGAAATTAGCTTATAGGAAAGGAAAAAGTTACTATAAAAATGAAAGTAAGGTAAAAGAGAAATAAATAAGCAGCATTTTAAAATATTGCTCCCATATATTAATCAATTCAACAATTATAAATCACCATGTCAGGTTGTTTTAGTATGTAATCACAACCAAGATTAAATCTTATACTTGGGGCGATTTTATAAAAATATATGTCTTGGGATGTGTTTTATTTGTATTTTATTATTTAGTTATGGAAATATTACAGGGGCAAAGAAAGAAGATCCACTTTTAAAAAATAGTAGTCAAAAGAAACATGCACATGACCTCAGATTTCTACCTGAAATCCTCACAATGTAAAAATGATGAGAAATCAATTTAGCAGTTATGAAAGGTTAGAGAATTGACAGTTAACGATTAACAAAAGAATATGAACATTTGTCAGATGATCAAATAGATTGTTCATATGAACATCTATCAGTATATATACCGCTTGTAATGTTTGGGCATAGTCATTCTAAAATGATTTTATATATATATAACAATTTTCTTATTTATTTATTCAATTAAAGTGCCCAAGAAATAAGGATACAAACTAATTATGGGCCATTCTGATTAATCATACTCAAATACTTTAGTGCTATACAGGTTTTGTTGATTCAATACAGAGCGCATTCTCTTTTGTGAATCTCTGAAGGTTGTAGAAAATAATGGAGATGATACATAAGGTGATGTTAGAAAACTGCTTCTAACCGCACATCATATAAATGCACCGAATAAAGAAATAAAGAAATTAATATAGTCTACTTTTCACATTTTGTTGATTCAAAGTAAAATTCATCCAACTATTATCAGAAACAGTAAAGTAATGTTGTGTGAACTGTGTAAGTTTCTTATTAAAAGACATAAATAATTGTCATATAAATAGTTAACAAAATGCATAATTGGTCAAGTTAATAAGTTGAACACGCCCCTGTTACTTCAGAATTTTACAGTTTCAGGAGGCAGTTAGAGACATTTGAGTTTACTACAAGCTCAAAGCAAACCTCAAACAAACTCAAACAGAACAGCATGTCTTACTGCTGAAATGAACACCTTTATCTTTTTCAAATGACATTGATCATAGCATTCATGAATTATTTACACAATCTGAAAAAAATTATTAGGGCTTGAAATTTGGAAGACGTTTTTGTTCTGCTCAGCTGAGATAATATAGCAATAATGTCCACTATGAAACCGCGTGATATGTAAAGCTCTCACCTCTTTGATGAATATCCTCACTAAGAGGACAGCAATGCTGCATGGTCCACCCAAAGGCTGTTTTTAATGTTTCTGTCTTACACCAATGCAGCATTATAAGGTCAGTTCAAAGAAATATCTGCTGTCATTCATGACGTCTCTGCGCTGAACTATTAATCCATGTCCTTTCAGTTCCACATTATTCCCAGTAGCCATAAAGGCAGGATGGAAACACTGGAAAACCTCCTTTTGTCCAGCTAGAATGTTCCCAGGAAGAAGGCCCTGGAACTTTTGCTCCCAGACGAGTCATTGTGATGGGATTCAGCCGTTTTTGTCCGAGGCAGGAGTGCAATTTCATACGAAACCCAGCTTCATTGATGAACGATGACATTTCGGGCAGCCCTTCGTGCCATTTGTCTGCAGACACCTGCATGTGTGAACAGAACATAGTGAGTTGCGTAGTTCCTCATAGCTGGTGGCTACAGAGAGCAATATACAATACCTACTTGAGGTGGAAAATGTGAGAGCAGGGCAAGGCCTGCAGCTGCTGGTTCCTCTCTCCGATAGACTCCCCACACATGCCACAGTAGAGCTCCAGCTCTTCTACACACTGCAGGAACTTCACGACCTGCTCTCTCAGCTCATCCTGCTGCTCCTTACTGCGGTAGATGCCTTCACACAGGCTGTGCACCTTCAGGATGCACAGCTGGAACAGAACAACACAGAGATAGATGGCCAAATGCTAATATGCTAATGCTAATACAGAGCATGTATTTATCTTCTGAATGGGTTTAATGGCATGTCATCTAAAATAGATGCATCACCTTGTTTCCAATTGCCTCGGCCAGATCATGTGCTCTTTGCATTGAGTCCAGAGCCTGTGAAAGTCATAAAATTATCAAGACAATAATTTGAGATATTTGTTGATCACAAATGTTCAGTAATGGACATCTATCATGACAACAACACAATCAAATCAGTTTCATGACCTTATCGTATTCCTTCTGCAGAATCCAGCACTTTCCCACCCCGACGTAGATGGATGCTTGTCCAAGGCGGTTGCCAATCTCTGACATTATGCACATGGAGGATTCATAGCGAGGGAACGCTTTCTGTATTGAAGGTGAGCGCATAAAGAAAAGCAACTGTTACAGGCTTGGTTGAGTATTCTACAATAGGAATGCAGGAATAATCGAAAAACATTCGTGATTATGGCTGCCGTAATTAGGTAATTGTGTAAAGTTTTGATTACAGAATGCATATTTAAAATTTTGTTGCAAGAATGTTGTATATAATGTAAATTCCATTGATCAACATTTACTAATCGTGATTATAATATAAAAGGAAATAAATGACAATTATGATTTAAGTCATCATAACCATAAAGCACAATACTCTAATAATGTGTAAGTGGGACAGTGAAAAGATTGTTTGTATAAAAATGACGTGCCAAATGCACTAGTAATTTTCAGTAGGATCCCTAGCAATGATATCCAATGTGATTTTAAGGATAAAAAAACAGAAATGCCAGCAATATACTGGAAAGAAAGCTTGAGTAAAATAGAAAAAAAGATATCGGGGTTTGCATTAAACTTACATCAACATCTTTCTGACAGCGATGAATATCAGCAAAGTTAAGCAGACACAGTGCCTGAAGAGGTCGATCTCCATGCTGCAATGCAATCTTCATTGATTCCTGAGAGACATACGGTTTTATGTCAATGTTAAGGAATCATGTATGCATGTTGTTCTCCAGTTTCACAAACTGTAACATGTAGGTTTATATTTTCCTTTTACAACATTAGTTTGCTTTTGCATGCTTTCGCCAAGTATATTTCCTTTACATTTTCTTAAACCTAAAATAAGAACAGCTCCACATTGCACGTATTGCACATTCAGTATACAGTTTAAGTAAGCATAAAGTTAATCTTACTGTCACTTACATTTACGACAGACAATATATCCTCCCTCAGACATTCCCCCAGGTGGCTCAAATGTCCCACCACCAGATGTTCTTTGACTTCACATATTACCTAGAAATTATGTAATCACGTTGGGCCTCGTCTATAAAACGTGCATGCAGTTATTTTAAAATGTAATAATATTTCACAACAATTTAAACAGTTTTTTACTGTATTCTTACTACAAATAAATGCAGCCTTGGAGAACATTATTTCAAAAACATTCAAAAAACGTAATTATTGACCAGTAGCGTATGTACTAACAGACCCCAAATCGAAAAGTTCAGTTGCGTGACAGCTGGCACATAGCCTGCATTAATCCCCTGCACTGTTCGACGTGTGTAAATCACTGCTGCAGACGGCACACATTGTGAGTGACGCTCACAGAGTCCAAAGCAATGACTGCCTGTGATATTTCTCTCCTCGTCATTAGTGAGAGGCTAAGTGTAAGCTCTGCTCTTCATTAACACTCCTCTCAGACGGCACCTCAGCAGGATGGACTCTCGACTGGCGTATTTTTATCAGCCATAGTAAAGAGGGCTGGCACAACTAGCCCTACAAATAGCTGCACCTGTCAGTTGTGTCGTGGCCCGAGCTGCAGAAATTCAGAGGCCAGGGTTACGCCAAGGGGACTGATAAATATGATCAACATGCGGCATCCTGGGGGATTAAGATGCTGCCTTAAATTCGTCCAGGTGACCAGTGACCCAAGCTGCCATATTTGTAAGTCTAGGATGCACACTACAACATAAATACACATGCTAAATGTATATTTGAAGAGCAAAGTGGCCAAATGAATAAATTTAATAAAAAATATGTCGTTTTTACAGAATAAAACTGGCAGCTGTGGTTGCCAGAATAATTCTGTAGAATAGATAATACAGTAAAAATGTAAAGATATTTACTTGTACATTTTACCATTTAAAATTGTAATTTACAAAAAAATATAACATTTTAAATCAGTAAATCCAACAGCCCTTTTCTGCTGTATTAGCAAGGTCATGCTGCTAGCGTGCTAAAGGCTGTTTTGTACCTACTTGTTACATAAACTGACATTCACCATAACACCGTGGGTAAAGAGAAAACCACATGATGAATCTAAGTTCATCACAAGTAACTTTTCCACAAGCTGAGGAAAATAGTACCGTAATATATTATAGAGTGTGCAAGCAGTGTCACGGACACAAATACAAAACACACATTCATTAAAGGAGAAGTTCACTTTTAAAATGAAAATTCTGTCATCATATACTCACCCTCATGTTGTTTCAAAGCTGTATGAATTTCTTTCTTATGCTGAACAGAAAGGAAGATATTTAGAAGAATATCAGTAACCAGACAGTTTTTGGGTCCCATTGACTTCCATAGTATATTTTTTTCCTACTATGGAAGTCATTGGGACCCAAAAGCTGTCTGGTTACTGATATTCTTCTAAATATCTTCCTTTCTGTTCAGCAGAAGAAAGAAATTCATAGAGCTTTGAAACAACATGAGGGTGAGTATATGATGACAGAATTTTCATTTTAAAAGTGAACTTCTCCTTTAACCCTCTGGTGTTCTGCAGTCATTTTTCACTGAAAATTAATGTGAAACTAATTTCATCTAGTGGAAACTTTTGGTACTGCGCCCAAACAAAATCTTACTGAAAGCTAATTTTTTTTTAAGATATCATGCTCAAATTTTAAGCACAACTTGTTTAGATTTATGGCTTTGATTTTCTAGCAGAGTTAAACGTGTTTTGGAAACTACATATTTCATATAATTTTTTTTTTTTTTACTTTTTCCACTTCAGCAATAATCTGCCACGTGTCGTTTTTAAAAAGAGACCAAAGCCTGTGCTCCAAAGCATTTAGGATTTATGACAGATTAATTTGGAAATTTCATTTTCAGGTCTATGCTCAAAAAGTGATTATAACTACAGTATAAATATAATTTAGTACCATAAAATCCCCTAAAAATACAAAATATTAAATAAAAATATAGTAGGCTACATTCATTTAATTTAAATTATTATTTTTCGGTCATTTTTGACCACCACACGAAGAGCACCAGAGGGTTAAATAACATAAGATGTAACATAAAACTACATAACTGATAATAAAAAAGAAAAGAAGGAACATATAAAACCTTCAAATGGGAAGTGTCACACGGAATTCTAGGAATGTCAATTTATGCCTTTTCACTGTAAATTTTAAAATGATTTGTTCTTTTTACATCCAAAAATGGTACATTTAACAGTATTTTACTGTAAAATGACAAAATATTAAATCTATTATAGTTTTTACCCGTATATAGAAGGGGAACTTACTGTTAACCAATTAACTGGTTTTTACTGTCACATTTGTTAGTCTTTTACAGTTAAAATTACAATTATTTTTTACAGATAAAAAGTCATACACATACATTATTATTTAAAAAATGGTTGACGTGTCATAAAATCATATTAAATGTTTGTACCTCACAGCATTCCATTGCATCTGGTAAGCGCATCAGCTTCCTGTAGGCCACCGACATATGGTACTGGCTCATGGCACGGTACTTTAGACTCCATCCTTTACCATAGTCATTCACTAGTTCAGCTGCTTTGCAAGGAAAGAAGAGTGCTTTCTCATAATCCTGCAACAGCACAAAATATGCAGATAGGGACACTTATTAGCATAAAACAAGCTGTACATAATTATTAGGAACTTGTGTCTTTAAGAATGTTGATACAAAACACCAACCAAATACTAGTAAAGAAAGTTTCTGCAAATTACTGACTGATACACTTAGAATGAGATATTTCAAGTCAATACATGAATACATTTAAATAAATATGATTACCTGTATCAGAGAGATGTTAATGAAAATGTAAATGAGAATGCAGAAAGCAACCAACCACTCAAAGCTGATCATTTCTCCTGTGCGGGAGATAGAACTCTGCCACAGCTAAAAGGAGCCGTCTTGTTATTGCTCCTAGTAGCGCTTACATTCTCTGCATGCCTCTTCATCACATACATATTACAGCAGGCCTTCCTGGCAATCCAGGGGATTTACTCTCTTCAAATCTCTAGTGTCAAGGTGAGTACAAATGCCTATATCTAGCCAAACCTGCTTTGTCTGACTTGAAATTGGATACATTGTACATAACATGAAGGCAGTTTGTTAGTGATGTATAAACTTCGTACTCTGTCATATAACTTAAATAACTGTAGGCCTGAAACAAATACAGTATGCAGTCAGTGATGCTGGTAGACAATGATCATACTTAGGGTTTTCATCAGTTAATACATACACTACTGTTCAAAACTTTGTGGTCAGAAAGATTTTTGAATTTAAAATATTCAGCAAGAATGCATTAAAGACCTTTACATTGTTACAAAAGATTTCTATTTTGAATAAATGTGGTTCTTTTGAACTTTCTATTTATATTAAGCAGCACAACTGTTTTCAACATTGATTATAAAAGGAAATGCATATTAGAATGATTTCTGAAGGATCATGTGACACTAAATACTTGAGTAATGATGCTGAAAATTCAGCTTTGCATCAAAAATAAATAGTTAAATTATAATATTTCACAGTATTACTGTTCTACAGTATTTTTGGTCAAATAATTGCAGCCTTGTTGAGCATAAGAAACCATTTTCAAAAACATTAAAAAAACAAACTTTTGAACAGTATCGTAAAAACCTGGGGTCTCATTTATAAAACTGTGCGTAGGAACCTTACTAAAAGTGTACGTGCGCCCGAAAGCCAAAAATGGCGTACGCAAAAAAATATTCAGATTTATAAAACCGTTCGTACGCCAGAACCTGCGCAGAATTCACTTTATAAATCCCAGTCAGCAGAAGATTGTGCGTACATGCGTCTCCTCCCCGAAATAACCATATATGGAGCTTACAACGCCTAGTTTTACTATGCAGATCCTCATCTGCATATCATTTGCATATGATTATTCATCCACGTGATAACGTTTAATGGTACAAGACACATTACATTAATAAAAATCAAGTAGTTGCCTATCCTTGCCTTGTTTTTGAATACATAAATCAAATAGTGTAAAATACATTTCAGAGAAAGTTTTTCTCAATCTTTTCCACTGGCCGAATTTTATTTTTAATTGATTTATATTTTTAATGTAAACAGATAGGCCTTGGGCATTATTTGCACGAAACTATTTTCTCAGACAATCTTGTATTATCATGATAAGAAATTATCTCTGTGGTTAAAACATTAAAACACAGCATGCCACAGGAAAAGTGTTCAAAAACATCGCATCCACAACAAATATTTCTATTGACTGAATTTGAATATAAAAATGTTGTAACTTCTCAGTAATGATTTCATGTTTAAGTGCTTAACTCCATTAATTTGAATGGCATATTTAATCTAAATGTTTATATCAGAAGTAAAACATAGTTTAAATCATTATTTTATTTATTTAAACTGTTATTTGCGTCAGTTTCACTAAACGGCTCAACACGCTCGCTGGCGCGGACATTTAAGAAGGGATGGATATTTGCTTCAAGTGACAGGCTTGGTGAGTGAAATTATATTTGTATTATCTTTCTGTATATGTTTAATTTCTTTAGATTTTCTGTCTAAAAGTGACCAAAAATACACTTAACTCCAGCTCACCATCGGTGTCGCCAATTCCCTTTGTCTCCAGAATGTGCGTACGCACGGCTCAAAGTTTGCTTAAAGGTGCGCACATTCTCCCGTCAAGTTTGTTTTTTATAGATCACAACCTTTGCGTGGGAACTGGCGTACGTACGTTTCCAGACCCGTTTTGTGCGTACGCACGCTTTATAAATGAGACCCCTGATCTAAAGGCTAGATTGTAGACAATCCTATGAATGAATTAGTTACATTGTACTTATTCAAATAAGTACTGAGTAATATTACTTAACTACATTAATACAATTAAATACTATAGAGTTATGGTTAGGGTTTGGTTTAGGGTAAATTACTTGCAATTATGCATAATTTACAGTTATTCTATTCTAAGGATGTGTATGTATGTCACCTTAAAATAAAGTGTTACTATTTATTTAAATAAATTTAGTAGGAAACTCCTTCAATACTGTTTAAAAGCATCCCAGAATGCACCTCGTTAAGTTAAAAGAATGTATGTACTGGATCTAGAGATATATATATAAATAATATACATATAATTTCTTTTGGGTGACTCCATCATTTCCATGACTTTACTATTATATAAAATGTTTAAAATAGTAATATTAAAATGAGTATGTGTCAGAAGCAAAAAAAGAGTGATAATGTACTGATACCTTAAGCTGGATGTAGAAGTTGCCCAAACTGCAGCAGACCCTGCACTCCAGCATCTTGTCATCGTTGTTGTGAGCGTATCGCAGGGCCTTCTCGTAGCTCACTAAGGCCTTTTGGAAAACGCTAATGCCCAGGTAGGCATTGCCCATGCTCAAACACACTTGCCCATTGAGCTGTAGGCTAACAGTGGTGCCCTGCATGTTTAAGCAGGTCTCACAATATGAGACTGTCTTCTGGAATTCACAAAGCTTCTCGTTGCTGCGTGCCAGGTTCAGGTAGCCTTCCGTCAGGTAGTCAGGGTCCTCCATCTCTCTGGCTGTGTTTATCTGAGCTAGTGAGTACTGTTCGAGGGTTGCATGTACATGGGGACAGAAAACAACAGAAGATAGTTCATTAATAAAATTATTTTACAATTGGCATTGAAAATAAAAGCCCGTTCAGGTGTTTCCCCATAGGGAAAAATGAATCCTGTTGCAACCAGATATGACGCTAGACAAGACAATGTACTACTGTTAAGATGGTCCACATACCACAACAGATATCAAGCATGCTTTATTATTATTACATGAGAACTACAGTTGTTTAAACACATCATAGTGCAAATGAAGTCTATGCTGAACTCGGGAAAGCAGGTCCCTCTGCAAGGAGGTTTATGTCAACAAGATGCTCTGTGCTGAGGATCAAATTGCATGTGGCTCTCCTTACCTTCCATGTAACTATGGAAGTTATATATTTTATGCATGTTTCGCATTGGTATATATATCAGTCTCAATAAGGTTGCAAGCAAATTGGTGCAAATCATGTCTCAGTGTGTGTATTTATCAATTATTTACCAGATATCAATGTTTAATTTACTCACCCTCATGTTGTTCCAAACATGTATAACATTATTTCTTCTGCAGAACACAAAAAAGTGCTTTTTGACCATACAATGAAAGTCAATGGGGTCCAATGTTGTTTCGATCCCATTTGACTTTCATTATATGGAAAAGAAGAAATAAAGTCATACAGGTCCATTTAAATGAAAGATCCCTCAATTTAAATGATCCATTTAACAGTTTACTCTTCATGTCAGTAGATGGAATGAACTTTTTTGACAAACAGAATATCAAGGCACGAGAGCAGGACGGTTGTATAAGCTTACCTGTAGCATCTCTTTGTATTTCCCCATTTCTGAATGTGCTGTGATCAGACACCCTAAAACTCGAAACTTCCCCCCAGGATCAGATGTCTTCCTTAACACTTTCATCCAGACATATAAAGCCTTTTCCGTGTCATTCGACTGGTAGAGCTTCAGTCCCTTCTCAATCTGCTGTTTGGTTTGGTCCTGACCCATTTCTGCTACAAAGTCCCTCATAAAAATAACCATCCGTTTGGCTCTTCGGCCGTCTGGGGAAGTGCGAGGGTGCAATTTTTTTGTCTTTCACCCGTCAATTCCACCCCAGAAATCTGCACCCACTTGCTTCGCTGATCCACAACTCTCAGCTTTGGGTGCAAAGCGATGTTGAAGAAACTGGATCTACGGCTTGCGAGGTATTCAGAGTACAGATCCTCATTGCTCATCACTTTGAAAACACGTCATATGAATCACAAAATCATGATTTCTTTTGACGTTAAAGACCCAACCTCAGTCCCTTTGGAAAGCTGGGAAAGAAAGTTGAAGGAAAAAATGTGACACTAAAGAAATAAGTCTCAATCCAAGGTGCTGGCAATGATCTCCCAGAATATCTAGTCCTTCCACACCCGAGGAGGAGGAATTCTCTGTACCCTCACCCCCTACAAACCACCCCTTCATCTTTCTCCTCCCTCCCACTGCAGTGCTGGCGCTACAGCAGTTGGCCTTGTCACTCTGGACCATGTGTCCCTGGTGGAATCCAGCTTCAGCCTCTGAAAAGATCCAAGGTCACAAAAGACGCTTATCCGCCGATCTTCATACCAAGAGTAGTGCTGTTCACCTCTACATCCTCACACCGTTAAAAGGCTTAAGCACCACAGCTATGAATGACCCTAAAGAAAAAAATAACTTACGGAAACATTTAGTCCCGAGCTACAGCAGAGGTTTGGACATCATGTGAACATGTGAAGTCTAAAAACAGACAGATATTTCACAACGGTGAAGCAGAGGGAGTCAAACGCTCCTCATAGAGTGGCAGTTCCTGTGGGTGGGCCTTGTTAAGCCGCTTGCTGTGCCACCTCCCAGCCCCCCAGCCTTGGTGTCAGCAACTGATGCTTAGAATAGTTCACAAAGTCTGACATGGTATTTGTCTTGAGTTACAGTACCACTGCTTCTTGAAACACATCAATAGGATCGAATTGTCGGGTTCTCAACTGAACCTGGCTTTCTTCGGCCCTTCCTTCCCCCTTTACACCCAGCTTCACGGATACAAATAGGGAGTATTTACTACCTTGCCATTCACAAGACGGCTTATGTTACTAAAGAAAACGTCCGATGGTTGTAAGTCACGACTTACACAATTCCTGAAATGCTAACACACTGCTTTAGCACGTTTTGGGGACTGTATTGTGTAGAATTTTTAATAACTGAAATGCAAGTTAGAAAGCACAGCGACACAAATATTTACTTCAAGTCTGTTTTAACACACATATGTGACGAGATGCAAGAAAAATGGACAAGTGGTACTCACTGCAGAGTCAAATGACGACCAACTCTAAGGGGGTGGAGGGATAGAGTTGTGGGTAGGGTTAGGGTGTGGTTGGATATTCTAGCTCCACCCATTAGGCCCAAATTACATTCGCTCCTCCTCGCTGGAGCTCTAGCGAGGAGGAGCTAGAAGTAAGCTCCACCCATTTGCTCTGCAGCAAGCAGCTTCTCAAAATGGAGGTGCATCATCTCGCTCCCCAAATAAGCAAGTCGTGGTGCAGAACTCCTCTGTTGCACAAGAAAAACTCAGGAACAGAGGAAACTGGTATGTAATGTGATGTGCCGAAAATCTTTGGACATACCGTTTGAATACTTCAGGCAAATCTGTTATCGGTTATCGTTTGACGATATCGCAAGACAATTTGAAATCCAATTTGAGCAGCCAGAGCGTCCAGACATGGATGTAAAAATCTGAATGGGATGATTGAATCACCACCAAATGGGGTTTGAATCAGGGGGAAAAAAAGGATTCCATGTGTTTTGTTGCTGTCCAGACTTTCAAAAACCCATCTGGATGTGCAAAAATTTAGATTTTTGCCGGTAGTATGAATATAGCCTAATTCAGACTATTCTTCAAAATATCTACTTTTGTGTTCTACAGAAGAAAAAGTCATACAGGTTTGGAACAACATGAAGGGTGGGATTATCATAACTGTTAGGCAAAGGGGGAAAACATGAAACGAAACGCGTAACTTATTTTTGCCTTTTAATTCAAGAGGAAAGTTGACCAAAAGTACGGAGTCAAACAACACAGATTTTCAAAAGTTAATTCAGTCATTTTTAGTAACAATATTTTGAACCAGCTCCAAAAGGTCAACAAGAATATGCTATGTCTCTGGCAGGTGTAAAATGGACTGCATCTTCATATACTGCATAAACTAAAATATAAACAGTTGTAGCATACATTTGCAAACCAACTTAAGGTGGAAACCGAATATAAAGTTCCTGTCCAGTCATAAACCACTGAGAAAGGGGAATCTGAGGTGACAATTGAGAAATTATCAGTAAGACAGAGTGGCAAACTTTCATTATGAACATTTTTTAAATGCCCCTTGACAGTGGTAATAAATACTTTTGTCAACATCCTTGAGGATGTTTCGCATGGTTAATCTGAGAACATTTCCTTACATTCAGCGTATCTTGGCAGACATTTGAAAGACACCATATATTGCACACTATCACTTATTTAAGGTAGTAATGATATCCAATTCACAGCTGTATACACTGCAAATGTATTGTTAATTCAGTAAATGATGTGTACAAATTAGTTCTTGTGGTGTTAGAAACGTTTGTGGAATGTTAATGGTTTAAAAAGAAATTCAAATATAAATTCCTTTTGAAATCCAAATGAAATACTAAACTAAAGCTTGACAAACTACGATGGTCAACTGCAAATGACACTGCAGATACTGACAAACATTACACATTACATTTGGCCTCCATTAACACTTTACGGTGTCCTACAGTGTAACACTTCACGTGACATTATAAAGCTTGTACCACTGTAACAACTTCTACACGACTGCGGTCTATTAAATCACCATAGTACATTTTTATCATGGTCCAATGCATTACGTAGAACATCTCAGGCCAAAACAAACTGCCAGTTTGTAAGGAGGATTTTGATTCCCTTAATTACTGAGACCACTGATGTGGCAGGGTTCAATTTCAACGTGTTTGCATCACCTTTCTTGCATTTATCCCTAAAAACATAAATGCAGCCATTGCAGCTGGCCACTTTCCATAGAGATGGCACGCAGCTCCACACTTCAGGGAAGCGCAGCCGAGTGAAGCTGTCCAGCAGTGGGTTATAGCACACCAGAGAGTCGCCCTCTGCCACCACAAATATAAGGTCCTTATGGGCGGTGGCATGCATGCATCCGGCAAAAGGCAGCATGTACGGCTTGGTTTGACACCTCTGTGTGGCTGTGTCGAAGCACTGGATAAGGCGAGACGGTTTGGTAAAGAAGTCCATGTCATTTTCCTCCCCGCCCAAAAGGTAAATGGTGCCTCCCAAATTGACTCCGGCTGCACCCGACACGGCTGTGTCTAGTTGAGTGGTCTCTTTCCATATGTTGTCCTGTACTGTATAGCAAATGACAGCGTTGGAGAGAGTGTCCTGAAGGGTCTTGCCTCCCAACGAGTATATGGCATCCTCTGTAGACACAGACACTAACGTGTGGTGGAGACGGTCACGGGGCAGAGGGGCGCAGCGCTCCCAGTCCATAGTGTGCATGTTGCATTTCCACATGCGACGTGGTATGGAGCCCCCGACAACATATAGATCGGCCCCATGCTTGCAGGCAGCCGTGATCTGGTGACACAGGCTGTTCTGGCCGCTCACACTGATGGCATCATCCTCGTCACAATGAAGAGACACCGCCAATGAGTGTGTGCGTGTGTCTTCTTTCCCAATTAGGTATATGTGCACTTTTTCACCAATCTCCTAAGTAGCAACAAAGCCAACAATGAGCATGCGAACAATACAATAGTAATAATAAACAACAGTTGATTATGAATTCTGCGTGTCAACATTTTAAACTGGTCAGAACGATCTAGCTGGTTAACATAGATGACGTTTTCTGGGCATTGCAAGAATGACTTTTGATAGCATAAATTGGAAAATGTATTAAAACGTCCAAAATATTCCATAAATTTTCAGCAAAAGTGCTTAGAAAGTTTCCTTTATAATTATAATAATTACATAATTTCCAGGTATAATTGCACATTTTCTTTGCAAAGAATTTTTTTTAAATAAAAACAAATAAAAAATCCAGGGGGTTGTATTAAATTGGTTTCTCTCATATCTTAAAGACAGAACTTTTTCTATTAGTACTGATAACCATCTTCTAATCTAATTACGTGTGGCATCCCACAAGGGTCCATTTTGGGTCCTCTGCTTTTTTCCTCTGTATATGCTTCCTCTAGGCTCTATCTTTTGGTTCAGTGTAGCTTATTGTTATGCTGACGATACACAACTTTACCTTCCTGTCAGGTCAAATGATTATTGTTCCATCAGTAATCTCATCTCTTGTCTTGAGGAAGTTAAAATTATGGATGTCTGAAGATTTTCTTAAGGATAAATCTGAGGCCATTGCCTTTGGTCCTTTATTGTGTTTCACTGACCTGAAAATCAGGTAGGTACTCTGTTCTTTAACCTTGCATGATAAAGTGAAGAACTGGGTGTCATCTTTGATTCTGACTTATCTGATAAGCAGATATATGCCATTATTAAAGGAAGCTTTTTTCATCTCAAATCCATTGCCAAATCAAAACGCTCCCTCTCAGAAGGACTTGGAAATAGTATTTCACGCATTTATCACATCCCAGTTGGATTACTGCAATGCAATTTATATGTGTGTATTTGTATTTATATGTGACCATTTATTTGTCTCAGTTTTTCACACCTGCAATTAGTCCAAAATGCAGCAGCTTCCCTACATTGGCTACCAGTTACCTATAGAGTTAAATTTAATGTCCTGCTGTACGGTTTAGCCCCACAGTACATTTATGATCTCCTTTTGTACCTAGGACTCTTTATTTTTTCAAATCAAAAACTTCTTTCTGTTCCTCATTCCTGCTTGAAAACCAAGGGCGTTTGTAGTTGCGGCCCCCAGGTTGTGGAATGCACTTCTGTTTTTTGTTAGGCACACTGGCCATATTTAAATCTAGGTTGAAGACATTTTTTTTTCTCCATAGCCTATGATGTTGTTTGAGATGCATAGGGGGTTTATTTGCAGCATTTGTTGTTTTTAAAATGTGCTTAACACTAGAACTTGAATTTATTTTAAAATAAGAAAGAATCTTTTTTTGCATATTTATTACACATGCAAATAATTTCCATTTAAAATGATGTAATGCAAATATAAAATAATCAATTTAAATTGAATTTATAATTTGTCTTAGGTCTTTTTTGTAAGGCGAGTAGCAATCTTAACTACATATACTAATATATACTAATATAACTACTAATATATTTTCATCTGAAGAATATAGAATATCAATACAGCATTCTGAGATAAAATACTGCATAAACTGTGATAAAAATAATATCTGTGAAATGTCTATTTTTCTTCCCAACCCCTAATCATCACTAACCTTTAGGCTGTCTAGAAGCATATCAGAATACTCCTCTCGTTCGACTTTGTTGTGATTTATCCAAGTATCAATAGCTGCAGTTGGATTTTGTGAGCTTGGCACCCCATCTGCAAATTACAGACACAAATTAACATGATCTCTGACTCTTTCTAATCACAATCTCTCATATGAAGTGAATCCAATTTGCGGTTTGCGCTATTCATTCACCTTTAATGATGTCTATGAGAAGGCACAAAGGCATGTTCAGGAACTCCTCTGTCTGGTGCAGCTGAACCAGGTGAATCTTTGCACAGTGCTTGGCAGCCGTATACAACTCCTGGTCACTGTGTCTGTCCGCCAACCACATAATCTGAAAGAAAGAGCGTTCAACTGATTCAGCAGATCTTTATCAAAGCATTTTGTGTATGCTACAAATCAAAAACGAAGGTTTCACCTGCAGGCAATTCTTAACAACCACAGTTCGTGATAGGAAGCGAGAGCACTCCTCAAAGAGGGCAGTAAGCTGGTACATATCAGCCATTTCATAGGTGTCCTGCAGGTCTTCAACCCTTAGTTTTATTGTTCCATGGTAGATGTAGTCCACCAGCGACTGGAAGACAGGTGCACTGACGTCCTTCAGCTCAATGTTACGATCATAAGCTTCTCTAAGGTTAGAGGTGAACATGGACCTGAAGAAGCTGCTTTGTGCCGAGAGCACCAGGCGGTGAAGCTGGAACTCTTTGCTGTCCACAGTGACGATGACATCTGCAAACAGACCATCCTCCAGACACAAGTCCATGATGCTCTTCACAACACGGCTGGAATGGGAGCGATCGGTAAAGGTGTAGCCCTGGAAGTAGTTTTCATCCCCCGATGGACCTCCAACGCTGTAGCCTCCATCCTCACCAGACTCCATGGCACCTTAAATCTGAAGCAGCTTCACCTGAATACTTGATAAATGACTTACTGAGTCAGCTGTCTCTCATATGGTGGCATTCGTGTAGCTTTAATTGTTAACTAGCAAGCTGGGATTTGTCTTGGGATTTAATGCTCACTGGACTCTAAAATAACTGACAGATTGATGTAAAGCCATATGTAGCATTCTTTATGAAGGAATCTGCTGCTTGCAATCTACACAAACAAAATTTCATACAGATTAAAAAAACGTTCATATGTGATTTTGCTTTTAAACGTTTCCACCGGTTCAAAACATGAAACTTACCGGCTTAGTGTTCACTTAAGCGTTAGTTTTGACTGAGTAATTTGTCAGCCAAATTATGTCCATCTATGGTAAACTGGCCAGCTATGTAGCTAATGCTAACATAAACCATCTAGATTAGGGTCTATTTAACTTCTACCACACTAATGAGTCCACAATCAAACGCAGCAGATTTTTTGTGTGTGTCAGATGTAACTCTGCAGACAGCACATGCGCATTCAGACAATATTATTTATAAATGTTAGCATGTGTTAAATATTTGCCATACCAGGAGACTGCTTGTAAAAGTCAGCCCTAGGAAGTAAACAGCATATTTCTTCGTATTGACGTCACTTCGCGTTTACGTGACTCTCTGCTGCCCCAGTGTGTTGGAGGACTGTCATTGCACTGCATTTCGAAAAACAAACAATGCATTTATTTAAAAAAGTATGCTCAAGTAACTTAGCTTTAAATTCAGATTAATTATATAACGACATCTATATAGTATTTACAAATTACAATAAAAGGAAATAGATTTAAGCCACTATCTCTTGTAGTCACATTCTTTCTCTCTTCCAGTTTGGCTCAAATTGTCTTTTTCCGCAGGTGGAAAAATGCGACGCACTAGACTAAATCAGGAATCCTGTTTTGTGTGTGTGCAAAACGGATGACGACTGAAAGCTGCTTGAATCAAGTGCAATCATATTTCTGTGGCAATGTTGTTGGTATGTGTTGTCCTGTTTCTCATTGGCTTCAGGGAGCCCTGGAATAACTCAGGTAAAGACTTTGAACTTGACGAGACGACATGTGCAGTAAATATTTTTGCTAGACTGTTTTATTTTTTCACATATACGTTTGGTTTTTCTTATGATATTGTACTAGTAGACTACTGGATTGCATTAGCTGTTCCAGACAGTGCTGTTGGGAATGTGGCACTGGCATTCTGTGGCGTGCTGGACATGATTTATGCCAATCATTACGTCAGATTCTTTCAATTACATGAGCACTGTTGAAATCTTTAGTTTTATATTATACTTAACTTTGCCATGCCATTGTTCGCTTACCACTGATCAATAATAATTCAGCTCAGACTTGTTTTCGTACAGTTCAAGCTTAATGATTTCCATGTAAGTGTGTGTGCTGTCATGCAGATGTTTCTGCGGTTCTGCACGGAGGACTGGCATCTCAGGGTTTTATCAGATCTGTAAGTGATGCTAACCTGATGTTTGAGGTAAGAAAATATAGCCATACATTCCATAAAGCACTCAAAGTAACAATTAATTTCACCGTGCATTAGTCGAATTCAATATTGTAGTTAAAACATTGAAATGTCACTGGAATGATACAATAAAATTCATCTTAAATACACTCTGACATGATCATGACTATTTGTTAATATACAGTTTAATAGTCTTTATTAGTTCACAGAAGCAGAATTATATTATATTGTTCATCTAAAAATATTTTAAACATTTCTAATTGGTCTACAAATATTATGCATGCAGTTTTTATGACACTGTATTGGAAGACTACTTTACATTCTAAAAAATATATTAAAAAAGTTCTCACACTATAGCAAACTGTAAAATAATAAATATCATGATTTTAATCTAAATTCTTGATTGAACTACAAGTATAGACAAATACTGAAGAAACAAATCTATGGTGCCCCTAAGGAAATAAATATATTTCAATATAACTGATATTTCAATGCTTTTGCATTCCCCAAATAGCCTAAACTTTGCATTTGTTCCTCCAAGCTCCAAGAAACATTGCACTTGCTTGTAAAATGTTAGGTTTTTTGTAAAAAAAATAGAAAAAAAAAAAGAAGAAGAAGAGAAAAAAAAACCTTTCTCTTGTACTAGTGTAGGGGACCACTATATTACAGGTTTCTCATTTAAATGAACAAAGTGAACAAACAGAGGCACTGAGATGTTTCCCTTGCATCGCAAATTTCCCCCCATCAGCATGTCTTTGTTGGGGCTCCATTCAGATGATGAACTCACTATGTATAATGCATACATATATGGTTGCGCGCGCACACACACACGTATATCCTGTGTGTGTGTATATAAATATATAATAGAGATTTGACAGCACTAATATATATATTTTACATTCACCCTTTTTTTAAATCCTAGTTCTTATGGAGAGGACTGGAGATTGATGTCGACAATAATGTTGTCATGCGGGATCAAGAAATAGCATCTATGCGACAAGGACGAGCTTTCTTATCTCTGATAAATGACAGTATTCCAAAGACTGTGTCTGCAATGAAGAAGTTACTGGCTATGCAGGAAGAGCAAGACAACTCTTTCACTCAGGCCCGGTTTGAGACCCTCATCCTCGGGATGATCTATTCAGCCTACCAGGCCCGAAACCAGAGGCTGGAGTCAGAGCAGCAGGACTGGACTGATATTCTTGGTCGCCTTGCAAATGCTACTTTCATTCAGCTACGCAAATCTTCTTAACTAGCAATAAACATACCAGTTATTAATGTAACATCCTGATCATTTGTACCTGGCTTATATGACTCATCAAAGTACAGTTTGTGATGAATTCAAAAATCTTTGTTGTCAGTTTGAATTGCTTTAACCATGGCTTATATTTTATGGTTCTTCAAATACAAAACATATTTTTATTATACTCACAAAGACACATAACCAAGTGTTTGATATAAAGTACAAAAGTTTATTTTGAACAGAATACACATTATTTTAGGACCTACAAAAAGGTAACAAGTCCTTATTTTAATTTTTGTTGTTCCAGGAATTATTCATTGAAATGAGCAGAACAAATGAGACCTGAGGCACTGAGTACTGTATCTAGTCTTAAAGCTCAGTATATTCTTTCTCACTTTTTCTTCACTTTTGATGTCTTGCATTCGGTCTTGCTCTTGGTCTTTGACTTGGTCTCTGTTGAAGACAACGATGACAGCTTTTTCTTGAGCTTGGCATCATTAGCAGCTGCTCTTCCGTCTCTATTCGTGCGCTGCTGGGCTCTGCGCTGAGATCTGGAGGTTCCAGCTCTGCCTCCACTGTCCTCCACTGTCCGTTTCCAATTAACATGGTTCAGTGTGTCCTCTCGGTTCCAGATCAAAATGTTATAGCCTGTAATTAAAGTGTACAACTTTTCAAATTAAGTAGCACTCTTGACTACTATGATTATAAGAAAATAAATGATATTGTACCCATTCCAGAAGCCAGCACATCCCCAGTTGAACTGAACTTGTTGAGCTGAAATAAAATAAACGTGAGATATTAAGATATTTGCGCCTGCAATGTTATCAGTAAACAATTGTGTGTATATATAAACCTATATACACTACCGTTCATACGTGTAGGTTCAGTAAGATTTTAGTTTTTACATTTTTCAAAGAAGGCTGCATTTATTTGATGAAAAATACAATAAAAGAGTATTTTTTTTTTACTTTAAATAACCATTTTCTATTTCAATATATTTTAAAATGTAATTTATTACTGTGAAGTCTTCAGTGTCACATGATCCTTTAGAAATCATTCTCATATGCTGATTTGGAGCTCAAGAAACATTTTGTCATGAATGTTGAAAACAGTTCTGTTGCTTAATATTTTTGTTGAGATGGTGATTTTTTTTCAGGATTATTTTATGAATAGAAAGTTCAAAAGAACATAATTTATTTGAAATAGAAATCTTGTGTGATATTACAAATGTCTTTATGGTCACTTTTGATCAATTTAATGTGTCCTCGCTGAATAAAAGTATTAATTTCTTTCTTTCTTTCAAAAAAAAAAAAGAAAAAAAAATCGTAACCCTACTGACCCTAAATGGTTGAACGATTGTGTATATATTATCAAAAATCTTAATTAACATTATGATGTTAAATATTATAAAATATTTAAAAGGAAAAACCAAAACATGCTTACAGATATGATACCAGCAGCATTGGGGTCTCTCAGCTGGTGCACAAGATCACCACTGTTGGCATCATAAATGTCAATAGTTCTCTTGTCATTGACTAATACTTGATCATCTGGGTAACGGCCAGCAACGATGAGGTCATACATGGGATGCCAGGTTGCCTGAAAGAGAAAAAAAGACCAAATTCAAACTATGACACCACTAAGATGCCTATAAACTTGATTACAACATAAAACATGCAGTTTAAACTTAAAGAAGTTTAGACCTTGATGGGCGTTAAGTGCTGGAACTGCCGATGAGGATGAATAATTATTTGATCAGGTTTAGACCAGTCATATGAGCAATATACCCTGATCTGGTTCCTCTGGTCTGTAGTAAGGAGCTTGGTGCTGTCTGTCGGATTAAAGTACACTGAAAAAAAAAAAAAAAGAACATTAATTAAACATTTTTTGCATTTAAACCTATTGTACAGTTGAGAGGCTTTTATTTATTACTTGTTCCCCTCCTTGCTTTTCTGATTTGGTCTCTTACCAGAATTGACAGGTTTCTCATGAGGCATTTGAGCAATATAACTGCTTTTGTCTTTAATATTTCGGAGATCCCACAGCTTGACCGTGGCATCAACAGAGGACGTTGCCATCAGCCAGTCACAACGAGGGTTAAATTCTGCATGGGTCACTTTGGCTTTGTGCAGCTTCTCTTTGAAAATCTTAATACGTTTACAAAAATATGTGTATCAGACAGCTTTATTCTTGAATTTGGAAATGAGAATTGATTTAGATATTTCCATCACTTACTTCTTGTCCATCCAGGCCAAGCAGGTGAAGTCTTCCAGTATTGTCCCCAGTCGCAAGCATCTGACGGCTAACGGACACGTCCACACAGCAGTACCAGTAACTGGGATAGTGACATTTGTGTCATTAAAACCATATACGCATGTACATCTTCATGTAATATCCAATTTATACCTAATAATATATGACAGTGGAATGCATGGTCTTTAAAGTCCCTGTGAACCGGAAGTTGCAACCGACTTTACTTCAGTGTTGTGACGTATTTCCAAGTGAAATTGAATATTGAATAGAGGGCGGGGTTTTACTTTAGCACACCTCCTCTCCATCCCTCGCTCATAGAGGAGAGTTGTTAAGGATATTCAACCCAAACCTTAAAACTGACGTCATCAGAAAAGGAACGCCATTCAAATTTTCAGATTTTGATTAAAGATTACCACAACAAACTAATTTTTCCTCTGTGTATTAACTCGCATGGATTAGTTGTTCGCCACAAGACAAGCAATTTGCGCTAACAAAGTAAATAGGGTCAATTTTGATTTCATGACGACTTTAAAAAGTGAAAGAATAGACTGATATACAGTAACTGTGTAAAGAAATTGCAGACAAAATCAACAACCGATCTATACTGCATGTTTAAGGGCAGTTGTTCTTACAGCAATATGGAATGTTAAACATAAATATGAAATAGATATAAACATCACCTAAAAATATTTTGGATTTCCCAACACTGCTGAACAATTCAAACAAGCACTGTCCTCACCAAAGATCATGGTGGTCATGGCCACAGTCTGGGGTTCGAGACAATATCTGACTTTGGGAGCCCTCAAAACTCTGCACGCTGATTGTGCCATCACCAGAAGCGACAAAGATTTTGGACACATCTGTGGGGCAGAACTTCATCCCCCCAATAAAGTCACCAGCTCCCTTCTGCATGGATACAATAGACAAACACAAGCTTGTAAGATCTAGATACAACTGCCAAAACCAAATATGGCCATGATGAGGGAGGACTCAATGCTCAGGGAGGACTATGGGTTGATAATATTTACAAATTTATCTTGCAACTAAACCAGCACAACAACATGAGGAAGGTGAAGACAAATAATGTTCGCCAATAACATGCTAAGATTCAAACATACATACTACAAATTATAAATGACAATGTTATTGACTAAATGGATTACTCTTAATTGCCTAAACTAAAGCAACTTAATAAATGATCAAGACATGGAGACGATGATCATAGTATACTGCCATTTATATCATATATCATTATATCTCATTATATCATAACTAACTGAAAAATTTCATCCTCTGATCTATCACAGAGTTTATCCAACTTCATACCAATCAGACGACCAAAAAATACACAAATACATTCAATTCCCACTTTATCTATGGAACTGAATTTTATATATTCACTGTAACTGTGTGAAACTTCAAGCACAAGCATGTTTAAGAGTCAACTGAATGAAATACCGATAACTAATGTCGCACACTTGTTATACTATAATTCAACTGAATGAACAGAAGTGTCCATCAACAGGACAAAGCATCAGCTCAAGCCTCAAATCAAGAAAAGTGCAAATTTCAAGTACTGTAAATCTCTGTGTGGTCTATGTTTCTTTGAAAGCAAATGGGAGAACAGCCACAAGTGCTAATAAAGGATCTTACTCCCATGAATCTGTTTTGGCAAAGACTTGTATAATCGTTCCACTGATATCCCGAAGGGTGGTCGCACCCCAAATAGATGAGGTGAACAGCTGATTGGTATTGAATTGGTTAAACTTCATGCCTGTTATTGCATCTCCAGGACCCATCTAGGATAAAGAACAGAGGAGAAAATCTCAGCAGTCACCAAAACTGCATTTGTAATCTGTTAAAATCTGAAAATGCTGAACTTTACTTTTACTATATTCTTAATCAAGACTTTCAATAGTTTATAGTACACTGTTTAGCTATTGACACATTAATGTTTACATTTTTAATTGATTTAACCATTAACATGTACACTACATTGTGATTTGATTTCACTGGGACCCCAAAAGTATTTGGACACTTAAAGGGTTAGTTCACCCAAAAATGAAAACGCACATCAGTTGTTTGCTTGACGTGCGATAACCAATGAGGTTCATTCTCGTGTTACGCAGCACGTTTGAGCTCCAGCAGGTTCAGTTGAGCTTCTGTTTATGTTCGCTGATCAATGTTTATATGTGAATAAAAGCCTAAATTAAATCTGTTCATTATATAAAGAAATCGAGCCTCTTCAGAAAATTTGGACTAAACTGCTCAATTCATACGGATTAGTTTTACGATCTCTTTATAAACTTTTTGAAGTTTCAAAGTGTCAGTTGCGTAGCTCTCAATGGAGGAAGAAAAGCTCACAGATTTCATCAAAAAGATCTTCATTTGTGTTCCGAAGATGAACTTGCGGGTTTGGAACGACATGAGGGTGAGTAATTAATAACAGAATTTTTATTTTTGGTTGAACTATCCCTTTAAGTGACACTTAAAGGGTTAGTTCACCCAAAAATTAAAATTATGTCATTAATGACTCACCCTCATGTCGTTCCAAGCCCGTAACACAGTTTAAGATATTTTAGATTTAGTCCGAGAGCTTTCTGTTCCTCCATTGAAAGTCAATGGACGGCATACTGTCCATGTCCAGAAAGGCAGTACAGACATCATCAAAGTAGTCCATGTGACATCAGTGGCTCGATCTTAAGTTTATCAAGCGACGAGAATACTTTTTGTGCGCAAAAAGTAAACAAAAATAACGACTTTATTCCACTATTCATTTCCTTCTCTCTGGGCCTCGAGTGAGTTCACGTAGTGTTTTTGCGTAGCGCGTCTGTGTTGTACGTCACACGCATCACACATGACCAGCGTCGGCCAATAGTGAGCCTACGTGTGACATACAACACAGACGCGCTGCGCAAAAACACCACGTGAAATAGCTCGAGGCCCAGAGAGAAGGAAATGAATAGTGGAATAAAGTCATTATTTTTGTTTACTTTTTGCGCACAAAAAGTATTCTCGTCGCTTGATAAACTTAAGATCGAGCCACTGATGTCACATGGACTACTTTGATGATGTCTGTACTGCCTTTCTGGACATGGACAGTATGCCGTCCATTGACTTTCAATGGAGGAACAGAAAGCTCTCGGACTAAATCTAAAATATCTTAAACTGTGTTACGGGCTTGGAACGACATGAGGGTGAGTCATTAATGACATAATTTTTATTTTTGGGTGAACTAACCCTTTAATGTATGAATGTCATTGGATTAGATAAATATCAAACCAAGTTGCATCTGCAAACAAATGGTGCTATAACTCTAGAAAGTACTTTTGTCTTCACTTTGAACAGTATATTCTTCACTTCACAATCCAGCTTCATCTCACCCCCTGTATGAAAGTTCTCTTATTCAGCACATCGTAATCCCACAGGATGATGTCTCCACCTTTGGAGCCCACTGCAACAGTGGTGGGATGGGTGGGATGCCATTCCAGACAAGTGACCCTCCGGTCAAAGGGGCTGGCAGTGCGGTGAAGTTGGTAGGCTCCAAGAGAGCGTATGAAAGGCTCTTGCAGACACTATAACACAAGGGAGAGTAGTACATAGTACTGTAATATTGTTGTTGTTGAGTTCTTGCACTAGTTTTCTATAAAGTGCAGAGTGTATAGGTCACACCATAATAATACATATTATACATAACACCATATACTGTATATATATGCATAATATTCTTGTCATCACCTGGCGCAGTTGAGAATGGATGCTCTGTCCCAAGGTGCTTTTGTAAATGTAGTGAAGGATACTTGTTTGGCCCACTTTCTTTTGACCTCCAGTCCATTTCACACTTGCTTGTATGTAGGTGTCTGTAACATTACACAAATCCTGTTTAGCTCACCAGCAAATCTAGATTAGTGACTGGTTAGTTTTGAAAAAAATTGTTTTATGTTTGCCCTCAAGCCATTAAATTTAAATGGCTTGACATAAATTTAAAACAAACTATGCCATTGCAAGACATAACTCGTAACAGACTTTTTTCCTCACCCGCTTTTGGTGCCGTATTGGCTTTCTGTTTGGCTTTTAGCTTTTTGGAGAGTGTTTGAGGAGGTTCTTCATTCGGTCTTTTCTTTGAATTGACGTTCTTCGTCTGCTTCGAGTCTGTCTGAGCCCTTCCTCGCGCCATTTCAAGTCTACTTTCTACTTGTGATAGTGAAAAGTGTCAATAAAGACGTTGCATGTCAATTATGCGTTACACATAAAGTTAAATCGTAGATACGACCCGAACAACAAGGATAATGCACTTTCTTACTTACCTGCAAATGTAAAGCTTTCTGCATTACACTGGCAAGCCCTCGCAGATCAACACCGCTACACGTGCACAGACACGCATTTTGACTACATTCAGTGACGTATAAAACCCAATGTTTTGTAATCGTTGAGCGCGATACATAATTTATCCACTAGATGGCGTAAAATGTGGGAAAGTATTCATAGGCCTGAGTAAATAATGTACATTAATTTTTATGAATATTTCTATTCAATTATCTCTTTTTAAAGATATTCAAATTTACAACACTAGAAAAAATCATAAAAACATTTGCACCTTTGCTATTTAGGGAACAAATATATTGCCCGAAAACTCTTAATTGATATTTTAAAGAATGTTGGTATCAAACAGTTGACGGCACCCATTGACTTCCATAGTAGGAAAAAAAAAAAAAGAATATGGAAGTCAATGGGTGCCGAGTCCGACAACATTCTTTAAAATATCTTCTTTTTTGTTCAACAGAAGAACTCATACAGGTTTGGAACAACTTGAGGGTGAGTAAATGATCACAGAATTTTCCTTTTTGGGTGAACTTTCCCTTTAAACTGATCGCAGTCTCTGTTCAAACCAAATAATATATAAACTTGATATAATACTATATAATTATAATGTAGAAACAAGTTAATACAAAAATATAAATACATTTCTATTAATTTTTTATTAATTATTATTATTTATTAATTTTTTATTTTTATGTTTGCGATTTTTGGGACATGAAAAATAAATAAATTACATTAACAAACAAAAATAAATAAATACATTTAATTTTACATCAATTTACACACACACACACACAAAAAAATTCTCAGATCTAGACCACTTTGGTGGGCGTCGCGTTATGCTTGCAGTGGGAGATTTGATTTTAGCGTCTTGGATACGGCGACTTCAGGGCGTGTGTGTTGGCCAATCACAGAAGCCCATGGACTTACAGCTGACAACGAAAACAAAGAAAGGCATGTTGTCCTCCCACTCGTTTTCAGAAGGGGAAAAATATCAAACAGTCACGGTGTGTTGTTTATTCATTTCTCACACTGAACGTCGAAAACACATAGACCAACGCTACTTTTGCGTCATCGAAGGGTAACGCCCCTTTTTGGGGGAAAACAAACGGAACAGAATTCGCTCTAGATCTGCAAAGTTTCTTGAATAAACTTGAATAAAAAAGCAAAAATGGCACAAACATACAAACTCTCTTTGCTTGCCGAGGACCGTGAGCAGTATTTAAAGAAGCTACTGGATACGGGGTTACAGAGGTGTCCCTTTGAAATGGTCGAAAACTGGATTAATGACCCCACGCAGTGGCCAAATATGGACTATTCAGACATCAACCACTATCTCGTGGAATCACCAAGTTAAGTGCTAGCCTATTTTTTTTGTCATTAACACACTCACAGTATGACAAACTAGACGATGAGGCCATGTCTAGAGGAGTCGGTAGTTTACTTGGATCATATTTCTCTTGATTTTTTAGCTACTGACATAGTTTTGTTGTCGACTAGCTATATAGTTAGAAAGACGAAGCTGCTATCAGCCAGCTAACGTTACGTGATTAGCCCTCACTAGGCACGCTACCGTGGCTGTTAACTGATTTTACTGTTGAAATAGTAGCAGGCTAGGACTAAAGTGGACTTGGCTGGTTTCTGCTGGTGTCTAGAAAGTGCTAGGGCTTTGAAAGTTGTAAAAAGGTTCAGTGTACGGCAAAATTTGTATGGGACCAATGTATGTATGGGGCTGTCAAATTGGATGTTGTGACATTACGCTATCCTATCTAGCCTAGAAGGCTTGATCTACTGCCGTTCGTGTTGTTACATGTAAAGTTAGCCCAGCAGTGGTTGTTGAAATGTCATATTTTACAACTTTCAAAGTCCTAGCACTTTCTAGACACCAGCAGAAACGAAGGTAGCGTGCCTAGTGAGAGCTAATCACGTAACGTTAGCTGGCTGATAGCAGCTTCGTCTTTCTAACTATATAGCTAGTCGACAACAAAACTATGTCAGTAGCTAAAAAATCAAGAGAAATATGATCCAAGTAAACTACCGACTCCTCTAGACATGGCCTCATCGTCTAGTTTGTCATACTGTGAGTGTGTTAATGACAAAAAATAGGCTATATTTGGTGATTCCATAGTGGTAGATGTCTGGATGTATTGGATTGGGGATGTAAAAAAATGTCTTGCATCACAAATAAGTGTATTGTGATTGTCAAAAGATTTTAGTAACTAAACAGAATTGTATTAGGTTTAGTGACAACATGTTACAATGTTTACATGGTACAATTTCTGATAAGCTATGTTTTTTTTTATTATCTTGACACAAATTTCACAATAAAGTTCAGATCTTGTGATTTGATTCAATATTGACTCATCTGGATAAATATTAGGTAAGCCTACACAAGATAGGCGTACATTTTTCTCAAGAAAAAAAAAACTCACCTAATGCTGTAAACATATAGAGAGCCCTATCTAGTATTATTTAAGATTAAAAATAACTCAAATTAAATATAATGCATTTTTTTTATTATAATAACAACCTTATTTAATGATATAAGTAAAAATATAATAAATATGTAATAGCCATACACATATTTAGCCAAATACTCTCTATAGCTCCTTTTTCTAGCTTAACTTTAACTAACGTGCTAGCCTATATTACGGTCATTAAATGGATTTCCTGAGGTAAATGTTATGTGACATAATTGTTCTCCAGCTGTTCAGTTTCCGCGGTTGAAAAACACTGATTCATCGATATTATGTATGAGGAATATACATTTCCGCTAGGGATCTGTCACGTAACATTTACAATTACCAAAACGGTATTTAGTGTTTGAATTTCGTAATAAAATTGACAGAATCTGAGAGCTGATCATTTTTTATATCATAACTAACCTGCTCTGTTGTGCCAATTTTGCTATCAAGAAACTTTGCAGATCTAGAGCGAGTTCTGTTCTCGGGGGAATCCGTTTGTCTTCCCCCAAAAAGGGGCGTTACCCTTCCATGACGCAAAAGTAGCGTTGGTCTATCTACATCTGACGGTAAGTGTGACAAAGAACAGACTTGAGCTGCGTTTATTGATGAAAGCTACTGTCTTTTCAGAAATAAAACGTGAGGTATTTTCTTTATAATATGCAATGAAGTATTTAATTCCTTTGCAGTCTTTATATTTTGCAACAGCTTTGTAGGGCAAATAATTCAAGAAGAATTTTGCCTGGCATTTTCAGTGTGAACTCGCGCCACGTGTTGTTCATTATGAGCGATGAGCTTCACTTAAATCAGATTTGATGTGATGTTATGGATTAAACTAGTGTCCTCACATTTTTGATGTATACACTTATCAAATCAACAATCAAAATCAATATTTAAAATCAGAATGTTAAAGACAATATCTACTTAAACCTTGTAATTATTATATGCTTAGTTGGATTTTGGATTATTTTTCCCCTCAGGTGAGCCTGTGTGCTTTGACTTTTTTTGTGTCAAGTCTAACATTGCCAACTTCAAAAAATTTACCTCGTTGTTTACCATTTAGTAATGATACTGCACAATGCAGATGAGTTACATTTTACTCGTTATATTTCCATTTAAGTATTTTAGTGATTGTTGTTACAATAAAGATTTAGGACCCGTGTAGGCCTATTTGTGTATTCTATGCTATAGGCCATATTCCCAAAATATGAGCTCTGATACACTAGTCATATATGTTAAGGTATACCTCTAAGGTATGTTAAACAATATTTAATCAATTGAAGATTTTACTACCTAACAAAAAAAGTTAAGGGCAAAGACATGTGATTTTTTTTCTCCCCAGCTCCCCTCTCCAGTCTTTAAGTTAATGATCTACTAACCTTTTGTACTTGAAGGTATGGTGATTTTCAGGTAGCAGTATAAATATGAGAATAATAGGGGTTTAATGATTAAATTTGTGTTTATTCAGGAAGGTAAATTTGCAGCCACAAAGTTTATGACTTGAGTTTGATAAAACTGTCTATTGCTCTGCTGCTCATAACAGGTTTGTAAAAGGCTATCGCAGACATTTAGTTTGTCTCTATCCTAAAACAAGTGTTTGGTTAGACAGCAACACATTTTTACATTTTAATATGTGATGTGTTGTTTTGATGCACTTTTCCAGATAACAGCTTTATGTATGAAAGACTTACAGATTCAAAACGTCATCTTGAAACTATTGACTCCCATAGGTGCACTTAGGGAGGTTTTGTAGAAACATCCTGAGATGGGTACTGGACTGTGAGATACTATAATCGAAGGGAATACGAAAGAGAAGACTTCTAAAGCAATCACGCTTCCTCTACTATGCTCAATCTCATCAAGCTACCTCAAGTGTTCACCATCAACCAAGTTCCAAAAGTAAGTTTTTCAGTGCTGATGTTACTTTGCAAGAAATAGCATTGTTGTACACTGGTTGAGTTGCGATTTATCATGTCAGTCATAAACTATTAAAGCAGATACATTAACTTGATAAATTCAAATTTCAGTTAATAAATATATGTTTCGTTATAGGTCTTCCATGAGGATGGCATCATTTCAGGGTATCGCCACCCATGCAGCTCTGCCAAAGAGTGTGTGCTTAGTCTTTTCCAACTAACAAATGAAACACTCAATATTTGGACTCATTTTCTGCCTACATGGTAAATTCAGTTTCAGCATTCATCGTTTTGTATATGTTTACATTTGCTAATGTTAAAATTGAGAATTTTCCTGTAAGATCAACTTAATTGTTGCCACGTGACATTAATTTATAAATTCAACTATATATAACTATATATATATATATATATATAGTTGTATATAACTATATATATATATATATATATATATATATATATATATATATATATATATATATATATATTCAAAAACATTTATTTCAATCAAAAGGTGCATACATTTTTGGTCAAGATCTGACCATGATGTGTCTTCCTATATGGTTGATTCAGAAATGAAAAACAATACAACCAGTTAGTGTTAGAAGAACTGTTGCCAAATGTAAAACATGCTAGAAAAATAATAATCACTGCAATAATGATCCAATCATAGACTCCTAACCATTTGCCTATTTAAATCCAAACAGTGTATGTATGTATGTGTGTGTGTGTGTGTAATTTTGGGTGACGTTTAGCCTTTTTATTGCAAGAGCATTCAGACTACTGCTATACCACGTCTTTGATGCATGCTTGCAATTTTGGATGTCAAGTAGTGGATTTTTTTTTTTTTATGCAAGGTTTTTCTTATGGAAACTGCTGACAGTAGTGCTGGTGCAGGATGACTGGCAGGACCCGTTCACCTGGCCCTTGCTGGTGTTCCTGCTGTCATGTTGTGTGTACCCACTCGCTTCCAGCTGTGCTCACACCTTCAGTACCATGTCAGAACGGGCCAGGCACATCTGCTTCTTCTTTGATTATGGAGCACTCAGCTTCTACAGCCTTGGTATGTAGAAAATACAACAGAACTATTGAGTAAAATGCAGCTTCTGATTCTTTAATATTTTTGTCTTTATTATCTTTCCTTCATTTCCTCTTTTTTTAAATTTGTGTATTTGATCATCAACAGGTTCTGCCATCGCCTACTCTTCTTACTCATTTCCAGATAAATGGGTTAATAGCACATTTCATGAATATTATGTTCCTATAGCTGTTGTCAACTCTGTGATCTCTACTGCACTGGCCTGCTACTCAAGGTAGGATAAGGAATCAATAAAACCTATAATTCCAGTAAAAACGGAAATATTTCAAACATGCTTTGTGAATTTACATTTTGCAAATATACATTTTCCTGAAAGTTTAAATTGTGCTAAAATGTCAAGACTAAACATTTTATTTCTTTTGTTTTAAGACTTGGTTTACCATTTTTTCAGTATAATTATCACAGCATTAAAAGGTAATTCCTCTTTTGCATTCTTACCTTGGCATATTTGATTGTAAAAAAAACATATTTTCAGTAAATAAACAATTATTATTCTCTTTTAGGTACTCTGGGGGAAAAGATCAGAAGCTCTGTAAACGTCTAAGGATAATCGCCTTTCTTTATCCATATCTCTTTGACAACATCCCTCTCTTTTATAGAGTAAGTGTTTTGGGTCATTTCTATTTTTTTTTTTTTTTGTGGAACAACTTAACTTTGTTTTGGCTGTATTTGTATTGATTGAGAAATTGAACAAAATGAATTTATGTAAAGTACCTTTGTTTGGACTTTTGGCCTCCTTTTGTAGATCTTTGTGTGTGCTGGTGAGGGTTGCACTGTTAATGAGGCCAGTACGGTTCACTATCAGCACACGTCATTGGCTCTCTTCACTGGCTTTCTTTTTGCTACACACCTGCCTGAACGGTTGGCTCCTGGTAGTTTTGACTACATAGGTACAATAACCGATCCTTAGATTTCCTTTAAACTAATCATCACAAATTCAGATGGTATAACAACAGTAAACTCTACTAATTATAAACTACTTTTTTTATGCATCCTTCACAGGTCACAGTCATCAGCTCTTCCACGTGTTCGCTATTATTGGCACGTATTTCCAGATGACTGCTAACGAACTGGACATGGCTGCACGGAAGCAGTGGCTTCATGCTCATTTGCCACCAATCACCCTTTCAAACACTGCGGGAGCTGCAATCTTTAGTGTGGTCAGCGGGCTTTGTATAATATATGTTTTTAGTCTGGCACTTTTCTCCACCAGAGGTGGGAAGAACTAGTTAGTTTGAAATGTGACATTTGATAAGGTTACTCCGGGCAGCCATGTTAGTTTCCCTAAAACTGTGTAAAATATATTTATATATTTTATGACTGTTCAAAAGAAGCAATTTTATGAACAGCCTGAGAAGATTTTATTTAATCTGGAAGAGTATAATACTGTATAATTTATGATTAGGTTGTATGTTTGATCAATGTTTTTGTAGTAATTTTTTTTTCTTCAATTCTTTAACATTTGCACAATTTCAAAGAATATTTACATGTTTTTGAAGCACATTAATCAGACATACACAAGTACATTTTTATAATCAGCCTTTTTGAACACTGTAAAAAAAAAAGTACTTATAAATAAATCTTGTTATTATGTAACGTTTTATATTTTTACTAAATAAAACTGATACACTATTTACCACCTGACTTCTGACCATTAATTAGCTTGTACATCAGTATCAAGTGACTGAAGGAAAGGGATGAATATAAAATTAATAAACTGAAATAAACCCCAGTATAAAAAGAAGTGTCTTCCATAACTTCAAATCAAGACATGATCAAGTCATCTTCACTAGGTGCCCACTGGGTTACTCAAAACTTGCAATGAGTTTCTATTGATAGGTGAACTTTTATGTCTCTCGTGTCAAGTTACTTTGATTGTAAAACATATTTTGCTGGACTGTAATTTTTATGATACGGCGCAGAAACATGTTTAAATGGAATGGTTCAGAATGTATCACCCAGATGTATTTAAGATTTTCTATCTTATGTCAATGTTTATCTTATGTCTTGAAATGTTTTATATAATAATAAAAATTGTATGGAGTGTGATATTGACCTTGTGTTTGCCATGTAAATAGCTCCGATGTTAAACACTTAACAAACAAACCTATAAACAATTTTTTTTTTTTTTAGCTTTTGTATGTTTTTAGTTTTTCCTATATATCATATTATACCGTTTTTTATTTTCATATTAATATTATTTATACATATTTTTTCAATGTGTAAATAGTTGTTTTTCGGCAGAAAAGCTACTCGTGTTTGATTTGATTTTATTAAGACAAAAAAAAAAAGTAGTGAAATACACTCATTTGTCAATGATAGCACAATAAAGTTAAAAACTTGTTTCCATTGCGGTCCTTGAAGTAAAAGCACAAACTTCACTTCTAGTGACAGGTTACATTGGCATTGCATACTATTATAAATACAAAGCTAAAATAAGTTTCCACATTTGCAGTTTACCATCACAATTAAACATTCAAACAATACACTAATACAAATTCATCAATAAAACAACCTTTCTAATAACTTTTGACTTTCAAAATTAATACCACATTTTCTCCCTTGTTTATCATTCTGGATAAAACCGGATATTGTCAATAGGAGAGCGGCGGGGCTTGAGGCGGGACATCCGCTCTTCTGAGCTCGCTGATTGGTCACATTTGAAAAATCAGTTTCTGACGCAGGAGAGGGAACGTTTGAACTTCGAGTGTTGTATACGGACAAGGACAGGGCAACGGCGTCGCGGAATTGAACTAAAACACCTCAACATGATTAGGCAAGCGTAAGTATTATACATATTTTGTACTTTACTTATATTAAACTGATAGCGAATTATTAAAGTTCTGTTTATTTACAAATAACTGAGTTTATGGTCTCACAAGAAAGACGTTAGGTGGGTCTTGGCAGACATTAGTTAACTAGTGTAACGTTAACTCGCTCACGGCTCGTTGAGTTTGTTTAACGTTAGCGTTATTAACTTACCACTGTTTGCACTTTGGATCAGTTCATAATCCCGCGTAATTTCTCATGTTTTCTATTGATTTTAGTAGGTTGACTTTTTGTTGACCATTACCAACGTGTACGCTAACGTTAACCAACTTAGTGTTTCACGTTAAAATCAGTAATTACGTTTGCTGGTTAAATTTTCCTATTGTAACTCCAAAAAGATTGCGTTTAAGCCAGTTATGACCCTTTTAACCAAAGCCAGACTTCTTTTGCTTGAACTGAAGGTATTTGCGGAATGACGTCTGAATTTTTGCTTTTGTAACAGGAAGGGCAAGACCCCCCGCCGCCCTCCTCCAAAAAAGACTTCTAACAACCAGAAGGACCCTGTTGGAGTATGTTGTAACTTGTTGCTCACATTAAGTTAATCAAAATAACGATAAACGTATTAATCTGCGATGTGTGTGTTGGCAGGTGTATTGTCGCGTGCGCCCACTGGGTGCAGATGATGAGGAATGCTGTATTGAGGTTATAAGCAACACCACCATTCAGTTACATGCCCCTGATGGACTCAAAGCCAATAGGAATGGTGAATACAAAGAGGTGAGTGCCCTCAAGAAATATTTAAAAAATGTATCTGATCTTTTTGTGAATTAGGATTAGTTCACCCTTACTCCCCTCCAGCTCTCTAATACTGTATGCTTTTTCTTCTGTGCAACACAAAGTGATTTGATGCATGTAATGGTTACACTTTTCTATATAATAAAAATGAGTGAGTACTAGGTTTGTCAAGCATGTAAAATGACTGTAAAAGCACCATAAATGTGGTCCGTACAACTTGTGTGCTTTTTCAAGTCTTATCTTTTCAACTAACTGCTTTCTCTCATTTGCAAAATTTTGTTGTATAATTTTGTGTTGCATGGAACAGAAAAATATTCCTTTGAAGCTTATGGCACTAGTCAGGCTTTGTTGGACTACTTAAGTTAACTAATCGTTTCTGTTTCAGACCCAATATTCCTTCAAAAAAGTGTTTGGAATTAAAACGACACAGAAGGAATTATTTGAAGATGTTGCTAAACCTCTGGTGGAAGACCTTATTCACTGTAAAAATGGTAAATATGCTCTTTTGGACACATTTTGTTATTTAAAAACACTGGCTTGGTTTCACAGACAGGGCTTAGATTAAGCCGGATTAGGCATTAGTTTAATTAGGACATTTAAGTAGCTTTCATAAACATGCCTTTTATGAAAAAAATAAAAGAAATACTGGTGTGCATTAGGGCTGCATCTAACGATTATATTTGTTGTCGATTAATCTATCGATTATTTCTTCGATTAGTCGACTAATCTAACGCTTATTTTTCCGATTAATCTAATGATTATTTTTGGGATTTATCCATTGGCAAACTTTACAATAAATAAGTACAACAATATATCAGCTGTATTTTGAAGAGGGTAGTGCATCTGTATATTATTTTAACATGAAATCTATGAATGATGACAAAAAAAATGTATTTCAGAAAGGGTAATTGTCATTTTATTATGAAATATGCGAACAGGAAGCATTTTAAGCTTTATTTTTAACCAATGGTACTATTTCATAAAATGTAAGATACAGTCACAGGCCTATTTAGGAAATGTGTTTAATATAGTCTGTTATTAATTACCGTAGTGGGAGTCTGATTTACTCAATTAACTTGTCCGAAAATGCACTTGTGTTTATCTGCAAAAAGGTTCACATACACTAGATTGCAGCCTAGGCTACTGTTAATGTAAATATAACGTTAGTCGTTTGTTTTTAAAGTCTACATTAGAGACCTGCGCGGGACGGATTTCTCCCTTAATAATTTCTAAAAAGCTGACATCTCAGTACATCGCGATCTCACAAATCTCTGTTATTATAAATGAAACTGGCTGCACAATTAATCTTTCATAATATCTACACTTTGTTTGCTATAATCAGATGATTTGCCAGTGTGCAGAATTCAGCACTGAACAAAAAGTCAATTTTGAGCGGTGAGGGGATTCTATAAATGCATCTGATTTGCGTTCAAGAAATCAACACATGTGTCTGTGATTGGCTACATTGTTCAACGCTGCAAACATGTTATAAATATAGATAGAGACTCTGGCCTGTAAATCGTTTCTATTTTGTTTGTTTTTGTTGCTTTTGTGCAACAGATGAATGACAATTTATTTGTTTATAGATGTTCAATTTATAGATTTTTCTATTTTGCGGGAGTCTCGCGAATCGTTTTATTCTCCCGCAACCAGCACACACACACACACGGGTGCATTACCACCCGCGCCCGCACTCGGCCATCAGATCCATATTTCCGCGCCGCACTCTGCTGCGTTGGGACATATTTTAAGAGTTGCTTTCAGTTAAAATGGCTCAAACATGCCTTTTAGTCTGGAACTAGGCTTAAGCTTGGTCTGTGGTAAGACTGACAGCAGTTTTCTTCTTTTTAAACTAGGCCTGTTGTTCACCTACGGTGTCACCGGCAGTGGGAAAACTCATACAATGACTGGCTCACCGGGTCAAGGTGGGCTGCTTCCACGTTCCCTTGACATGATCTTCAACAGCATTGGCCCCTACCAGGCCAAGAGATATGTGAGCCAATTCATCAATTTACTTTTCTTTTATTCTTGCATAACAGAATAAAAGAGCATAAGTAAAGTTTCCATATTTGAGCTATCTTGATCTTTCCCTCATTAGGTTTTCAAGCCTGATGATAAAAATGGCATGGAGGTGCAGAATCAGGTAGATGCACTCTTGGACCGACAGAAGCGAGACAGTCAGTCAGCTGTACCGAAGACCCCAAATACAAGGTTATTTCCATTTGAAATCAGTTACAAAAGAACCTAATCTAATTTAAACGAAACACAGTACATTTATCTGCTGTTCTTGTTTTGTAGACGAATTGACCCTGAGTTTGCTGACATGATCAGCCCGGAGGATGCTTGTAGAGCAGATGGGGTGGATGAGGACAGCAGCTATAGTGTCTTTGTGTCTTACATTGAGATTTACAACAACTACATCTATGATCTCCTGGAGGAGACTCCTTTTGACCCAATAAAGCCCAAGTAAGTTAGCTAAGTTTGATATTTAGTTGTAAATTGAAATTAGTGATTTTCTCATTTCTCATTCACTGTCTTTGTGCACTGTATGTCCTCTATGCTTTATAAAACACTTATTTTATGCGGTACTGTTCAAAAGTTTGGAATCAGGTTTTTTAATACCGGTATATAGTAAATTAATACATTTATTCAGCATGAATGCATTAATGATCAAAAATGACAGTACAGGCAGTTATAAAAGATTGCCATTTCAAATAAATGCTTTTCTTTTGAACTTCATATTTATCAAATTATCTTGAATTTTTTTCCCACAAACATATTAAGCTCCACAACAGTTTTGAAGATGAAAAATAAATGTTTCTTGAGCACCAAATCATCATCATATTAGAATGTCTGAAGTTTTGTGACACTGAAGACTGAAGAATAGCTGCTGAATTTATTTTAAAATAATTTTAATTGTAGCAAGCAATATTACTATTTCACTGTATATTTGTCAGTATGATTTTTTTTTATTAGGCTTTTTTTTATCAACACTTGGTAGATTTTGTAACCAACCCCAAGATAGTTTCAGTTTAGTTTAATTGGATAAAAAAAGTTAAAAATAGTTATTTAATATCAGAAAGCTTAGTTTATAGATACATGTATTTTGTTTTTTCACTAGGTGGAATGGTGCAGGCACACCTCTGAGAAACAACACTGAGTTCATGTACGTGGCCAGTGAAATCCATTTATAGATGGACTTGCTGCCTTTAAGGATTTTCTTTCCTTTGTGTAGCTGTGCTGCATGTCCTATCTTTGCTTTCAATTACTTTTAGTCTCTCTGTGGCTGCGTTTATACTACACGTCCTAATGCTCAGATCTGATCTTTTGATCATGTGCAGGTTTTTTTTTTTTTCAGGCCTGCCTGTTTACATTTACTTTAGACAGGACTGGTATCCGATATGTGTTTACATTAATTCCCGCCCAAAATGATTGTTGGTTATCACTTTACTGTGCACATGGTAGACCCTCTGGTTTTGAATGGCCATGCTATTAGTTTTTTAAAATATAATTCATGTCGGGTGGCCATGATTATTTGCCAGCATATACAAGAAAACCGCTGTCATGGATGTTTTGCAGCGCAAAATCTGACTGAGTGGATATATAGGAAAATAAGGGTAATTTTGAAATAAGAATTGAAATAAAAAAAAAAAAAACCTGCAAAACCAGGCACATCTGCTTCATGATAGGACATTAAAAAGCTATCTTTGTGGGCAAACGTGTCGGCCTCGCCTTGTGGTAGCTTGAAATCGAATATACGTTTTTAGACGCAGGTCGGATGTCCAGATATCAGATGTGTATCTGAATTAAAACCACATTTGCTCAGATCGGATGCGAAAATAGTTTGGATTTGTTTACATGTGTGCAAAAAATTCTGACCTGTTAGATGTGAGTAAAAAATCTGATTTTTTGTGCCAGTGTAAAAGCTTTTGTCTTGGCTGTCTGTTTTCCTTGCCAGTAGACACCCATGCAGAAACTGTGCTTCATTGCAACATGGCTGTATAATTAGTTTATTCTACTCTGTGGTTACAGAAGTGATCTCATGCTTTCTCACATTTCAGACCGCCCCAATCCAAAATACTGCGTGAAGATCAAAATCACAACATGTATGTGGCTGGGTGCACCGAGGTTGAGGTCAAGTCAACAGAGGAAGCTTTTGAAGTCTTTTGGAGAGGTACATTGATGTAGATGTTAGCTTTTTTCAAATGGTTTGTTTGTGGTTAGCACGCAGAGCTATTGTATGAGCACTTCTGTTTTCTAAACAGGTCAGAAGAAGCGCAGGATTGCAAACACGCAATTGAACCGTGAGTCCAGCCGCTCTCATAGTGTGTTCATTGTTAAATTGGCACAAGCACCTCTGGATGCAGATGGAGACAATGTGCTTCAGGTCGGTTTAATTCTAATGCTTTTTCTTTTTATATATAATCCTTTTTGCAATAAACAATCACTAGTTACACTTTGCTAGGTACCTATTGTTGTTGTTCAGACAAATGCCAAGTGAAACTTTTCTTTTTACCCCATTATAAATAAAGCATGTAAATTTAATTTGTAATTTTTTTTTTTTTTGGCACAGCTGAACAAGTGTAGTGTTCCTGATCTTTATGCAGGTTTAATGAATGTGATGTCTGTAGGTATTTTAACACCCCCTAGTGATCAACTTATGTTCAGCAGTTTCACCTTCATTTTAAACACTGTAATAAGTATTTTAACACAACCCTCTGATAACCTGATATTTGTGGGTAATTTCACATTGTCAAAGCTGAGACAAGTCAGATAAAGCTTTTAAATGGATTGTTAAACAATGGATGTTAAAAGGATAGTCGTTTTGGCCCTACATGTGGAGATGCCAAAGTTGGGCTCTGAATTGTGATAGTGGTACCACTGACCTAATACTTGATTTTTAATTTTTGTTCTTCCCTTTTTTAGGATAAGAATCAGGTGAACGTGAGCCAGTTGTGTCTGGTGGATCTGGCTGGCAGTGAACGCACTAGCAGAACTCGAGCAGAGGGCAGTCGTCTCCGTGAAGCAGGTCCGCCAATGGCAATAAGAACTAAAGATTGACTATGATTTCAGAGGTGTGTTTCATATGAAGACCATATGTTCTTTTTTTTTTCTTCTTTTTTTTTACCTCTCACAGGCAACATAAATCAATCTTTAATGACTCTGCGCACGTGTATTGAGGTACTGAGGGAGAACCAGATGTGTGGCACAAACAAGGTATGTGGAAGATTTCAACTGACCTTAGATAAAAAATTTCTAAATTCAGCAACATCAAGGCACTCTTGACATCTGTCCTCAGATGGTTCCATACAGAGACTCTAAAGTGACCCATCTATTCAAAAACTACTTTGATGGTGAAGGCAAAGTGAGGATGGTCGTGTGTGTAAATCCAAAAGCTGATGATTATGAGGAGACATTGGTAAGCAAAATCAACAGGTCAAAAGATGGATTGTTCCTGTTGATTTATACTACTTGTACTGTGATTTTTGGGTTTCTCATCTGTGTGCAGCTGGTGATGCGCTTTGCTGAGATGACTCAGGAAGTGGAAGTGGCCCGGCCTGTTGACCGGCCCATCTGTGGCTATACTGCTGGTCGCCGACAGAGGAACCAAGCCTTCAAAGATGAGCTGACTCGCAGACTGGAGGAACGTGGTGGTCCTGTAGATGGAGGTATTTTTTTGTGTGTGTGTGAACTTGCACATTTTGAGAATGTAACGCGCGTTAACATCTCAAATGTGCTGTTTCTTTAACATGCAGGCTAATGTCTCTGTTAAATGTTACTGGTAATGTTACAATGTGATGTGTGCTTTTACAGAGTTTCCAACAGTATTGAACCAGCTTCTTCAGTCCTTTCCTCCACTTCCTCCCTGTGAGGTTTCTGGCCCTAATGATGATGTCACTCTACCCAGACTCATCGAGGCCCTGGAGAAGAGACACAGGGTTCGACAGATGATGATAGAGGAGTACAATAAAACAGGTAAAATCATCATTCAGAGCTGTTTATATTGTACTTCATGCGCAACCTTTTATTTTTTTTTTTAATTTCTGGCCCTTATTTTGTTTCAGCCAACATGCTGAAGTCTGTGCTTCAAGAGCAGGACAGCAACATTCTCTCCAAGGAGAACTTCATCCATGAGCAGCGTGGCAAGCTCGGGGAAAAGGATAAAATGATACAGAACCAGAAGAACGAGATTGATCGTCTGGAAAAGAAATCTAAGATGCTGGAGTACAAGGTATTTGCACCATCATTGAGTCAGGATAAAAATTAAGTGCAATATTTTTCTAAAGGGTTGTTTTAACAGGGTTCCCATGGGTCCTTGAATTTATTTTTAGTTTTTCAGATTCACAACACTGGAAAGTTTTTGAATATAGATCTTTTAACTATGAATTGTGTAGCACCATGTCCTTGTTATACAAGTATAAAGTTCTTTTAAACAGGGTTCCCACACTTTGGTTAACTTTAAATTCAAGGACCTTTCCAGGTCCATTGTATCTATGCATGTTTATTTTCAAACATCCAAATGATCTCATTCCTAAATGACAATGTCAAAGGTTTTAATAGACAGTTGAATCAATCACACCAGAACATTAAAATCTACATTTACTCAACAACTGCTCTCTCTAGGTCAGAGGCAATGTATAGGTATGAAAGTGCTTCAGTCTTTTCAACCTCAGTATTACAATAAATATGAATGTGATATGAATATTTGTATTTTCTATCAAATAAGTGCACTTTTGGTGAGCATAATTCTTTTGCCAAAAATAATAATCTTATAAACCCAAACTTTTGAACTGTAGTGTACACAGTAGATTTAACTGACATTTCACAACACAAACTAGGCTATAATGATTATGGTTGAAATAATTACTATATGAATATGGCAGCTTTAATGCATCTGCATTGCTATTCTGTGTGCAGATTGACATCCTGCAGAAAACTACCAACATCTATGAGGAGGACAAGCGATCTCTACAGCACGAATTGGAGAGCAGAGAACAGAGGCTTCAAAGGGAAATGTCTGAAAAGAGACGCATGGAATCACGTATGCAGGGCATCGTCACTGACGCCAAGCTCAAGTGGGAGAAGGAATGTGTGAGTATCTTTCCACAGACCTTATATGTGACCCTGGACCACATAAACAGTCACATGGGTTAATTTTTTTAAATTGAGACTTATACATTCATAGATTTTGCTGAATAAATAAGCTTTCCATTGATGTATAGTTTGTTAGGATATGACTATATTTGGCCGAGATACAACTATCTGGAATCTGAGGGTGCAAAAAAATCGAAACATTGAGAAATTCACCTTTTTGTCCATTTATGTTCGCGATTGTGCTGCATTCACTCGCAAAAATAAATGTTTTATGCATTTACGGTAGGAAATTTACAAAATATCTTCATGGAACATGATCTTTACTTAACATCCTAATGATTTTTGGCCTAAAAGAAATCGCAATAATTTTGCCCCATAAAATGTATCGTTGGCTATTGCCACAAATATACCTGTGCTACTTGTGACTTGTTTTGTGATCCAGGGTCACATATTTGAAATTAGTTTGTTTTGGTAAAGACTAGCCTATCTTTCTTTTAATTTGTCGGTGTAATACATGGATGGTTTGTTCTCTGCAGGAGAGGCGGGTGAATGCCAAACAGCTGGAGATGCAGAATAAGCTGTGGGTTAAGGATGAGAAACTCAAACAACTCAAAGCCATTGTGACAGAGGGGAAGACGGAGAACCGGCAACCACAGCGGCCCTCCAGAGAAAAGGACAAAGTTCCCCCCAAGAGATCCGCCTCCCCGTCACCCGTTCCTGTACGTTTAACTGACTTGCGTTTCTAGACCGCCTGACCCTGAAAATTATGCCTAACCTAATCCACAAACCTCATCTTTATTTGTCCATGCATGGTCTGCTTTGCAGTATGTGTGTATAATTACCCTGTGCGCCTTCACAGATTTCCCACCCGTTTTTAATGCTGTAAATGTTGTTTTTAATGTACTGGTGTTTGTTGCATGCAAACCATGTGTGAACTAATCATGTCACTTTCAGTCTCCCTACAATGGTTCGCAGTCATCCCTCTCCTCCTTGGAGCCTATATATAACTTCTCTCAGACGGTCAGGCCAGATCTTCACTTCCCCAGACCAGGCAGTGTGTCAGTGGCTTCCTGCATCTCTGAGTGGGAGCAGGGAGTCCCGCAGTCTCGCAGGCAGGGTAGCCAGTCGCCTCCAGACAGTAGGAAGAGAGCTCAGGGCCTTCCCGACAGTCTTAGCAGGAGAAGAGGCAGGTGTTGGGCCAGAGAGGTGCCTGTCCAGCCGCAAGATGTAGACCTAGAGGAAACGGATCACTGGGTCAGTGGAGTATCTTGCTGTAGTTGTAGGTATAGCTTCAACAAGACACTAATATAGACATTGTAGCTTAATGTAGACCTTTTGATCTGTTTTTTAAGCTGCTCCAAATATTATCCAGAAGATCTGAATGTAAAATTATAAGGTATTATGTGCTGCTTATTTTAACCATGTAATGGCTTTGTTTTGCACTTTTAGATGAATAAATTTGAGTTTTCATCTTCTCGATGTCATCCGTTACTCACAATACTGTTTAGTTGCTCTTCATACACTAGACATTGTTGAAGCTGAAATTGTCAACTTTTTAAGATTTAATTTCTGCTGACTGAAAAGCAGATTTTTTTTTTTTTCTTTGAAGATAAAGCGTCCCACTCTTAACTCCAGCTTTTTTCCCTTCCTAACAGCTTGGTACGTTTAGCTTGTGCTTAGAAATTCACTAACACACTAAGTAACGCTTCAGCATGCTTGTGGTCTGTTTTCTGTTTGTCTTACTGTGTTTGTTTTAATTGAATAGACTGGGCCGGCGGTCCGGCCTCTACACAGACGCTCGCACTCCGCAGGTGGGGAGAGGTGGGTTGATCATACACCCAGCACTAATGTGGACCTGGATACAGTTCTCCAGCCAAACATCCCCAATGCCATCAAAGTAAACGCTCCTAATGAGAAAGCTCTGTCCAAGTGTGACAAGTACGTTTTGACACACCAGGAGGTGGCCTCGGATGGGGAGATTCAGACCAAGCTAATCAAGGTAGCTTCCTTTTTCTGGCGGTCTTGCTCAGTCTGGTGTTGTGTGTCTGCTGAAATTAAAATCCTTTGCTCTTTATCAGGGTGAAGTGTTCAGAACTAGAGGTGGAGGACAGGCTGTTCAGTTCACAGACATCGAAACGCTCAAGCAGGAAAACCCTGTTGTGGCCAGGTGATTGTTGCCAAGTTTGAATGCTTTGGTGGTCATGTGTGCATAACTTGTAGGTCTCTGTGTAAATGCTCTATATTGTTTCTTTGTTTTAAGTAGTAGCCGTAAGAGGCGATCATCAGAGTCTGGCCCGGATGGTGAGCCTATGGAGGGAGACTGGACTGATGTGGAGACGAGGGTAAAGAAATATTCTGGTGTCAACTAGTTAAATGCGCACACTAACACTTAAATGCCCACATTTAAAGGTCAATGATTACTTTTTGGTATTTAAACCCTTAAAAAAAAAAAAAAAACATTTATTCCTGTGATGACACAGCTGAATTTTCAGCATCATTACTCATCATTAATCAGAAATCATCATATGTTGTTCTGATGCAGAAGAAACCTTTCTTATCAATATTGTTAACTGTTGTGCTTAATATTTTTGTGGAAATGTGTTTTTTTTCTTTCCCAGGATTCTTTGAATAGAATGTTTAAATCAGGGTTCACCAATCTCGGTCCTGGAGGGCCGCTGTCCTGCAGAGTTTAGCTCCAACCAGCTCCAACACACCTGTTTGAAAGTTTCTAGTATGCCTAGTGAGACCTTGATTAGCTGGTTCAGGTGTTTAATTGGGGTTGGAGCTAAACTCTGCAGGACAGCAGCCCTCCAGGACCGAGATTGGTGAACCCTGGTTTAAATGAATAGCATTTATTTAAAATGTTTTGTAACATTTAATGTCTTTACTGTCCCTTTTGATCAATGTAATGCATCCTTTTTTGAACGAGTGTGTGCATGCATATGTTTCTATGTTAAATGACAAATAATCCAAATCTATCCATTGACTTTACTGTAGTGCTCTGTGGCTTTGGAGATGAGAGCTGGCTCAAACTTGGGACCTGGATATCAGCATCACGGATATACAAAGTAAGCTCTCTATTTGTTTATCATTTCATAATCATTTTTTTTGTCACAGGTAAAAAGTAACTTTAAAAACTGAGGACTAACCCCGTTTTTTCATAGACGCAGAAAGCCTTGAGACTGCTCTCGCATTGCCATCACAGCCGAAGCCTCTCCTCACTGTGTGCAATAGCAAATTCACTTTATACTATTTAAACTTTCTTTTTAATGCTTTTTATGTAAAGAATCTTTTTTATAGAAGACTACACAAGTTCACCAAAGCTGTTTTTGTACTGCGTTTTCTACCTTGGTGTTGCCATGTAAAATTCACATTTAGTGTAAGTCTGGGTGGTTTTTAAAACAAAACAAACAAAAAAAAAGTGTTACAAATGTTTTGTTTTTTCTAATTGTCTCTTAAGCACATTAGCTATTTGCTTGTATTTTATATATATGTTAATGTATACTCTTGAAATTTGACAGTTAGGACAAACATTTGCTGGTGTTTCTATAAGTCCTTCTCATGACTTCACTAGGCAGCATCTTGGAAAAGTACTCTTTCCATGTAGTTTGATTTGTATGATATTGCTGCGGACATAACAGTTAATAAACTGCATATGATATACTTATTTGATTCATAGTGGTTCATTTTACACATGTCTCTTCCTTTTTTTTTTTCATTTGTAATGCAGTTCTCTCAGCCATGAAGAGTTGTTGATATGATTCTATAAGAAATCAGTAGATGGCAGCAGTGTTTAAACTATTGAAGACAGCAGTTTTAATTCCTACAATAAGGCTATTTATTTTCATGTAGACAATGGATACTTTAAGATGAAGTATGAGAGTTGTGAAAAATCAAGGAAAATATCAGAATGCAGTGTTTTTATCAAGCTGTATTTATATATTTTTCAGATTATGTAAGGTTATTTGAATGTAAAAATCCTAAAAGAAATTAGCCTTAGCAATAGTGTTTTTCTGGCCAAAGTGTTTATCATTTCCATAAAATATTAACAATATATAATTTGAGATGTAGATGCAATGTTTAACTTTACTGGGGGAAAAAGACATTTTACAGTCATGCATGTTTGAGTAGTGACTTAAACAGGATGTCTAGTGTTTAATGTTCACATTTTAAACCTATTTAAAAAGCCATCAAATTTTCTTTGACCTACAGGAACCCATGCTTAACACATAAGGGCTTTGTATTATCTTGTTATAGTGATTGTCACATTAAGAATATACGAATAAATGAATGATAAATCTATCAGAATATCAATGGACAAATATTGAATTGCATGTCTGTGCTGTTAGCTTGTTATTCTGCTCACAAAATATATTTTAGCTGGCTCTGCCTTAGTGAGCACAACATCCATGGCATGTAAATAAACATTTCTGAAATCCAGTCTAAAAGAATTATGATTATGAACTAGATTATGAAATTGTATTTACTTAACGCATCAAATCTGATTTGGCATCACTGAAATGCGTTAAAAGCCTCAATTCACAGAGGCCAGAAGTAAATGTGCCAATGTCATGCGTCTTACTGAAATATGCACTGCTGTTGTTTGTACATTACGACAAGTGACATTAAAACCGGTTCAGAAAGCTTAGCACTTGATTTGACCACTTTCTCCCATTTTAGCACCAACAAAGAAAAACATTAGGGCTGTGCTATTTTTGTTGTTGGAATGTTGGAGTTGTTGAGCTCTTTGTGTTTGTATGGTGCCATGCTTCTGTTTTCAATTAAATATTTAATACAGACTCAGTCTCACAAAGATATTGGATCTAAATAAGAATTATTACCGTAATATAATCTGAAACTGTTCACACATCTCCCACGTATGGTACGAACACAAACATTTCTACACATCTTTATGATGGTATGAATGAGCCAAGACCATCAGTTGTTTTTCCAGAGAGTTCAACAGTTTACTTCATACACCAGGACAGACTGTTGAATTAAATTGCAGAAATTGCTGTATTTGTATCTATGTACAATATATATATATTAAATTAGGTGGTAAATGGTTATTAAAAAGGGTCATTAGCTTATTGGCTTATTCAGGGTTTTCCTTGCATCAAGCTTGCCTGCACAATGTTTGTAATTGTATTTTTTGGTGGGTTACGGTTGGTTAGAATTAAGATGTTAGCAGGTGATTGAGTGTTTGCTGCTTTGAGTGGAAGCAATTTTGTATCAGGACAAAAAAGTGTGCCTATGTTTACAGGTCAAGGAGGTCGGAGCGGTAGCAATTCTGCTCAAGTACCTGAAGTGGACCATGTCTGAAGAGTTTGGAGCCCAGACATTCCATTTCAAATGAGGCAAACTTCCTCCAAAATATTTTCCCAATATTTCAACTTCCTTCCTGGATTTACCTTTTGATTAAAAAGATTGCTTACAAGGCCAAAACTGCCGATTTAATTTCGAAAGAATTTCGTATTCTACCACTCATTCCCACAGCAAGCTGAAATGAGGTTTGTGGACAAAGGTTTTTCTGCTCTGAGAAAAAAATAAATAATTGTAACTGAATCCACCTTGTCTTTACGTCTGGGATTTCTCTTTAAGCTTAGAATAAATCCATAGTCTGGTTCTCAAAATATTAAAGGGCCCATATTATGCTATTTTAAAGGTTCCTAATATTGTTTTAGAGGTCTCTTAACATAGGTTTACATACATCCAAGGTAAAAAAAAATCTCATAATATACATTGCAGCATCACCTCTTTTGTCACAGTGTCTGAAATGGTTAGATCAATGATTCAGTCTCTCTAAACCCCTCCTTTCAGAGAGCTTACTCTGCTCTGATTCGTCAGATGGTCCAGTCTGTTGTGATTGGTCTATCGCTTGCAGCGCGTTTTGAAAACGATATGCCCACTACCATATTTGGATTTCAGCTTCAGAGGCTTCCTCAACATTTAACTCTTCACGTAATTTTCCGGCTTTCCATGTTTTCACTAGCTGGGTTTCCAGTCAAACGTGAAGCGAATCTTTTCAAAGTTCGCCGAAAAAACAAAAAAGAAACAAATGCGAATTAGGTGCAAAGTTGTTTGAGTGAATGATGGTGGTGTTGGTAACCTAGTAACCAACAATATATAAAACCATCAGTGGAAACAGCCCATGAAACACGTAGGTTTAATGTTCTCTACGTCAAAATTTATTTGGGAAATGCGTTTCCACCTTCCATTATTTGCATGAACTCTTTTTCGCACAAGTCAAAAACCACCTCGAATGAGCGTAAAAAAAATGAGGGAGTTTTTCCGAAATTTGCCATTTCCATCACTCGTTTCTGATGCAATACTTCAAAATGCGCATAAAAACAGGGTGGTGGAAATCATAGCTAATGTTATATAGTAGGGGGCGCTATTACGCATCATCTGAATCTCCAGATCAAAACACAGGCAAAAAAGGAGCAGAACAAGCATTGCTTGTGCACATTGTAGTTTTTCCCAGCTTTTCGTTCAAAATGTTGTTTTTTTGTGAAACTTACCCACATTCAAGTGTTCATAAAAAAGAATGCACAAAGCTAGAATAAAACTTTTTTTTGTTTTCGTTTTCTTTTAATATATATTGCATGTTCAGATATTCAAAATATACTGGTGGCCATGAAAGTTTTGTTAATATTATCAAAAATGCTGGCAGTGGCTGGCAATAAAAAAATAAATACTACCGGGGAAAGAGTTAAACATGATTCAAACTGTAACGATGGCGATGGTTTTACCGTATCAATTCCAGCATGAGTCCTCATTGGATGTGCATGCGAAGTGGCTTTGCTTTCGCAGAGCATAAAATGATCTTGACATGTCGACAAACTCTGCCTCAGCTACAACTACAGAATTTGAGGGCGGGTCAAAGTAGATGCTTTTCATGGGCAGCCAATGAAGACCATAGATGGGCATTATGCAAATCTGTCACAAACCTACAGTTTGTGGAGGAAGTAAGACTGGATTTTCCTTTGTGAGACAATAACTCCATTTATCGTGCACTGTGATCTTCCAAACTTTTACAGTTTTTTTACATTCACAAACAGATATACAACACATTACATTAATGGTAATATCCAAAAAAGCATAATGGGGCACTTTAAATGATCTGCTCATGGATTGTACAATAATTGTCCTCTGTGACATCTCAATCTGAGTTGTGTAAGGAGAATAGCTCATGGGCCCTGTATCTATCTCTCTATTAGCTCCACAGCCAAAGCCTGATGGTGGATATCTCATCTGCTCCTCTGACTCCATTTCAATTTGGAGGCACTAGAGAGTGACTAACATGGAGCGCCTCCAAGAGAGGGTCAAGGGCTCCAAGCAACGAGCAGACATTAAACTCACTTGTGCAAGCCATCAAGTGCTCTGCTTTTTGACCATACGCAGCTTGATGAGCCACACTACAATATAATCATTTGGCTCGGCTGGCAATGGCTCTGGAGCTAGCGTGAATGTTATGCTATGATAGAGCTTTAGATTACTGCATTAGGATTATGATCCGATGAAGTGAGAGAAAGAAAAAGAGAGAGACACACGAGCAACCCTGGAAGACTACCACTCAGAGAGCTCCTCACTGGAAAATATAGCAATTTCAAATAAATAAGCATACATTACTCACTTATGCCAGCAGATCTGGAGTGAAAAGCACTGTTCGCACTGTAAAAAAGTGAGCTTATTGATTTACTATGTACTAATACACAGCCAATAGTGACAATTGGTCCCCATTAGCTTGAATGCTAATGCATGGAATCGAAAGGGTTTCCACTGTTTAAAACATTCCACTGTTTACTTATATTGTAATGTTTCTTTATTGTTGTTTCTCTTCATTTTATGGTTAAAAGTGGCTATACATACCAGAATAGAGTAAAACAATCCAGAAATAGGCTAACTTTTTAGCCAAGTGACTTTGGCGGCAAAGAAATATCATTTCAGAAGAAGCGAGGCAAGTTATTATATTTTGATTAAAGATTACAAGGACAAAACGGTTATATGCAACAATCTGCACAAATGAATTACAATAGAAAATAAAAAATGCTAAAGTCATTTTGCTATTAAATTCTCTAAGCTAGGGGAGAACCACTTACCAGAATGCATCAGTAGTCATCTGGCACATTTCTAAGGCAGGAAGTTCTTTTAACAAAGTGAAAGTAATTCTCTATTTAAGTGCTTCACCTGCAGAATACACAATAAAGAATTAGAGAGAAAATACTGGAGAACTGCCTGCTTGAATTCACACTAATTAGTCAGCTTGGCTTTTCAAAATATATGATTGCATGGTTTATCTGCTATTTGGATGATTAATTCCTGCAGAGTCTTTTTTTTTTTTTTTTGGTCCTCTGTTAGTCTATCTCTTGCCGCAAGAGAAACGGACACAAAATAATTTGGAGTGAGGCAGACCACCTAATGAGCTTCTCACCGCGTTTCCCCACCACACCAAACCATTACCGATGCAAATTTCTCCATGTTTATTTCATGCGTATATGTGATCAACCTGAGCGCTCTAGGTTCATTTTCTCATTAACACGATCGAAATATTCAGTTTGCCGTTAATCATTCCTCTCCCACAGATGCAGTTCAAATGGAAGATTTTCATCATGGTCTGTCCGTAGCTTGTCGACTTGATCGGCGTTTGATCTGACGTGTAAACCAGGTGTGCTTGAGCTTCACGGCCTGTCAGGTCATGTCAGCGGAGTCGGCTCCGGCTCACAGGCCGTTTCTGTTTTCCCATGTTTGGCTGATGTTATGTATTATGTAGACGCTCAGGGAGAGGATTGTCAACACTTAGTGTTTGGCATTATGCAGTGGAAACCTTCCTTCATATGCTGTAAACAAGGCTGCCATGCTGACTCTATTAATCATTTAACCACCGGGACAAAGGCTGGTTATGGTGGTCAGCTGAGGAGGCTTTCTTCCAGCCTTTTAGCTGAATTAGATGAGAGGGGAGTTTTTCCTCTTGCATATCATGATGGCAGGATCCCCTCAGGGGCGATGAGGTTTAGAAGGGCATGTTGTGGTTGGTGGCGATTGAACCGCAGATGAGCCTGCCCTTTAAAGGCCCATATACCTATCTAGACGTGTCCTGGGGAGCAGTCACTGACATTAAAACTCAATTAGTGGACGACTCTGTAAATACTGCATGAGCCCGGCGCTTTGCTAATGAAGGCCCAGAGCAGGGTTCCAGCTCTACATCTTGATATGTCAGGATCGTGGCTGCCCGCGAGCCAGTGTGTCAGTCCAAAGGGAGGTTCAAATGCAGATGATTGTTGACAGTCGGGTGCAATTGTCATTCAGCGTGTCTCGTGCCCACCCCGGGGTCTCATCTCGCTTTACTGTGGTGCTTCACTCTTCTTTGGCTCCCGCTCATGAGCACGCATACCAATACGCATGGTAAATTGAGATATGAGCTGCATTTTAACACACTAGGTCAGTGTATTTTGCCTTGTCCTGAGGCGTGTTCATAACGCTGACTAAAAAATGTGTTGTGTATTGCCTGAACTGCATCTTAAATGCTCTGTATTTCTTGTTTCTCGTGTAAACACTCCTTGGTAAACACTCTGTGGTCACACTTTAGATTAGGGTCCAATTCACACTATTAACTAACTTTTAACTATGACTTTTGCCTCAATAGAGTCCTAGTTACTGCTTATTAATAAGCAGTTGTTAAGTTTAGGGATGTAGAATATGGTCGTGCAGAATAAGGCATTAATATGTGCTTTATAAGTACTAATAAACAGCCAATATCCTAGTAATATGCATGCTAGTAAGCAACTAGTTAATAGTAAGAATTGGACCCTAAACTGAAGTGTTATCCACTCTTTTTACTGATTATTTCAGGGAAAATTCAAATTTTCATTATTTACTCCAAGGCCATAATCCCTTGGGGGATTTAAGGGAATAAAGAAAAAGTAATGGTAAAAGAAGAGCTATTTCTAACTTATACTTGTAGTTATGGAGTTATCGATTTAAACTGCTAAATCTACTAAAACTAAACAACTAAAACTACTTAAAACTTTAAAATTTGCACGCATTCACTATGATTGGTATGTCTAACGTTTCTTGTCTTATCATCTTAATGGGATAGTTCACCCAAAATGTAATAGGCCTACTGTCGTTCCAAACCCGTAAGACTTTTGTTCATCTTCAGAATACAAATTTTATAATTTTGATGAAATCTGAGTGCTTTTTGTCCCACCATTGACAGCTACGCAACTGACACTTTGACGCTTCAAAAAGTTCATAAAGTGACTGTAAAACTAATCAATATGAAATGTTAATTTTGGCTTCAATGTTTAGTTATTTAAAAAAAAAAATTTAGTACAAAAGAGACACGATCACTTTATCTGACATGACATGAGCAATTATAACGACATGGGGGTGAGTAATTACATAATTTTCATTTTTGGGTGAACAATCCCTTTAAGTTATGAATTAAATGAATACTGTAAAAAGATATATTTTCAAAACGGTAAAATTTCATAAAAAACTTGTCTCCCTCAGAGTCTGTTATGTTTAAAGCCTTGATTTACTCAAACTCCTGTCAGTTGAGCAGAATGTTAACGCCAATGTTGTTTTCGTCAACGATGACGATAACGAAATGATTTCGTTGACGCACCTTTTTTTATGACGATAACGCGACGATGACTAGCTAAAAATGGCTCTAAGTTGACTAAAACATGACGAGACGTTTTCGAGTTTTCGTTGACGAGACGAGACGGAACGAAAATTATTATAAGTCTGACATTCACAATGCATGTCATTTCTGCCTATTTTGCGTGAAATCTGTCTGTTTTGGCGCCGGACTGGACAAAAGCGAAACGAACTGCGTGAGCGACAGAAAGTGCGCGAGAGAGACCGAGTGTGTCTGCGCGCGAGAGAGACCGAAAGTGCGCGAGAGAGACCGAGTGTGTCTGCGCGCGAGAGAGACCGAAAGTGCGCGAGAGAGACCGAGTGTGTCCGAGCATTAGTTTAGTAGGCTAATTGGTACAAGTAATAATTATTATATAACTTAGATTATAACATAAATTATAACATAAATTATTATTTAACTAATTATATAATAAAGCCACAATTGCCAAAGTAAGAACGTTTTTATTCCTGGCTTTTTTGGAGTAAAACAGTGATTCCACTGTTACCACTTTATCTGTGTGTAATGTTGTAGTAGCTCAAAGTTTTTTGCTGTTTAAACCATTCCTTTATTACTGTGATTACTGGTGAAAATAGCCAATGTGCTGAAATTTTAGAAGAGCATCAATTCATGGAAAAAATATAACTTGAAATATGGGGATAAAAGGTTTCTGCCCAATGCGACAATGAAGTACAGCTTGGCAGCACTGCATCTCCATCAATGAGAAAGTCTAGTTTATTATGCAAAAGTTTTAAGGTTAACTGTTGTTTTATGAATTTCAACACTTGCTACAACCTGTCAAACCTAAGCCCATTTCCAATACTTTTAAACCTAAATTAATTTGTTAAAGACTACTTCTTTTTTTTTTTTTTTTTACTAAAATTGACTAAAACTTGACTAAAACCTTTTTGCGTTTTCGTCGACTAAAACTTGACTAAAACCTTTTTGTGTTTTTGTCGACTAAAACTTGACTAAAACTATCAAGTTTATAAGTGACTAAAATGTGACTAAAACTAAAAAGCATTTTCGTCCAAAAGACTAAGACTAAGACTAAAACTAAAAGGGCTGCCAAAAACAACACTGGTTAACGCTGCTCTTTTCTTCGTCACAATGACTTTGGATGAGGACCAGGGGCTGTCAAGCTCCAACAAAAACACCATAAAATAGGTCCATATGCATCATATTCCAAGCATTTGGAATGTGTATAGCTTAAGGAACAGGCTCAAATTCATCTTGAAAAAGATTTTCTGCTTTAAATAACTCATGAGGCTCAGAGGTGGACAAAGTACATAACTTCCTTACTTGAGTGAAAGTACAGATAACTACTGGTCAAATATTACTCTGTTACAAGTAAAAGTTGTAAAGACTGATTTTTACTTAAGTAAAAGTACAGAAGTACTCGTTTTTAAAAGTACTAAGTATCAAAAGTAAAAAGTAAATGTCTATGCATTGTTTTATTATTGTTGCATTGTGAATCTATGCCTGCCTAACCTCATATCAATATCAAATTTATTTCTAGAACACAGTTCCAGTAGTGGGATTGAATGTGAGATTGAATAAGTGCACTCAATAACATCCACAATGGTTTCGGACACCCAAATGGCTGTTCCCTCAAATAGTGCCCTATTTAAACTTTTTTGGGTTCTGACATCAACCCGACTTTCATTTCCAACCAAAATGCAACGTCAAACCGACGTTGGATGTTGACATCAATCTGACGTCCGGTTCTGACGTCAACTCGACTTTCATTTCCAACCAAAATCATCCCCTGACTACGTTACTACTTTCTACACAAGGACCTTGACAGAAATGTAGTGGAGTAAAAAGTACGATATTTGTCTTTCAAATGTAGTGAAATTAAAGTAAAATGTTTCCAGAAAAAATAATACTCAAGTAAAGTACAGACACTCAAAAAGTGTACAGTTCTCAAGTAAATGAACTTTGGCACTGTCCACCTCTGGGGCTGAATAAATGATAACAGAATTTTCATTTTTGGGCGAACTCTCCCTCACAGACACTGATAAATATTTTTTAATGGAGTTAATGGACGCCTTCCAGACATCTGTTTAGAAACTTTCATTACATTTAGAAATGTAAAATGAGACAATGATCCTCTTACTATGAAGGATATTTGTCCAAATAGAGGAATGTTACAATTAACAGATCTAGTGCAAATGCCAAAAAGCTCATAATAAATAACATGGATGTCCTCCAGCATAAGAAACAAGTAGTTTCCACAGAATAAATATCCTTTCATGTGTATCACAATACGAGTATGAATGAACAGTTGATTATATTCCCCTCGGGGTCTTTGTTTCTGACAGTGCTCTAACTCTCTGCAGCTGTCTTGACGTCTGCATGCGCTGCCCAAACTAACAGGCTGTGACCTCGCAGCGGTGACAGTCTGCCAGAACTGATTTCCGTTGACTCACTTTTGCTGTGACCACAGTGAGTCCTTCACAGCGCTGCACGGTTACATGGCTTGCTGCTTTCATCCAGTTACTGATGTGTAGTGTTGAGCTAGAGACTTAGGCAAGCTATCTACAATAAAAAAAAACATTAAAATGTAAATTTCATTTATCTGTCCCAAACAAGCAGGATCTTAAAGTGACAGCTGCTACTCAAAATACAAAAAATATTTTTTCTATTTACTCCTAATAACCAACTATTCCTTTACCATGAGCTAATTAAGTAAGGGTTAATGCCCGACGAGGTGTCCATTGTCAGGTATTAATGGACGACGGCGAGGCATGAACCGTCCGAAGCGCAGCGGAGTCCATTAATACCTGACAATGGACACCTTGAAGGGCATTGACCCGCTTATACCATGGTCACTTGCCAAATAACACATTTTTAAAACATTAGTTTATATTTTAATTAGTTTTACAATCGAAAATCTAAAGTTTTTACAAACAATAACTTGGTTTCCCTGGTTACGCCTTTATTTACTAGGTGTCCTCTATCACTTTTTAATGGACACCCTGCAGCCAATCAGAATCGAGTATTCACCCAGACCATGGTATAAACAATAATAATTGTGTTATTTACAGTGCCAATAAATCAAGAACTCACTATTTGCATATTGCCTATTAATATATTAACAATATAGAGTCTACAATGAATAAACTATAATAGTTTGTTAATCATTTGTAAGCACTTTTTTACTGTATACTTATTATAAAGTGTTACCAAATATTTAAAGTTGGCATGAAATGGAAATCTACCTATATATTTTCTAAAAAATTATGTTATTGATATTTTCGGTGAAATTAATTTAATGAAAATGTATTCTGAAAGAAAATAATGTTACATCATAACTTTAAATGTATTTCAGATGTAAAGTGATGACATTTAAATCAGTGAATACTGTTTTTTAAACGATCTATTAAAACAAACTGTTCAAATGAACCAATTTGTACGTGTTATTAGAGAGCAAGTGTGTTATTCAGTGGATTTCAACTATGCCCCCCATACAATTAGTATTTGCATACTACAAAGGTTGTATCCACTTCCTCTATGCACTGGGTATACTGGTTGTATGCACTACCACATAGTATTTAATTACTTAAAATTAGGCATTCAGTGTCATGCGTAAAATACACACACTTTCTTGCATGCCTTGCTTTTTTGCCTGTTGAAATTCTGTGTGATTTCATTGAAATGATATCAAATGGTGGCAGGCTGCGACATGCACTGTGCCTTTACCCCGTAAGCGTTCATCAATAAAAATATTATTTCAATGAAATGTTGCAGGCTGCTGCTTAGATACCCAGCTCTTGTCTTTCAAAGAGGATTTTCATCTCTTCCATTCTTTCATGTAGTCGTGAGGAGCCGTTCTGTAAACACGGACTTTGAAGAGACCCGTCACACTGGCTGTCAGCTACAGGTGCGAACACACTGTTCCAAGACGGCCCGTTCCGATTGTCTGTGGTGAAAAAGAAAAAAAGAAGAAGCAAAACTCGCAATGTCATTCTAACTTAACTTCCCTGACGAGAGACGGGTATAAAGACGGGAGATGAGTGCATGACACTACATCACTGGGCCTTTACACTACTAAAGTATAAAACCCTCTGGAGTGGACTGGCAAAAAAGTGTGATATATGGAGTCATTTGCGTTTTGAGTGATTTTGAAGTCACTTCAGAGCAACCGACTTAGTTCTTATCCACCAAAGCATGTCTGTTTTAATTAAAAGTGATTTTTTTTTAATCCGGCATTTTTAAAGCATCCACTCCTACAGTGTTGTTCTGGGGACAGGGCAGCCGGCCAAGCCCCAGAGACCAAGCTGCTCTTTAGGAACATTTGTATTTGAGCCTGGCCAGGCCTCCACTAATCCCTCTTAGGGCATCCATCGCATCACTCTCTCCCGGCTCTCCTCGTGATCAATACACAATACATCAAAGGTTAGGTGGAGATGGGCCCATTCTTTGAAGCCGTGTGTGTGGAGCTGGATTTGCTGAGCTAACATCGTCCAGTGAAGCCACCTTTTGATTGAGCTTGTTTGGCCGGAGCTACTTCTGTTTGCTGAGGGGCAGAGGAGAATCTAATAAAGAACAGCCAATGTCTCTCTGTTATCTCTCGTCTCTGTCAAAGCCAATATAAGGCCACTGCCAGATTTTTTCTGTCCACTGGACACATTCCAAATAGCTAGCATGAGCTATTCGCTGTGTATTACCACGTACACTGCAAAAAATATATAAAATCAGTTTGAGAATATGGGCTCAGTGAAGGCTTCAAAACATTTCCATTTCTTACTTGTACTATATACTATATGTATGTGTGTGTATATATCTCACATATAATAGTTCTTAGATCTGGTTGTTGACAAAAGACAAATCTGCATTGTTATGCAAGATCCTACCCGTCATGTGAACGCATCTGGTCTGCCATCGCTGCTGACAGACATTTAGAATAATTAATTCTAAATATCACAGAGGCAGCCTTGCCAAGTCAAGTTAAATAGCAATCGCCTGCGCTGACACACAGCCATTTTAGATTATTTCGTTTTCATGCTGTCTATTTACATATAAAACTCCCTGCATATAACGACATCAGAATTTACGCTAACACTTTACATTAACGTTTCATTTGTTAGGATTAGTTAACTACATGATCTAACAATGAACAATGCTTACACAGAATTTATTAATCTAATGTTAATCTCAACATTTACTAATAAGATCAAAGTTGCATCTGTTATCATTGGTTAATGCATTGGGAACTTGCATGAATATGAATTCGGACTAACGCTAGAATTCTGAATTTATTAACTAACATTCACAAAGGTTAATAAATGCTGTAAGAATATATTATATATAGAATACATATAAAGTGTTACCGAATTGACTGTAGATTATAGTTAAACCTTATATGGTCTTATTAATATGGCCTAATAAAATCGTTTTCTGTTTTCTTCCCCAAAAAATGGCAGATTTTCACACAAAAAGATGGTGTCCTCTCCCTCTTCTCAACCAGCAACACTATAGATGGCTGTTCTGCTATCATTCTCCTCCACACCTCCCTTCTTTCCCCCTCTCTCTCACTTGGTCTCTTATTTGCATTATATATGCTTCATTTAGCTTACATGGCTGAGTGGAAATATAACCTGAAGCCATTCACACAAGGCATGAAGTGTGGCCCAGCAGAAGTCAGGAGCAGGACTGCATACCGCCATGAGATGGCAGCACTCTCCTCCGCTCTCACCAGGTCTCCTCCATCTCTACTCATTTACGCTCTGCTGGGTACAAACAGTGGGAGGAGATGGACCACTTGTAAAGAAATGAATGGGAGGCTGAATTCAGCATATTGCCATATGACAGAAATAGTAAGAGTAGTATGCTATTAGAGAGCTTTTATTTTTTATTTTTTAAAGCATTAACTGAACCCACCAGAAAAATATTTAGCATGATTTGATGTAAAAAGAGAGGGGGAAAAAAAAGTCTATTACTGATTTGCAGATTGACTGTTTTGGATATTTTAGCCTCTCTTTATTCAGTTTATCCCAGGGTTAACCCAGGGTTGATTTTGTTAACGGAAACTAACATAATTAAAAAAATTAAAAAAATTAAAATCAATGTTGTTAATTGAAATAAAGCTGAAATAAAATATAAATATTAGATAAAAAAACAAATGAAAAACTACTGAACAAAATGAACAATGCTGCAACTAGTTGAAATATATAAGTTGAAGTTAAAAAAATAATGAAAAAAATAAATAAAAATAAAACAATACATTCTATAATAGGCTATATTTAAAAATACTAAAATAACACATTTTTCTTACCCTACATTGAAAATCAACTGCCTGTATAGGCATTACCAAGATGGCTGCCAAGTGAACTGACTATCCTTAAAGCGACTTGTGAGAAATATGTCCAAGAGAGCAATAAAAGCATACTGAGACCGCGAATGAGTGGAAATACTGAAATGTTAATACACGACTGCAAAGTATTTGGAACGGGATGGAAAAGGTGCTGTAAAGCTGTTTGTTCTTCCTCATTTTTGAAATGCAAATACGGTATGGTTTGGAAGCCGCGTTCATCTTGAGGTGGTTTTTCCCAGTTCCCCTGTCATTTACTCCCATTCTGGTTTTCATTAGCCGAGCAACCTTAGCGAGGCCTGGTCTTCGCCTCCCCTGTTATCTCAATGATGTTCTAATGCTGGTCAAACATTATTGTGAATGGCTCAGCTCAATAGAGGCAGTGTTAGCCAGGAGAGTCAATATTAGCTGAGCAAACAGGGCGAGCGGAAGGTGGGGGAGGGGAGTGCACCGTCTATGAGTGTGTGTGTGTGTGTGTGTGTGAGAGGGGGCCTAGTGTGTGCTCTTGGTGAACCTTGACCGTTCACAACAGAGGCAACAAAGCATGGGATAAAGAGATGACAGGAATTTAGCAAAGCATTCTTCTCCTTCTTTTGCTCCTGGCTCTTGCTGAAGGAGCCGGTGATCCAACAAAGATCGGTCAAAGATTCCCGTCGTTCCATCTACATCGCACATATTTACAGCCTATTATAAGCGCGCTGTGGGATTAATGAGGGCTGTGTCTTCTCAGGGTTGCAAGGGAAGGTCAATTTGTCAAAGGACACAAACAACAGGCCCAAGGTCAACTCTTTGTCTGTCTTTACAAAGGTAAGTGAATCATAAGCTCCACGCCCACCCCACCTACGACCGTATCAACACGTCTCCTCGGTAATCACAGACACTTTTATGCCCTGAGAGCTGTGCAAACAGTTGGTTTGGTAGAATCAACAGTAGCTGTCATGTGACCCTAAACGCACCGAAAGCTTTCCGCATGAATCATAATCTAACATAGAAGTGATTGAGCAGGTGAATGCGCTAATAACAACAAGCGGCTGACTAATGTTTGACTTGCGTCTCATTAGAGAATGCGAATAAGGGGAAAAGATTAACTTCTCAAATGACAGTGTCTCACTGTTTAGATGAGGCTTGCTAACCTGTCCCATTTAATCTATGGGCCTCGCTGGCAAACAAACAGACAAATATTGACCGTCTGGGAATAGGCCTCACTCAGCAACACATACACCCAGAGCAATTTCCTCAAGGCTCTGGGAAACTGTCAACATGATGGCAAAAGAAAATATCTTTTCTTGCCATGGGGCAAACTGCGAACAATATGCGCTGATATGCTTAAATCAGACTGGCTAATTTGAGCAAATATTCGGTCCGGCTGTGCGACGTGTGGAATATTACAGGTACTGAAAAGACTCTCGCTTTCATTTTCCCTGCATGTGTATTTAGTTTGGGTCATTTGATATGGATAAGCAGGCGTAACGTTTAAGTTGAGGGTCAGGCCTAAACTCCAGTCAAGCTTGAGTTGCATCCGAAGCTTTAAAACCAAACAAACAAAGGCTGAGCACTGTTTGAGATAACCGAACTAACACCCCCCCGACCGATCTCGAGAGCGTAACACAAATACCTTTTGATGTAGCAACACGGTCCCCATTCAGATCTGCTGACATGTGAAAAAGCAACATTAGCTAATGCACTTCTTAAAGACTATAATCGCTCTTTCCCCTACAGTTAATGAATGCTAATTAGAACTAGCTTGGTGTTTGCTGGCTGCCTCTCTAATGTGCCGTATTGTTCCTCTTCTCCTGCTTCAGCTCGGCTCTAATGCTGCTGTGCCAGCTATTAAAGTCAGCTAATCCATCCATCTCCACAACTGCCAGCTCCGAAAGCCACTAATAGCTCAGCCACAAAACTGCGCATTTCCGAATTCATTTGATCTGTAGTCTTTGCGCTGGTAAAGCGAGTGGGTGGCATTGCGGTTGAACTTGAATTCCATGCCATACCTGGCTCGGATGCTTAAGGGCTTCTTTTCTCTGAGTGTTTTGTTTTGATGGGACGGATAGATCAGCTCCACTTCCTCAGACATAAAGGCTCGTCTCAAACCGAGACCCAGTGTTTGAGACCAACAAGGCTTGTGTGGGCAGGAGGATTTCTGATCCTGAGAATTACAGACATTACTAGTCTGAGTTCATAATGCTTCTGTTTAGCTTCTTTTATTTTTTTATTTTTTTTTTTTCCTTTACAAATATTATTATTATTATAATAATTTGAGCTGAAAAGTTTGATTTAATGAAAACATAATAATGAATTTCACAATTTCCATATATATATATGAAGAGTTCAGATGCAAAAGCCTCTAAGTGTCGTCTGAAATTTTCTTCTACAATGATCATTTTTATCAAGCTCGTATATTTAAGTTCAGTAATTTCACTTAAATGGCAATGAAAATTACCTATTAATTGTCATTTGTGAAATAACCGAACTTAAATATACGAGCTTGATAAAAATGATCATTGTAGAAGAAAATTTCAGATGGCACTTAGAGGCTTTTGCATCTGAACTCTTCATATATATATATTTCTTGTACCAATGTAAATGTCTTTACTGTCACTTCTTATCAATATAATGCATCTTTGCTTTTTGTCAAAAAAAAAAAAAAAAAAAAAACGAATTTCTTTCTTAAAGGAGAACTCCGGTCAATTTTAACATTGAGCTAATTTTTTAGTAAATTTGGAGTGCTGTCAGTACAGAGAACAACGACAAATCGGTGTTGCCTACACCGTGTTATCCTCTTTTTAAAATTTGCACCCTGTTGACTTCAATGGGGCAGGTTTTAAACCTGCGTTTAGCCTGCGAAAATACCTGTATTTACTTCCTGTTTTCGGTCGAAGTCCACAGTAGTTGATTGTCGAGTTCACGCGCGTGATCATAGATACTAAACCTATGTGCGTGAATTCGACAATCGACTACTTTGGACTTCGACCGAAAACAGGATGTAAATACAGGTATTTTCGCTGGCTGAATTAACATCACTTTTATTCATTTCTTTCACATCTACTGCAGTCAGATTCACCCGTGTTCACTCTAAATAAACTCACTCACATTGGCTGTGCACTTGTAATGACAAATCAAGGATGTTAAAGCAGGCTAAACGCAGGTTTAAAACCTGCCCCATTGAAGTCAACAGGGTGCAAATTTTAAAAAGAGGATAACACGGTGTAGGCAACACCGATTTTTGTGGTTGTTCTCTGTACTGACGCATGCGTTTTTTCGTAGTCGTGATTCGGTGGCTCTGAATTGTCAAAACACCATTCAAAATGCTTGCTTCGGATGCGAAAAACGCAGAAAATCTAACCTGATCCGAATTTTTTTTATGACGGACGAAAGTTTCGGAGGCAGTGTGCAAGCGTGATTGACATAACGTGAGGTCGTATTTATTTTTTAATGTTCGAAAATTTCAGACTCAGTGTGCAAGGACCTTTACTAACCACAAACCTTTGAATGGTACATAAATAAATAAAATATTGTAACTTGTATGGGAAGATCTTTAATGAAAAGATCTTTTTGTTCCTTAAATATCTTTAAAAATTTGATTCCTACCATACCTCCCCTTGTTTTGTCCGTGGATAGACACTATTTTGGATCAATTACTTGCCCACATACAGTAATAGACCACCATGTTTTTTTGGCTGCGGGTGTCTGATGTTTACAATATTTTCCAGCCTGGTAAAATGGTTAGCTTTGGCCTCTTCTCAGACCTCTCTCAGTCTGTTCCCATCCTGAGACGCTAATAACTAGCTCTGTGTGACAGACGAAAGGTCCCTTTGTGTTCTAAAATGCCTTTCTTGCATGGCAGTGCACCAAGAATCACAGGCTCGCAAACAGGTGGTGAAGCATCTGAATAACAAATTAAGCTACGCTTTTCGCATGAGCCAACTCAACAAATTATTACAATGAATTATGACAGTACAATAATGTCCAAAGGACTTATTTAAGTGTGAGGAGACTGTAGTGGGGTAAGCAAACTGATTTGCTCCATGGAGAGGTATAATATGCAGGATGTGGGCTGGCAGATGGTGTGGCTTGGTAAACCTATGAATAATATGCTTCTCTACCTCTTCAAAGCAATGGAACTTCACTAAGAAGGAAAAACAAGGTTGGATTTACACTGACCATGAGCCAACATGACTCTCCACAACTTATTCTCTAATGTCAAACAATAGTTTTTGTTAATCTGATCTCCAACACATTCTTCAACGCCTACTGTCCTGTTCTCTCATGTTTGCTGATTTCAAAGTTTGATATGTTTAATTGGAAAAGACTCTCATCAAGATGCAATAATTACAGTGCCATCTGATTCCCAAGTGTTGTGGTGTGAGAAACTAAAGAGCCAACGTTCACGTTTCAATGAAAATGTAAATGCTATAACGTTTGATCTTTGAGTAGACGTATCAAATGCCTCTTGTTCTGAAATGAAATGTTTTAAGATGTCAAGATCAAATTACAATTCTTCTTAAAGAAATATTCCACCAGGACACAATAGATGAACATAGCTAAGGTGCACATTTAAACAAAATATTCCAGGTTAAATAGTGTTTATATTGATCAATTAAAAGATTTACAGAAATGCACTTATAAATAGAAGTCTATGGGACAACAAGGTCTGCGTTTCTATGTTAGTGCAAATTATTGTAAATTATTTTCTGTGGTAATCAACAGCATCTTCGTTCATGCGAATTATTCTGAATAATTTAAACAGTATTATCATTGTACACGGTGGTTTATTAAAAGACCCACTGTGAAATAAAGAGGCGTTTGTGAGAAAAATTGCACTGTTTTTTTGCACGTTACCTGTGCAAGACGATATACGATTTGGCAAAAGTATTCATGAAATGAAATCTGTTGGCTAAACACAAGTGTTAAAATATCTCCTCCAATAAAATATGATTCCTGTGAAATGTGTTTGTGTGAAATAACAGTGTCATGGGTGTACTTGTGTTTGTGCGCATCATCATCCTCACCACAGATGGATGATAAACGACTATAAAAGAAGAGGAAGTGACACATTTATTTCTTCCAAATAAGAATTAGTGTTTGTGGCCTAGAATAAACCAAACCACTTCGGATGTAACTTGCAAACTTAAAAGCGTAAAGCAGGATGACACAGAGCATTAATTTCACTGAACTAACAGGAACCCAGAATGGTTCTGCATAGTTTCCGAACAATAAAACGACTTCGCTTTGGAATGAGGATTAGATTAAATCACTAGTCTGCCACTGAGGCATGAAAAATCCCACAGCATTACGAAAACATGTCTGGTGGAGGAACAACCTTCTCACCTGACAAACACAGCCACACTTCCACCATAAAAAATGCAATATATCTTTTCCACGGCTGAAGGACATAATCATCAAGTCAAGCTATGTATACTAACTTCATTGTGACAGCCACTGGCTTAGTCTGAAGCAAACAACAACATTTAAACACCTGAACAAATGAAAGCCTTTAGAAAGTGATTTACAGGCCTGCTCACTCAATGTGTACTGGGAAAACAGGCGTGAGCGCCACACAGTTATGGAGAGATAGACGATGCGATCTGATGAAATCTAAGATAACATACCTCACTAATGATGCCGTGGTACAGCTGGGTCTCAGTGTTCTGTTCAGTCACGTAGCTCACACGTCACTAAATGCAGGTTTCTCGGGGCCAACAGATCAACACCCGCCTATTAGCTCTGTTCTCTGTCCCTCCGGTCCTATTATTCCTCTGTATTACAGGATTGTTATACACCCAAGGGCCTCTGACCCATTTTTTCCCTCCCCCATAAAATCTATTGAGGTCTTTTTAATATGTCTGCATCTATTAGCTCCAGAGATTAAGGGTCAATCAGAAATAAGATATATATATAAAATAACAACTAAAAGATTATGCCAAACTACCATTTAAATTAGGCTTTTCTCATCCTATGATATCTGGACAGGGTAACACTTTATTATAAGGTCCCATTGTTAACATTATAACAGTATTTATTAATGTTCTTCGTTGCATTAGTTAATAAAAATGCAACCTTATTGTTAGATCAAGTATGCTCAGATACAATAAATAATATTAAAAGATACAACTTTTTTTTTTTTAAATAATGTATTAGTAAATGTTATGGGGGTGGAAAAAAAATTTGAGTGAAGGAAAAAAAAAAAAAAATGAGATGGAGGAAAAATTATGTCAATACTTTGGCATTCTCTCGCAAATGTTTTGAATCTCCCGAGAAACTTTGCGTTTGTTCGCAAAAAGCTCTTTTAGGGGAACGCAAAACTTATTGTGAGAAAACGCAAAAGCATTGACTTATTATTTTCCTATATATATATATATATATTATACATATATTCAACTATATACTGTATATATACTACTAATCTTGTTATTTAATGTTACGTTGAACCTTATTGTAGTGTTGTTTATCACCCAGTCATTTATAGCATTATGCTCCCCAAAAATAACAAGGCGTTCATCATTGTATGCATAATGTGTGTGTGTATACATACATATATATTTATACAATCTATATAGACAAAAAAAGTAACTGACCCGTACACATAATTGTGACAGAGCCAAGTACTTAATAAAACACAGAAATTCAATATTCTACGTGCAATTCCTCTGTAGACCTTTGGTTCAACCTCAGTACTGAGGCTTCAAGCTCTCACACACACCTGATGCCTCAGGTGAGTAATAAATACCTTTAAAAACAACCCTTTGGCTCATAACTCCCCTTTCACAACCAGTGCTACACGCAGATCTTTTATAAACGAATGCATGCTTCACAATAAGCAGTTAAAGTTGGCTAATTATAGTAGTCAGGGACGGGCTCGGACACGCTCCAGTGCACTCTTGACGGAAGCCAACCTGAGGCAAGGGCAGTCCGTACTCTCTTTTGTGACCGCCTGAATAATCAGACGAACTCGTAACTCAGTGCTGCCCATCTCCAGGTGTGATGGAATGAATCTCCACAGTGTCTCATATGTGGGCAAGTTCTTAATGAGCCGCTTCAGACAGACAGACAGATACACACACACAAACACAAGAGGCTGTCGGAAGCAGAGGCCAAATCACAATGCTTAGATTCATCATTATGACAAGTCTCTTTGTGAGCTGTTGTCTGTTATCAAGTGTGTTGTCTTTGCGTTTCTTTTCTGGCTGTTGCCAAAACAACCAACAAGTCTATGATGAGAGATCCGTCCTGGCCCACATTCTGTGTATCTTTGTGTGTGTGTGCGTGCGAATGTGCAGTTACATGAAGTGCTTGTCTGACAGGGTTGGGTGTGTGTACTCTAGTGTTGTAGAGAAAGGGTGTAGGAAGCCTCCAGGCTGAATGGTTTCACCTCTCTACCCTTCATTTAAACCTTGTGTTAAAACAAGTAATTCACCTCACCTGCTTTACCACATTTCAGTAGCTCTCATTAACACCGTTTTATATCTTTCTCCCCATCACTAGATCTATGCCAAGAAAAAGTTCTTTTAAATCTCCTATTACGTGCATGCAAAAATCGACATGCGTCATATGCATGTTTATCTGCCCTTGCACTGCTTAGATGTTTTGGGAAGCAGATCTATAGATATAATCTGATTCATTTGCTTAGGGCTGTTTCGTATCATATTACAAGCCTTAATAACTTATTGTTTTTCCTGTTTAAAGCTTAACCTGATTACTCATGTCTATCTGCTATTCAAGCAATATCACATGAGCAAGAGTGATGTTGTTTTCTATTCTAGTGTTTGTCTTTTTTTACAAGAGCTTCAATTATCAATAATTTATTATTGAGTAATTTACATTTTAGACACAATATATCCAGTTACTTTGTCTTTTTTTTGGCTCCACCATCAAAAACAGTTTCAAACAAAGCTTCAGCACAGTTTACCGATGTCATGTGTGTAATGACTCACATAAAGATAGTCGCTGCATCTGAAATGGCGTACTGTCTGAGTAGGTACTACATTTGAATTTGAATTTATTTTGTAGCCGTTAAAAAAAGTACACTATGTAGTATGAATATTGGAGTGTGAATGTAATTCGGATGTACTAGGATGTATCTACCAGCGTCAGTTGCATCGCTTCACTTCCATTCATAAATCCTCTCCCGTGGCCTCATGGGATAGTAAATTGTCCATCAAATGAGCACTGTCGAATGCCTACTGTTTTTCGAATACTGTGTATTCGGACATACTCTTCTTTTGGTGTACAGTTTTAGCATATATATATCCTGTTTTCGGTCGAGTCCAAAGTAGTCGATTGTCGAGTTCACGCGCATAGGTTTAGTTACCTATGATCACGCGCGTGAACTCGACAATCGACTACATTGGACTTCGACCGAAAACAGGATGTAAATACAGGTATGTGCGCTGGCTGAAATAACTTCATTTTTATTCATATCTTTCACATCTACTGCAGTCAGATTCACCGTGTTCACTCTGAAGGAATCACTCACATTGGCTGGGCACTTGTAATGACACATCAAGGATGTTAAGAGGCTAAAAGCAGGTTTAAAACTTGCCCCATTGAAGTCAACAGGGTGCAAATTTTAAAAAGAGGATAACACGGTGTAGGCAACACCGATTTTTGTCGTTCTCTGTATTGACAGCACTCCAAATTTACAAAAAAATGAGCTCAATGTTAAAATTGACCGGAGTTCTCCTTTAATATCCTATGAGGCCACAAAAATAAATGGCAACACAAATGTGAATGGCAGAGAAACAACACAACTGACACCGTAAGTCACATAACAATGACATGACAAATGTAGTATATCTGGATTACATTCATACCAGACACATTCATACAAATAACATGATCGCAAAGTAATTAACTTGCTCAAAATAAGTAGAGTATGTAATTTCAGATGCAGCCGGATGCTTGTTTTGTTTCCTGAAAGAATCAGTGTTTTATAACGAATCAGTTGAATGATTACTAAAAATTCCATGCAATGATACACAAACGTGTCTGGAACTCACAAGCTCAGACAACCAGAGTGATATAAACGCTATGGCAATTTTGTAACTTTTCTTTGGTGGAGAAAAATTCTACAAATTAACTGGCCAAATTTTCTCTTAAAGGTACTCTATATGAACGTTTTTATAGAACATTTTATATAAAAGCAAGTGTGTTGTAGTGCTGATTTACTACCTATGGCCAAATCATAGCTGTGTTTCATACAACCCCATACAACTCTTGTTTGTGTGCTATATAAACATACACTAACAGCCATGTTTACCTGCAAATAAAGCTTACATTTTACACATTTGGCTCGCTTTTAGTCTGAAAGTGAAAGACATCTGGCATTTCCCCCACAGTGGGACCGAGACATAAATCTTAAGACAACGGTTTGTTACACCTTGTAAGTGTTTAATAAGTGGCTGTCACAGGTCAGGAATGTGTAATGGCCACTGGCATTAGTCTTAATTACACTGCAAGGCATCGGATGAGTGAAGACTGACAGACTAGAGATGAAAGATAAAGCAGAACAAAACACACGCAGCATCAGATCAGTAAAAGAAAAACTGAAAACTCTTATGAAAACACGAGGATGCATGAAATCAAAACAGAGATGCTATGGCAAGATAAAACAGGTTTACATTTTGATATGAGCTATAATTTTCCTTGGTCTCCAGAGATAATGTAGGGTTTCCCCTTCACATTGCAATGACTGAAATTACATTGCTTAACTCAGTAGTTCCTTGTAATTCTGACAAGCCAGTTCCAAACAGGAAGTGACTGGGACAGACAGGGGATATCTGGCCATCATCAGTAGATTCTCAGGTGTCCCATCACATGCTTGATTCTTCTCCCAGACATTTTTTCCCCACACATACTGCGGCCGACTACATGAGCTGCGGCCTTTGCCCACCCTTACCCTCCTGGCCTGAAGGATTTATTGGTCAGCTGCTCCCAAAACTCCCTTTATAAGCAAATGTGCTGCATGTTCTCCAGTCAGCCCACACATGCTCTCTTCGTCAGACGCACATTTATTGCCTCGCCTGAACATTTCTATTAGTTCAACCTCCTACGTCCCAGTCAGCCGAGCTTTATTTATGATCATTACCCAATTATAGCTATTACATACTGTGTCGTACATGACAATTAATGAGGGCAGAGTTATGGGGGGCAACAGGACTCACCTGTAAATACCCGCTAAAGAGGCACCTTAGCCTTCAGTGGCAGTGCTAATCCTTCAGCAAGAGCGAGACTGTGGCTGGCTGGAGTTTTTAGAGCTTGTGTCTCTGGTGCAGTGAGATATCTGAGCCCTCTCCATTAGTCTACCGCAGCGCACTGAGAAAGCACAACCCTATTTCATGCCAGCTCCCAAATAGTGTGGAGAATTTGCGAGGCAGTTAGTGGCCGTCATTAATATCCACCCGGGCCCAGGCTGACAGCTGCTGATTGGAATGGAGAGCCCCTGTAAAGCAGACAGCTACAAATTTCCCTGACAGCTCGGCGTCCATTACCCACAGTCAGCTGCCAAAACAGCAGTAATAAGAGACACAGAAAGAGAGAAAGAGAGCGGCAAACATGCCCTCTCTCGCTAACTCTCTATCACACACCATGCCACACACAGACAGAATCCCAGCCATAATTTACCTATTCATTTCTATGCTCTCATGACAGAAGAAATACTGTATTATGCATTCGTCAGTTAGTGTAAGGTGTTGAAAAAGTGTTTGTGGCCAGCAAAGATGGACTGGTAGTTATGTCACTATATGGCAGTATGCAGAAGTTATATGCAATGAACAAAAACAACCAGCTACAAGGTGAATCACAACCTTACAAACTTGAAACGAAAAAGAGTTAGGCCTATATATACATATATATCACTCTAATATAAACTCTATATAAACTATTTTTATATGCGCACACACACACAAATAGTTAAAGGAGAGTGTAGGGAGACTGACTCAATTACATAATATGCGTTGGTTCATGGGAGTGGGTGGTTCTTATGGCATGATTTGTTTGTTTGGATTCTCTGATTGGTGGAGATTTCTTCGCAGAATCATGGGTAATGTAGTTTTACACCTGGAATTCCGCTGTTGAAAATGATTATTTAAAAAATAAGTTGAGATAATGGCAGATGGGCAGATGGCTTCAACAAAAGCATATACCATCGATTAACAACCTCTGAGCTCACAGTAGGTCTGTCTTTAATCGTTAATCGTTTATCGTTAAAAATCAATTCCACTGTGAAGAAAATTCGAATGGCATTTTCACTTCCAGAACCCGACTGTTCCTAATCTTGCCCAATCACTTTACTTAATTAATATTTATAAGCCACAAAAGTTCTAAGTTGCACGCACTTACACACACACACGTTAGGTTGTGGTATCTTTGTGGGGACTCTCCATAGGCGTAATGGTTTTTATAGTCTACAAACTATATATCCTATCCCCTTACACTAAACAGGTTTTACTATCCTTGAGTGGGTTTAATGTAGGTTAAACAAACACACACACGCACACTAGTGTGACTGCCAGTGATGAGCTTGAACTAACCAGCAAGCGAGTGTGTCTATTATTTTGATTTACTCAGTCACAGTGCTTTAAACTCAATGTAATAACAAGCATAAGACTGATTTATTACTCTCTTACATTTCACGCATGGCTCCACTAACGCCCCTGCACTGCAGATTGATGCGAGATATTTGGGTCACTTAATTATAGCCAGACCTTTTTTAAGTCCTAAAACAGAGGTGACAGCGTGTTAAAATGCCAGTCAGTTCGCCCTTCTGGAAAACCCAGCTTAAAGTGTGTTTTGGAATATAGCAGCTGCTTTCTAGGTGGTCCAAGCGGGTCAGTCAGCTACAAAGGTGCCACCTTACTAAAGCGCTAATATACGAGAAAAAGATGTAGCTATTTTCCAGCAGAGCTCAGTATCTTTCACACAATATTGTGTGTGTCTGAGTAGAAAGTAAAATTAGGTTTAGGTCATTGCCATATATCTCGCAACGCCACAGGTAAAGATATTTCAGGATTGTTATTATATTCCAGAGGCCTAACTCCAATATTAACACCTACTTCAGCTTTCTGCCTGACACCCAGTACACACACACACACACATGTATAACCCCACTTGTTTGTATATGCACATTAAACTCATAGACAAGATACACATACCCTCCTTCAATCACCCCCACAACTGCACTGTAATTCTTCCACCAAGCGACAAGACAACTGGAAGCTCAGGGCGCAATATTTTACAGCTGCCTTTTATTGCATCTCCTCCCCTGCCAGTCTTACCCCCGTCAGCAATAAAACACTCCATAATAAAAGCCCCGCTCCCTTAGCGCCTGCCACACCACCACCGCGGATAATCCTGGCGGATCACGGCACTCTGCCCGCGCATAGCTGCCAGTGCTGTCGCTCGGCTAACCCGACGTCTCTTTCAGCTGGGTTATTATAATGTTCGCTCCTTTATTGCGGCGAGCGTCAATTGAAAAGAGCAGCGCCGCCCTGAAAATCTAGGCGTACAAGCCGTTAACACAAGCCAGGCCCCAAATGGGCCCTGGGAGTTATTCATCATCGGTTCTCTCAGACAAAGGCCTGACTTACCTTCATATTTCTGAACAAAAGCGATATGCACTCAATAAAGGGAATATTACAGCGGTGCAGTGGAGGAGATAAAATATGCCCGTACAAAGACATACAAAGCCAGCGCAGGGATGCGGATAGATAGCAAAACCTGAAGCTACTTAATTAACCATGTTAAACCAGGGAGGTTTGGAATCAAGGCATGGCGCAGACTGGACACAAACTCAAGTCTCCTATTTAAACACCACAGCTTAACGCATCTAAAGACATCACTGCATAATAATTAGTAGGTTTGTATAATACAGTTTTGAGTCAGGTAATTCACTGCATATCATGTATTCCACAGTACTGAAATATTTCTGTACATATAAAGTTAGGTATGGTGTTATAATGACATAATTTGCTTTAATGCATTTTTAATACATCTCTGCTGCAGTATAAAAGAGCTTCATGTTTTAGCTAAGCACATGGTTGTATCAGAGCACTGCAGGCACCCTGCTCTTGTTAGAAGTGAAGCACTGCTGGCTGTGAAGCCTGCCTGCACTAAATTAGTTCTCCTCTGGAAAAGAGGCCAATGTTTGAAGCAACCACTGAGCACCGCACTGCTATGCCAAACTCTGCTGCTGCAGAACACCAAATGCTCTCTGTAAGCAATTACACACACATTTAGATATCCAGGCACAAATTTAAATTACAACACAATTCGGATGTCTACTTTTTCATTTACACATTCATGGGGTCAAACTACTATAATATGTCTCTTACCACTTAAAAATGTACCTGAGGGCCACAATGTATGATAGTGTGCATCTACACTATCGCTCAAAAGTTCAGTATGCTCTCCAAGGCTATTTATTTGATCTAAAGTACAGTTATAATTTAATATATAGGTTTCTATTTTTACATATTTTAAAATGTAATTTCCTGTGACAGCAAAGCTGAATTCTCAACAGCCATCCCTCCAGTCTTCTGATATGCTGATTTGCTGCTCAAGAAACATTTCTTATTATTATCAATGTTGAAAACAGTTGCGCCGCTTAATATTTTTGTGGAAACTGTGATTCAGAGCATTAACATAATTAGTAATTCAATATTAATACATTTGGGGTCATGAATAGGTTCAGATTTTGAGTATGCATAATAACACTGTATTCAATAAATTAAAAATTCTGTAATATCAACCAATATTTGATAATGTAAGCACTATCAAATTAATGAAAGCATGTTCTAATTCTGTAGTTTTCTTATGAATTCCACTGGTGCAGAATTCAGGGCCTAGTTATGACCATTTGACTGTAGAAGAGTACATTTCTGATATCTTAAGATATCACACACATACAATTTTTTTTTTCCACTTGTATACATGCCCCCATTATTTTTTCCATAATTAATGCGTTTGCCATAATAAATCCTTTAGTGTTTCATAGGAAGACGTTAAGTCATGTGCAGGATGTAGCTATTTTCACAATCCACGCCCTAATCATTGTTGTCATGAATTTAAAAAAACACTAGTCATCTGATGTGGTGTATGAGGAGCTTTATTGTGCTCACAGTTCACTCACTATTTATGACACAGGATGTTCCATCTGGCCGGGTTTCCTGTAAGGGCTCTTTCAGGATGTGCTCCCTGGATCTGCTTACACTTCTCCGGGACATCTGTAAGGCACTTCTGGGTGTAATACGGAACCTCTTCCTGAGCTCAAAGGGGCTTCTGCTTTTCCCATTATATGTACATGCTGGAGAGTCTGTTGACAGTCATTACCCCCCATGCTGCGTGAGAGCTTTCCATAACATGGTAATTGTCTGTTTAGGTTAACATTTGACAGCAAGGTGTGTAATAAAAGACTCATTTAGTCAGAATAAAGTTCTAATATTAGTAATGAATGAGAAACGGATGGACATTCTGTGAAGTCACTTCAGATAAAAGCATCCGCCAATTGGATTAAATTTTTTTTATTTTAAAATATTATTGCAAAAAATAAAATAAGAACATTTTACAAAATACTATCTGACAGCTTGCACAGAAATCAGAGAGTATTTTATAAAAAATGTTTGCAATTATATTAGCTGTATTTTTGGGGGGTGGGGGGGGGGGTGAACATTTTATGGAAGCAGTAATCCATCAAGTGATGGAGAAGAGCACTATAATCAAGTACATAAAACAGTTCCATGGTGCAGCAAGAGCACTTTCTGATTTGCATCATTCTTTCAGTAAATTGGGTGCAAATAAACTTCCCTGTCAGCAGACACAATGCATTCATTGGACACGATGAAATTCTGGATTACAAGGTTTCCTTCTTTTAATGAATGCGCAGAAGTGCTGTGGGCTGACATTTGTCAATTACAGGGCAGGAGTTGTTTTCCAGCGCTGCCTCACAGATTAGTCCCACATGCCTGCACTCTCGGTCTCTATTGAATCAGTTGTCTTTAATGGCAGCGGGGGGAAATTGAAGGGCTCTGTGTGCGATTTGTCCCGTCGTTGTGGAGCAGATGGTGGATATCAGTGTCAGGCTTTGAGTGGCGAGTGGCTCAGGGAACAGGAAATGGCACGGCCGAGGGCCAGATCTAAGGCAGCGTGAAAGCGCCATTCGTCACACATTTCCATGGCAGCGTCACTCATTAGCATTACCTGGATGTGCATGATAGGGGTTGATGGGCGAACAGGGAACGTTTATGCGTCATTGGGAAAATACCAAGGGATGGACAGAGGGGAGGATGTGTCAACATAGACAAAAATAGCATTTGTTTTATATTCTAAAGCTGTTCTTATAGGAAGATGCACTACATTTTTAGAAATCCACTTGTGCACTGGGTCTGTGCACTTTCCACCTGAAGGCGGTAAAGACAACGACTTTGTTAACACTAGAACGGCCATGGCGGTCATTTTGACCGTTTTGAATTTTATATCTGCAATAACTTTGTTGAAAAAATAAATACAATCCTGCTGGTACCTGACTTTTCCTAAAAGTGTCTGTATTTTCATTTAAAATGTTTTTCATATAAATTACACATAAGGCAAAAAAACAAATGAACATATTTACCTATTTCGGCCATAGACGGTCATATTGACCGCACGGAATTTCGCGGTATTATTATAGGCTTTACCAATATACACAACAATAAAATGTGGTTAAAAATACACTAAACATATTCAACAACAAATCATTTAAATGTAATGATATTCAGAACAGAACAAGAATGAAAAAATAACTATAAACAAGCCAAAATGAAATGCGTTAAGCGAAAGTGAAAGTAAGCGGCGTTAGGCTCACGTAACTTTCTAATTAGAATGTTTCAACATTTGCGATGTATTTGGATGGTAAACTATTTCTTTATTATAGGCTTTGTACTTCACTCACGTTCCAATATCGACGGAAAAAATCATCCTCTTCACTTGCGCAAAATGGTACGAATTGTAGGCTAGGCTACAAACAGAGCAGTGGAATTTTTATGTTAGGTTGACTATTTTATTATTATATTTTATTGTGGCTATAATGAACAGGCTGCAATGTCAAGATTGCAATACTGGAATATGGTGTGTGTGTGTGTGTGTGTGTGTGTGTGTGTGTGTGTGTGTGTGTGTGTGTGTGTGTGTGTGTGTGTGTGTGTGTGTGTGTCGGCGGGCGCGGACGCGATCGAACTGTGTAAACAAATATGGGCTACTCTGTCATTTTGTTCAGGACATCTACGGATATTATTTATTTATAAATGTATAATTAAACTTGTTTAAATGTACAGTTTGGTGTTGTTTTGTTTTTTAAAGACATATTAATACAATAAATGCATTAATCTCTCAATTGGGTATTTATCATTAAAGATATAGAGTTTGGAATATAGCGGTCAAAATGACCGCTTGCGGCAGTTCTAGTAGTTATGGAATTCTGGCACTTCTAGTGTTAAAGCAGGAATGCACAAACACAAAGACACACACAGACACACACACACACACAAAGATAAGGATAAAGAACAAGAAGTGGTAAGATAAGCTGGACAAAGAAGTGGAAGGTAAACATCCTGTCTACGTGCTTTGAGTTTGAATGTGTTTTCATCTCACACTGATCACAGAGCACAATATCCCACTATAGCGTTATTGATAACAGAAACAGAAAAAGTTCCTGCGAGAAAAAGGAACCCTCTTAAAGAACCATTCTCCTTTGAAAAGAATTATTTACATCAATAATCATTGAAAGTTATTATTTACTTACCCTCATACACTTTCAGTCAAAAGTTTGTGGTCAGTACGATGCATTTATTTGATCAAAAATGATAGTAAAGAGATTCATTTTGTTGCCAAATATATCCATTTCAAATAAACGCTGTTCCTGAATCCTGATTTCTTTCTTTTTTTATCACAGTTTCCACAAAAATATTAATCAGCAACTGTTTTCAACATTGATAATAATAAGATAGGTTTCTTGAGCAGCAAATCAGCATATCAGAATGAATTCTGAAAGATCATGTGACACTGAAGACTGGAGTAATGATCCAGCTTTGCCTTCATGGAATAAATTACATTTTTAAAAATATATAAAAATAGAAAACAGTTTTTTAAATTGTAATATTTAATAATATTTGAGTGTAAGAGACTTTGTATTGTAACAACCCCAAACTTGTAGTGTAGTCATATGCACTACTACGTTTTATGCTTTTTTAAGTTTTTTTGGGGGGGGGGGCTTAACGACAAATCAGCTGCATTAAGACTTCAGAAATTCTCTGAAATTGTGTCCTTAAACGAAAATAAAAACATATATTTTTGGAGTGACATGAGGATGAGTGAATAATGATTGAATCTGAATCTTTGGATCAACTATCCCTCACAGGTTGATCTTATCAGCTCAGCGATTAAGGCATCAGACGGGGGCAGAAGAGAGCGATCGTAGATCACCGTAAAAGAGCAACATCCAACACCTCGCAGGAGTTCACACGCAGGGGCATCAACTCAACAGTTCGTGTTGGACAAATACTAGCGGGGAGGTGCTGCTTCTTGCCAGAGCACCTTCTGCTAGCATCACGCTAGTGTCAGTCAGCTTTAATTAGTCTGAGTTGATGCTAGCCCACCGGTGAATTCACTCCCTGCAGGTGAACTTGGCAGCGAGGCAGAGCAACATAACGACCTTGTGAGGATTTATCTGAGAAATCTCCCATTTATCCTTCCACTGTAAAATCATTTGCCACAAATTAGCATGTAGCTGTGTGCCACTTCCGAGGTCTCCATTGTTGTTGTTGACTTGGTTGATGAGGGAGGAAATTATAGTTCTCTGCTGATCTTGGATCAGTTTCAGTGACAGCTCACCTATTATCTACTGCCACCACCTCAGAGGTCAGAGAATGTGGGAGTGCAGCCAATCCGTCCCAGGCGGGTACATCGTGCTCCATTCTTTCTTTAAGCTCATTAAAGCCTTCGTCTGTTACCCTCTCTCTCCACATCTATACCACACGCCTTTAAAAATCTATCTCCTGCTTTCTCTCTTCCAAATACCTGTGCTTAGCTCGATCCGATGACAGGAGCAAATAGTGAAGCGCAGTTAAAATGGCCCCAAGCCCCTGCAGCCTTAACCGCAGTCCCTCAACATCAAATAGACATCCAAAGCACACTTGAAGCCCTGCTAATGCGAGCCAATTGAAGTCTCCAGACCTGCGCCAGGCCGCGCAGTATCGCTTCCCCTTGGCAGTCATCTCTGTGGTTAATCTGATCACAGTGCAGTGTTAACACCACATGGCCTGGCCCTGGAGCCTGCTCTAAATGAGGTTACATCCCAAGCAATACCTTGATGAATAATTAAAAGGCCAGACATAAAACTTGAAGTGACTTAGCCAACGACCCTGGGGTCTAATCACATGGTCAGGCCATATTTGGTCATCTATCCAATGACAGCGCTCTATTTTTCATGTGCCCTCGTTCTTGTTCTCTCTCTCTCTCTCTCACACACACGTTGTGTTTTCATGTTTTATGGGGACTTTCCATAGACATAATGATTTTGATTCTGTACAAACTGTATATTATTTCCCCTTACACTAACTCTACCCCTAAACTTACCCATCACAGAAAACTTGCTGCATTTTTACATTTTCAAAAAACATGACTTAGTATGATTTACAAGCGGTTTTCCTAATGGGGGCAAAACTGTCCCCACAAGGACAAGGATCTCTGATATTGTGGGGACATTTTGTCCCCATAGTGTAGGGTTAACCAGGTCTCTGTCTGTCTCTCTGTCTCTCTGTCTCTCTCTCTCTCTGTCTCTCTCTCTCTCTGTCTCTCTCTCTCTCTCTGTCTCTCTCTGTCTCTCTCTCTCTCTCTCTCTCTCTCTCTCTCACACACGGTTTGTTGGTCATCTTCCAGAGCTGACAGTGAGCATGATGGTCATGTTATTCTCCTTTGGGCTCACAGCGAGACAACTGCTGGCAACTTTTAGTTAAAACAATCTGCCGTTATAAACAGTGAAAGTGTGTCTTTGACGTTGATAATTATGCATTTTTTTTATGTGACATTTTGCCACAGCATTTCAGACACACATACCCTTTTTTTATCTATAAAAATCATGAAACTTAATTTATTTGTGTGCATTTTGCACATTTTGAATTTAAAATCTGAGGGTGCAATTTTGAATCGGCATGATGCTTATGCTGTGATGGATATTTTCTATAGCCTACTTATTCAAATATCTTTTCTTTGCTCACTTTTAAGTTGTTTTCGCTAATATTTGCAATATTTTAGCTTTCAAGAGCAAATTGAACGTACCACAGTAAACAAATCTTCATCTGTAAACAAAACAGGTCCTCCAAGTGTCTGCAGCACAGCATCTAATCAGTGAGTCTATGTGTCACAGATGAGCGAAAACATAAATATTATACCTGCATACACACCAGCATTACAACACTGCACTGACAGACATGACTTCCACAAGTCCAAATCATTGCAGTGTGAAACATTATAATATCTTATATATCATGTTATACACATCATTATAACACATGCATAGAAAATATAATTATTATATATTTTGTATAATATATAATGAAACAAAATAGTATATAAAAAGTAGAGAGAACAGTGGACTTGTGTCACTTGTTGAGAGGAGATTATAATTCAGAATATCAAAAAATAAAATTGAGAGGGGATTATAATTCAGAATTTCTAAAGATAAAGCTGAATTATTGGGGGAAATAATTGGGAAGAAAACACGAAAAAGTACTATCCGAATTCATTTGCTGCACATTATTCACAGGTTTAATATTCAGATTATTTGAATGTATGGAGACAATCTTCAAATATCTTTTATAATACTATTTCCTGAATTTGGAGGCAAAGTTCACTATCAATTAATTGAACCACTGACACAGTTTACCCCAAAGCATCTGGCATACTTTACCCCATAGCTACTGTTTTTTTTGGGGGGGGGAAAGTCTTGCTAGCCTTTAGATGAATGAATTACATTATACATTGGCAATTTATCTACATGCATGTTATATTTTTAGACCTGTACACTTTTGCATTGACATAAAGCTCTCATTCAGTGACATCTACAATTCAAAGCAATTGCACACACTGAAAATATAAATACCAGAGCAGAAAAACACAATATTTTCTCAGTTGCATTTACGGTTATAAAAATACTTAAAGACTTGCATATAAATCCAGTGTGACAGCAGTTCTCTTTCACCACAGACTGAGAGCCATTAGAGACATCTTTGTATATGCCAAAGTGCCAAAGGCCTTCATCCATATCTAAGCATCAGTTTAGAGAAGCCAACATGACATGAATGATTCCAGATAAAAGAGATTAAAGAAAGGTTCGTCGTTTTCCATGCAGTCTCACTGACAGAGACATGAGGCACGGTGACCTTCTGAATCTAATTTACAAACATAAAAGATATTGCACTGCCACTGAAGTATCAAAGGACTCTGAGAGAGCGGGAAAAGTGTTTGACTGCTCAATGCAGAAAAAATGCTTGACTGCTCAATGGTTCTCAGCGAGCATGACGTGTCAAGGTTGAAAATGATGAAGAATATGAAGGCAGGGATTAGATGGGAAATTGTTCCTCAATTTGCAGACTGCTAGTGATACATGTCATGCCCACATCCACGTGGCTGCTGGGGAACTGGGAGAGAGGGAAGAGAAGGGTCTTTGATGGTCACGCAATTTCAGATTTTTATTTGCCTGTGAGTGCAAAACCCAAAAGCCCTCAAATTACCTCATTCTCTCCATTCAATGACTAAAGGAATCAAAAATATCTGGAGTGATGACATTTATTCTCTTTAGAAGGTGCTTTAGAAACTCAGGATGTTCGAGTATGGGATTGTTTTCATTTCCTCAAACCCTGAGCAGGGCTCATGACCCCAAATGAAAAAAGCGGGCACCCTCACCAGCGTACTTTAAAAAATAAATAAAGCTGATAAAAGGCAGACCCAGGGTTGAATTAATCCATTAAATCATGCTATGTGCCCCTCTTCTTGCAACATTCTGACACAATATTTTAATAAGACCGACCAAGAAGTAAGTAGACTATAAACGGTTATTCATAAACGAACAGAAACACTTTACACAGTTTTTACACGGTTCTTTTGAATTAGAGCTATTACGCGTAAAAAAACCCACCATAAACATGACATAAAAATCGGTTGAAGTGTAAATAAAAAAAGAAACCTGGATGGAAATTGCACAGTGCTGGTTTAATAGCCCTGCCCATCAAACAGAGTCAAGCCTGCAGTGATCTCCGTGAGTGCTTGACACCTGTGACGCATGTGCCACTTTTGTTTATGCAGAGATGGCAGAATAAACATGTGTCCTCCCTGGAGACGTATGGTAAATTTACCTCCCCCCCCCCCACAACGCTAGGCCGAAACATCAACATTAATCTTTCTCTCAATGAGACAGAGAGTACATTTGTAGACATAAGGCCAGTCGAGTTAGCCAAGACAAACCTCTCATATCCTAAAAATGCCAAGAGCCCAGCTCTTATGCCAAAAACCACAGCAGGCCTTAGGTGGTTGGAGAAATCTTTCCAATGAAAATGTTTACATGAAGAAAACCCTTTTTTTCTTCCGTATAAAGTCGAGTTCGGGCAAAAGCCACACTGACACACATTGTGAGGGTCATAAGTATAGCAACCTGCTGACAAACATGCTGTAGACTGAAAGTGAGGCCATCTTTAGCAGAGAACCTCAGTGCATTCATTTCACTCACGCTCTTGACTTACTTAATGGAAACATGTAATTTGTCTCTGTGTTTTTACTCTGCCACACACGTACAAATACATATGCTGAACATACTGGAACAGCCTCATTTCAGATAATTCAAACATTACACAGTCAACAAGACCTAACAGACCACATCTTAACCCCAAACAGTTCTTTCTGACAGACAAAACAGCCATTGTGGTTCTGTTTCACATTCCTCGCAGGGCCAGTAAAGACGTCCTTCACAGGGAAGCCAAACGATGCAGTCTAAGGAATGTATTCATGATGATAAAATTCATTGTGATGATGAAATTCATAATATAGTGAAGATGTAAGAATGTTGCTGTGAAACAATCAGTCTTGTGTGTCCTTTATGACCATTTTGTATAAAAAAAACAACAAGAATTCTATGGCACAACAGTTTAAAAAGTTTGTGGTCAGTTTGATTCGGTAAGGTTTTTGGTAAGTACAGTGAAGTTTCTGAAAGAAGATTTACATGTTTATGTTTATCAAGGCTGGGTTTTACATTTTATTTAGGGCTGTCAAACGATTAATCACGATTAATCGCATCCAAAATAAAAGTTTGTTTTTACATAATATATGTGTGTGTACGGTGTATAATTATTTTCTATATATAAATACACACACATGCATGTATATATTTAAGAAATATTTGCATGTATATACTGTGTATATATATTTATATTATATATAATTTATATTATATATAAATATTTAATATATAAATAACACATTTTTCTTAAAGGTGCATTAAGCAACTTTTCATGTTAAAAATACCCGTTTTCTAACCCATACATGCTTAAACAATTGCCTGATGGGCTGAATGAGCCCTTCTCTGATCACTGAGATTGTCTCTATAATCCTGTAAAGTAAAATAAATAAGAGGGATTCGGGCCGGAATTTTAGACTGGGCGTGACGTCATGCGCGTTCACGGCACGCTCACATAGCTATGCCTGGCAGGTTTGTGTATTCGCCGGCATTCTCCGTAGAAGATGGATTGTAAGAGACCTGCTTATAGTTCATTTCAAACACCAACGCAAACTCCACGTAAGATAAAAAAAAAGAAAACTTTTGTCCGTGAGCATGCACACCTCTGGTTGCAGCTTCGCTTGCCGCCAGAGGGGGCATAGTTCTGCAAAAACTCAGAGACTTGCTTAATGCACCTTTAAATATATATGCATGTGTGTGTATTTATATATAGAAAATAATTATACTCCATACACACACATATATTATGTAAACACAAACTTTTATTTTGGATGCGATTAATCGCAATTAATCGTTTGACAGCCCTAATTTTATTATATTTATTCCTGATAAAGCTGAATTTTTATATAGTATTTAGTGTCACATGATCCCACATGAAATCATTATAATATGCTGATTTGGTGCTCACATTTACTATTGTTATCACTGTTGAAAATGGCTGTGCTGATTAATTTTGCTGTGGAAACTGATAAATTTTTTCAGGATTCTTTAATGATTAGAAATTTCAAAAGAACAGCATTTATTTGAAATATCTTTTTTTCTATATAAATGTCTTTACTATCACTTTCGATCAATTTAAAGCATTCTATCGGAAATAAAAGTATTAATTTCTTTTTAACAAAAACAGCTAAAAGTTTATTTTGTCAACATTTAGGAGTAAGCTAGCCAATAACATCAACTAAAAGCCACAGAATCTCCTTTTCGGGTGCAGATTTTGTCCACTAAGTGCAAATAGTGCAAATAGCAATAGCTGCTATTTACACCAAGTTTAAATAGGAATAGATTCTATTCATACTAAGTGAAAATAGCAGGATTTTTCTTAGCGATATGCTATTTTAAAGAGAAAATAGCGATATATTCTATATTGTATTTTCTTTGCAATAGGCTGAGTGTATAGCAGTTAGATGCTATTTACACAAAAATAGTGGCAGATACTATTTGCACCTCAGTGTTGTTTGTACATTAAACGGTATAATAATAACACAGAGTGTAAATGATTGTTTATTAAAATGGATGATGCCTTATTGGGATAATAAAGTCCTCCCTACACATGCCCCTAACTTTAAACACTTTATTATTAAACACTTTTTTTCCAGTTTCAAATATTTTTCAAATTTTGTATTTAAAATAAATGCCTTTCTGATCTGATATGTGATGGGAAAAGGGAGTAGAGCAAGTTCGGCAAAAGAGAGATTCGAACTAGGGTGGAATCGCGTCAAAACATTCTGCCACGCGCCTTACCCCTACACTATTGCTAATGTTGAGAATCTAGCGACTTCCTTAATTTTGTCTGACCTAACCAGACGTCAGTGGGCGGAGTTAGTGTAAATAGCCTTTGCCAACAAGGCGGGCTATTTGCACTTAGTGTAAATAGACACCCCGAATAAGGTGCCAGATAATATATGATTTTCACTACAATTGAAGTGTGCTATTTGTTCCACATCCAGCCTACCAAATACAGTCACTTTATTTGCTTACACAGGCCAAAGTTAGTTTCTTCCCCTGTGTGTGCCTGTGTGTTTATGTGTAGATTGTGTTTTGCCTGGGGCTCAGCCATGTCTGGACCTGCGTACAGAAGGGAGCTGCCACAATAATGAAGAGCTCTATGGAGGTGACAGAATGGGTAGCAGGTATGCTGTTGAACTCAGCCCATACCATCTGATCAACTGTGCTCTCTGTCACACACGTAGACAAACGTGTACACTTTCACACACACCTACTGCACAGGCATATTTATAGTGCACTGACAGAGCTGCAGACAGATGTCACCTTCAAGCAACAATCTCCAGGGGGAAAAAAAACAGCGTGTGCACAAATACAGCTCACCGGAAAACTGCAGATTGTGCAGACAACAAACAAATCAGAACATGAGAACTAAATCAAGCCACATTTAATTCAGCTTGATTGTGCCTGGTTGGCTCAGATAAACATGCATGCATGCTTTAAGGCTCTCTCTAAGGTTCTCTCTCCAGTGAGATATATATTTTTTGTTTATAATGTATGAGTGACCGGGGACAGTGGCACTGTCAGGCCTGAGCTGTCAGGCCTAATAAGCAGAAGGTTGACATTTATCTTCCCACACAGGAGAAGGGGGCTGGGGGCTCTGGAAGTGATTTTCACTAAAGGCCCCATATACTCACGGCGAAGTTCTTTTTCGTTCTTCGTTTAGGGGTAAAACGAAGTTCGAAATTCGTGAGCAGCAATATACTGTTAGCGAACATCTGACGCCACCCACACTGCCGAGAGTGACATTTAGATGAATATGTAAATATGTGCTGCATGCTTTCCTCACAATAACAAAATAAACACACAACAAAACTGAGTAAACAGCAAGCATATTAATAAAGCATAAGAAAAGCATCTGAACGGCAATGTGGATATGTTTGTTTTTTAAATGTCTTATGTCTTGTTTTCACAAGCTCTGCAATTCGGCACTCAGGTAAATTCAAGACACGGTTGTTTATAGGCTATTGCACTTTATACAATAGATTGCTTAAAATCAAGAAGCTTTACTATATTAAACATGAAAAACAGTGTCAGTGTCTCGTTTCATTAGAAGTACAACTTCATTTTCTACGATAAGCAGCTCTCAGTCAACGGATTTGAACAGGAGAAATGAAGCGGAGAAGATTTCCATGTGAAAGAAGGCGGAGCCTCAGCACACACCTACCTAGTACATAATTGCCACGGACCAATGGTGGTACACAGGTGTTTACCAGCCGGAGCGAACTTTTCCAGAAAGTTTCAAACTCTCAAAAAGAACTCCAAAAAGAAAGGTGTGTTGTCGAAATGTTACATCAGTTTGTTTTACGATTTCTCTTCGTAAATAGTATATCAAAGGCCTTAACTCCTTTGCTGTTGTGTCATTTATTATTTACACCACAGAAAAAAAAAGGGCTTTATATATCACAAATCTGACTTTTTCGCGCAATTTTGAGAAAAAAAAAAAATGCGAAAAAACAGTCAGAATTGCAAGACATTAACTCAAGAGTTTATAAATTGTAACTGAGACTGAAACAAAGGGGAAAAAAGTATTGCAAGTATCTTTTTTTTTAATTCCGAGGCGAAAACAACAACAAAAAACTGAATTACAAGATGTAAACTCTAGTTTATGAGTTTATAGCTTGTAGTTGCGATATATAAACTCGCAATTGTGAGATAAAAAGTTGTGATTCCTTTCCATTTTTTTGTATTCCATGGCAGACACAAAAACAAAAACAGAACAGTGAAATTTCGCGAATTGCGAAATGTAAACTTATAATTCACACACACACACACACACACACACACACACACACACACACACACACACACACACACACACACACACACACACACACACACACACACACACACACACACACACACACACACACACACACACACACACACACACACACACACACACAGAACTGCTAAATGTAAACTCAGAATTCAGAGAAAAAAAAAAGAATGGCTAGATGTAACCTCGCAATTACAAGTTTATAATTTGCAATTTCAACAAATAAACTCGCAACTGTGAGGAAAAACATCTGAATTGTGAGATAAAAAGTTGTGATTGCTTTTAATTAAACAAGCTTCCATAGTTGCTCCTCTAAGCACAACCCTGCAGTACAGTGATAAAGAGGAATGGAGCCGGAGTGCTCGAGAGAGATATGGAAACAGTGAGAGAGAGAGAGAGAGAGAGAAAGGGGAGGGCCGCACTTCTCGCCCTTGAAGCAGAAACACCCCTTTATAGACATGACATGGTGTCGTAATACATCAATACTAAAACGCGGCACCGCAGTGCAACAGCCGCCAACCACCCCTCCAGATCCTTAATAATTCATACTGACGGTAATGCAGCGGGACAAAAGATGTCATCCTTTCTCATTTGATGTCATCAATAAGAAATGGCATTCAATCCTACTTTACGTCTTTACAGGGAATATTCAGTAAACAAAGCTTGACAGTCGGTGACAAGGGGAATTTGGATCGAAAATCATCTCTGGTTGTCGTGTATTGAACAGAACCGTACAAAACTGCACAAAAGCAAACAACAAGTAAAAAGAATAGTGCAATCCCACTGCAGATCACAGGCTTCTAATTGTGTGTGTCTAATGTGCAGTAGGCAACTGTGTTCATCTGCCCACATAACTGCAGGCTGGGAGCGAGACGAAATGTGACCCTGCCATTCTCAATGTGTTGACAGTGCTTTAATTCAACATGATACCAGACACCCGCAGTCTACCCTGGCCTGCAAGAACGGCTGCTAGTTTTATACTCTCAGAGGCACTTAAAATACACAAACACTGCTCAGGACCACAAGGGAGGGGGGGCGAAAAAACGCTTAGCTCTGAAGCTACTTACATATTCGTATGTTGGCATTTCCAGGAAGTTTGTAATATCGAGTGTTGCCTTTTTATATGCGGTCGCATGCCAAAGTGGAACGGAATCATTGTGAAGCTGAAACAGTAAAGCAAACATTTAGAACTGCAAGCTAGAAACAGCGTCGACATGTCCTGCCACTAAAAATATTTTAAAAGGTTTTATTAAGTCACATTATATTAATTGAGAGTCGAAGTACAATATATGTACTTTTAAGAAAAAGTGTTTTTTAATTATACTTTTAAAAACACTTTACATTAAGGTTTGTTAACATTAGCGAATGCACTAGGTCTCATGAACCAGTTTGGTTTTTATTTATTTATCCAGGCTAATACTACTTTATATACTATTGTTCTTAGGCGCGCCGAAAGAACACCATAGACACAGTACAATCAACATTGGAAAATCTAACAGTAAAATAAACAGCTGGGAGAAATATGATACACTGGTGTTTTGCCAGATGAGAAGTTTATCTACAGTATGTATCATCATTTTACTCTTTTAATTCCTTTTATAACTGTTTTATTTTCCTTGCTTTTATTTTGTGATTATTTTAATTCCTTTCTGTTTAAAGCACTTTGAATTGCCAGTGTATGAAATGTGCTATATAAATAAACTTGCCTTGCCTATTGTTCGTTTTTAATTCAAATGTTTTCATAACTAATGTTAGTTTATATTTTATTAATTTTATTAATATTCATTAATTTATACTTAATTAAAAACCAAATTTTTTAAAATGCATTATATACACTCTTATGCTCACCAAATCTGCATTTATTTGAAAAAAAAAAACCTGTAAGAATATTTTACAATATTAGCCTACTAATTAAAATAAATTGTTAAAATGCCATTTATTCCTGTAATAGCAAGGCTGAATCTTTCTTCAAAAAAAAAAAAAAAAAAAGTTTTCCTGTAGTGAAGAATTTTACATTAATCATGATTCATAATGCTCTACAAGCAGCACCTATACACTTACTTGCAATAAAATCTAATATCTTTCTCTAATCTAATATTAATCTAATATCTGTTGACAAAACAGATCTATGCAATCGTTTTTGCGTCAACTACCTATATATAAAGGGTGCAGGCATGTTCCTGCCAATGCTGGCTTCTTTTACAATTCACACAGGCAGGCAGAGCAGACACACAATCCCCTTGCTGATGGCCAGCACTGACTTCAGCTGCTCAGAGCCCTCTGCTATCACACACAGAGAGAGGGAGAGGAGAAGAGGTGACAACAGTGCCCTGCTGTGAAAGACAAGGACTCCCCATGTACCCTGAGAGCTTGGTTTTCAGCACCCTCAAGCCCTGCCCCTTCGTCCTCATGCCATCCTCTACAGCTCAGCAAGAGTCGATTATACTCATGCGATGGTAGAGATGAGCAGATAGTGCTTAGGACTGTCTCCAGATGGGCCAACAAACGGTGCTGTATAGTTTACTATGGTATTCGCTTTGATCATCCTGACCATGTCAACTTCAGAAAGTGAATGTGGTAAATCATGACACTGATAACGCAAATGACACATGAACAGATTCATTTTTTGGATAAATTATCTTTTTTTTTTTACTCGGCCTCAAAACCTGTATGAGTATTTATAGAGTGAAACAGTCAGTAAAAACATTCATTTTCTCCATAGGGAAACTTTAAAGACAAACTCCGAGGTTGTTAATTGATGTTGTATGCTTATGCTGAAGCGATCTGTTCACATTATTTCAACTTATTTTTTTAAATAATCATGTTTAACAGAGGAATGTGGGGTGAAGAACTACATTACCCAATATGTTGTACAGAAATATCCACCAGTCAGAGAGTAATGAGCAAGCAAATCGCACCAAAAGAGCTCTGTAGGGAATACTCACTCTCATCAAGCATCGTGAATTATGTAATTAAGTTGGTGTCTAATGCTTTAATAATTGTAAATATATGCATATTTTGCAATAAACTTAAAATGTACTGTTTCTATAGATATAATCACCAACTTTAGTTTAAATGAACAGTTTTATATTTCACCATAGTTTTTAATTTGATTATATCAATTACAACGCTTCATGGGATTGTTCTTTCCCTCACTAAAGCCGTCTTGTATGTTTCTTTTTGTCCGATTTGCAAATAGTTCAAGTACAATTAACTTGGATGTTTAAGTCATTTTAACTTAAATCACATTAAACTGACTTAAAAACATGAGTTGAATCTTGTATAACTTATAAAAAAAAGTTGAAAATTGTATCTGAAACTTGTATTTGAAACTTTATATGAAACTTATTTTGATGAGTTACATTATTCAAAACATATGTTGTCATGATTTATTGATCATATAATTCTTTACAGTGTTGAATTAAATCAAAGTTTGTAATGTTATAATTCACCTCATAGCTGGTTGGCTTGGTTCATATCTAATAAAAAGATACACTTTAAAAAAAAAAATTCCCTATTGAAAAAATGATTTGAAAAACTATGCCACTGAAAAAAAAAAAAAAACAGCACGGACACTAAAAAATCCAAAGTGGACTGAAACTAACGCTCTCTTCTATGCAACAAAAAAGCAGTAATGATGAAATTGGAATGGGATGGACATTGCTAATCATTTTTTACTTCAAGGTGAGGGATCATCATTCATTGTCATTCCCCTCCAATTAAACCTCTCTAAACGTGCAACTCACAATCAGAAAATAAAATCAGCATGTGCCACATTTATACTAATGGAGTTCAAAGTTCTCTGACCTTCTCTTGACACTTACGAAACTGGATATCAAAATCAGTTGCATGACACCTCGGCTAATATTTTTACCTATAAATACCCTCCTTAGCCCACACAGCAGATGCAAATATAGCCATTGCCGGGAAAATTGCGCAATCTCACTGGAAAGTTCAGCCCATTAATTAGTGTGTAGTGAAGTCTGGCTCTTTTAGATGCCGTGTGCTCTGACAGAACCGCAGCCCACATGCTGACACGCTATGATGATTTCACATCAACACATTTACGGTCGTGCTGCCCTCCCGAACACGAGATTGAGTGGGCAGGGTCATTAGAACAGACCACAACAAATAGAAATAACAGGCCAGAGTATGTGTGTGTGTGTGTGTGTGTGTGTGTGTGAGTGCAGGACCTCTATTCCACAGAAGGCTGACCTTACGCCTAAATGAAAGGAAAAAGAACGCACTGTGACAGTGCCGGACAGAGATCCAGTTTCAGGAAAAAATCTGCTTGCATCTGTCAGAATGGAAGGCAGCTGAAGGGGACTGCATCCAGCATGAAAACAAGATTCCCATTACAATGCATAGCATTTAGAGAGCGGACCAGTGAATGGCCTCTCAGTAATCCTGGCCCACTCTCTGCAAAGCACTCTCATTAGTATCAAGGGACTCAATATTTGCAACCCTAGTTTAATGCTGTTTATATTTACACTTACAACGTGGACGGCTGCCAATTCACGCGCCGGACCATTTCATCTGGCTCGATTTTCTCTGCTTTTTTAAACTCTCCATTCACGTGGCATTAAACACTCGTAATAATCTGTCTAAAGCAAGCTATTTACAGAGAGGAGGGGTACATTACAATGATGCACTGGAAAGTTTAGCTAGAATACACTCTCCTGTGGAGTTTTAAAATATACTCGCCATAAAATGACAGAGAAAGTGAATTAGGGTGAAAATTCTTTTACTTGCCTGATCCAAAACTTTATGCATTTTTAAGGATGTTTATGTTTTTTGGCCCAAAGGCACCATGTGAATATGAAATCCACATTGGATTTTCACAGTTTTTTTACCCATATTTTGAATTATGCATTGATAGTGTCATTTTTTTTTTTAGGTTTGAAGGTAATGTCCATAAACTGTTTTTCTATAGATTTTTTTTTTCTTACAGTGAAAGTCAGCGGCATCCGAAACATCATTTTTACATTCAACAGAAAAAAGAAAGTCATGCAGGTTTTTGTAATTGTAATTTTTTGGGTGATCTCTTTAACTAAAGAGGTAAACGGCTTTGCATGAAATCTGCGGTGTGTAACACATGATCATAATCAGGGGTGCACATACATTTTTTGGTCTGGTTCTCAAGAGAGCACCAGGAGATGATGCTTGGTACTCACACTTGACGTGGCACACTTATCCTACAAGCTGCCTAAATGTAAAATAACACTATTTGTTCACTGTAGAAATTAAATATAGGTTCATCTTTGTAAAAGCTTAACATTAATGACAACAGCATCAATATTAGGCTGCTGTCACTTTAAGACAGACACATGTACTGACACACATCCGGTTTCTCACTCAACTGTTCAGTGTTCACTTATTAATGACATAACCGAGAGAATACTTGCTGAGACGGGTGTTTTGACATAATTTTGTGTGTATGTGTCCGTTCAAGTGCAAGAAAACGCAGAAGAGGAATCAATTGAGTGTTCGAGCGCTGTCTGAAAACGCTTTTCTCTCTCTCTGCGTGTGCAGAGTCCAGATTTTCGCCTCTTCTTCCTCGTTTAAAATCATTTGGATGTGTAAATTGGCAAGAAAAAACACGTCCATCATTCACTCCATGATGGTTAAACTTAGCAGTTAATCCGCGAATCACATGCGTGCCGAACCGTGGGGCCCTGGTCCGTACGGATCACGGTTCAATTGCGATCCGTTGCACCCCTAATAATTAATGAACACACTTATCATCATGATTCCTATCTAACCAGAGATGGAGAAAATCCTACTCCAGTAAGTAAACGTGTCCCTGTCCCCAAAAATGTTGGTACTCAAAAGCTTTTCCCTACACGTTTTCTGCTGCGTACCAGTTATGTGCACCCCTGATCATAATTGCAATAAGACCTGCTCGCTGCAGATGGAAAAGTTTGAACAACTTATCTCTCTAATGGAAGAGATTGCCCATAAAGTCGCTCTCATTCATATATCATGCTATGTGAAAAAGAAAAACAATGTATACATGCACTAGAATCCATTTCCACTAACCAGGCCGGCCCCTCCCATAGCCGTATTATGAAAGCAATACCCTTCGTCTCTTTATCTGCTAATGTGTCTTCCACCCCTGGGGCCTAAACAGTGGGCCATGCGTATCAGATAAAGCCAGATAAATGGACCAGGCAGACGGATGGCACCAGGTAGGCAGCCGGCTTTTACAGAGTGCCGCTGCAGGCCACAAACCAGGGCTGTAGGTTGTGATGAGGTCTAATCCTCAATGAATGCAGTATGGACTGAGTCTAAGCAGCATGTGTGGTAATCTCCTCCAGTCTCTCACAGCTACTGCCAACCTCACTCTTTGTAGTGGGTGCCAACCTGGGTGGTGAGGGGAGCTCAGAGACACTATTAAGCAGGGATGGCATCTGGGAGCTGCTCATTCCAGCACTGAGCTCCAAAGCCCAGATTTTAGCCGAAGAATAAAGGGAACGCGGGGACGGAAAAGGGGGAGAAAGTGTCTTTTGGGCTTATTTTCGGCTTAAGTAAACAGCTTGAGTGTCATTAACATCTTACATTTGCAACAACAAATAAGATGTGGACTTGGCATAAGGGCTTTGCGACAGGATGCGTGACGAGATTGAGATTCTTACACAACAAATCAACAAAATCCTGATTAACAAATGCACTTCAGTCACTGGTGATCTTCCAAGCTGAGATCAAATCAGGCCTTGAAAAGTCTACAGCAAATCTAATTAGTTTCTCCCTCTGATCCAAAAACATAATCAGCCTATAAACGCTCTCCTCTACACGGTGGACTTAAGTGCAGCGGGCTGCGGGAGAGATGAGTGCGATTTCTCTCTTCCTGCACGCGGTGGTTAAATTATAGACGAGGAGCCCATGAGAAAAGAGTCTACCCTTCCAATCTCCTCTTCCTTCTTTCCCTCCCACAGAATGAATTAACACCCTCCGCTGCCACCTCTGATTAAAAAAGCTCATTGGAGAGAGATTTGTAATCATTTGTCTATAATGAATTCTTAGAACCCTCACCCCCAATTCTCACCTGCCACAGCCTGCAGACACACTCACAAAGGATATAGAGAGAGATGAGAAAAAAGTGAGAATAAGCTATGATATTACCATCCCTCGTATTTTTTAATATGAATTCTTGATACCACTTTTTTTTTTGCTCTTCCAGGCTTACAGCCTAGTTTTGTTTTGAGATGGTCTTTTTTAAATGAAATTTCACATTCATAAGATAAAAAAAAAGATGTACAACTAGACAATTAATAATGTGTAGTGATGTGTAATATGCAAATTATATACAAATTAGGACTGTCAATTGTCAGCTGGATGTGTTTTCTCATTCAAAACCAGCTGGATGGAGTGCAACGGAATGAAACAGAATCTCGAAAAAAATGATTTTAAGTTGACAGTGTCTTAAATACGTATCGTTTATGGAGTGAAGCGGCAAAAAAGCAACAAGATGTAATGCAACAGCCAAAGACGTGTTCATAGACCAAAAAAAAAAAAAAAAAAAAAAAAGGCCTATAAATTTATCCTCTGACAGATTGACAAGTTGAATAGTGGAGTGTTTTGGACTGTAAGCCAGTGATAGGCTTATGTTCAAAGATATGGAAATAAAACAACAATATACTGAAAGCAACAACACTTCACAATAAGGTTCTAAACTTATCATTAGTCAATGCAATAATGAAATAATATATGAACAAACTTGGCAATGAACAATATAATTTTGATAAATTAAAACGAACCTATGTGTGAATAATATCATTATAATTATATAACATTAATAACATATAATAACATTATAATACATGAACAATTACAATTTTAAATCAACCGTCAGCCCCTAACACAAATCTTTCCAATGCTTCAGAATGTGTTAACGTCCACTGTGGCTAGCACTTACTCCTAAAGTAATGCGAATATTACATCTTTTCCCACATATCTCAGTTTTCATTCATTTATAAATAGCTCCCAATTGTGGCACATTACTCACGGGTGCATATATCATGGTTTGAAACGCAATCCAAATTTGTCTTTATTAATAACCTTAATATATCAGTGGAATGCAGAGTGTGATGGATTAAAGGGCCCATATATCCCATGCAGAGCTGATTAATTTGTGCTCTGGAGGTTCCCGCAGCTCTCTTGCCCTCCTAATGAATGTGCACAGCCAGCATGGACACGGTTGCCTCCGTGACCTTTCTGTTTGAGTGCCAGGCCATCTGTCTCCCTGTGTGCACACGTTCTGCACACGCTCCTAACCTCAGCTGGACGAAGGCAGAGCGTCGAAGGCGTCACCCTTACTTATTTCTCAAATATGATTTTAAAGTCACCTTTATTTATATAGCGCTTTATAGCAGAAACTTTGAGCAGTTTCATGCAGGTGTAATAGAAGACAACCTCAAGAATTATGGTTTTCACACCTATGGGATTCACTGTCAAGGTGCTTGACGGCAAAGCAAATTCAATTACTTATTCCAACCTGCTTTTATTAATGCAAGCCAGACGTGAGTGTTTAATATTGCGCTTTGCTTTTTTATTATACACGGCCACCTTCAGGACATGATATCACACGCGGCAAAGCTCTTTAGTCCCGAATCTGTTCAAGTAATAGATTTAAAATGATACCTTCTGATATGTCAGGTTTCATTTTGACTTTGTGGCGTATTCGCATATGTCAAGCATGAAATCTGCCAAGGCAGTATGATCTGTAAGCCACAGTCTCATGTCTCAGCCTTAATAAAAATGACACATTGGCTGTTTATGATAAGAGAGACTGAGAGGGTATTACCGCTTCCCGCTGAGCGACGTGCCATAATGGTGACTGGTGGCAGTGGCGAGGTGGCATGGGGGAGGGAGGCAGACAGGTGGCGCACGTTTGGGTGTGATAAATCTGCTCTTCTTCGGCAGGGAGCAGCCGAGGCTCGGAGCTGCTGGAAATGTCAGCTAATGTGAGTCTCACTCAGGAGGTTAGGCAAGAAAGCACTCTCAGGGGAGACGCGAGTAGTCAGGGAAGAAAGAAAGAATGGAGACAAGGAGAGTGGGCTCCCCAGGGGGCCTGGCAGGTAGTCAGTCTGCTGGGCAACTTTCCGCCTGAGGTAAAATAATATGGTTGCAGGAAAGGTGACACTGTCCTCCATTTCTCTGTTGTTTCTACTCTAATGATGCAGCTGTATCTATGAGAGATACTTTCTGTGTGGGGCTCAAGGGACAACTGATCATCAGACACAATCCTTAACCTATGCTACTAGTTCAATTAATACAATATCAATTTATGATGGCCATAGGACAATACTAAGATGGTTAAATGGCACATGCTGGTATTATATTTATAGATAGTTTGCCCAAATATGAAGTTTTAAAACATCACTTACTTCATTTAGTCATACAGGATGACAGACATTTTTTTGGGTGAACTATCCTCCTAAAAAGTAGTAATTGCTATATACTGCAAATCTTATTAATGCCATTTACATGGACAAAAGAAATAGAAAACAAAAACAAAACAAAGTAGTAATAATATGGCAATTTATACAACATACTTGCTCAGAGGTTTTAGGATCTAATTAACATTTCACCTTTGCAATATTTGAAGCTAGTTGCTATAGTATACACCGCAACTATCAGTTTGAAATTTACATGTGGATTCATGGAGCCCATTGCTGTGACATTTGATGTGTAAAATTATAAAATATCATGCAAGGAAGAACAAACTAAAGCAGTTATCAGCTAACATTTTATTATTAAGTATATTTAGTACATTAGTATATTTTACAATGAACTTTAGATAACTGCTATCTGTCTTTTGTAGGTTTTAAATTTTAATTTGCACTCTTGAGCAATTTGCACTCCAGTAAAGTTGATTCAAAGGTTTTCCTCCAAACTGTGACTTTGAATGAAGACAGAGTTAATAACAATAGTAATAATAATAATGTCAACATTGGTATCATATTTTTATATATATTTAATGTTTTTGAAATAAGTCTCTTAGGCTCACCGAAACTGCATTTATTTGATAAAAAATGCTGTAAAACAGTATTGTGAAATTATATATATATATATATATATAATTTCACATATTTCATATATATATACAGTATATATATAAAAAACTTTTCTCTTTCAAATTTAATTTATTCCTTTGATGGCAAAGCTGAATTTTCAGCATCATTACTCCAGTCTTCAGTGTCACATGATCCTTCAAAAAACATTATAAAATGCTTATTGCTGCTCAAGAAACATTTCTTATTATTACAAATAAGAGAGTTTTGTGGATTCTTTTCTTAATTGAAAGACTCTTTTCAGGCACTAGTCTGATTAGAACTTATGGCTGAAATATTATATAAGAGTAAAAACAGAAAACAAGTCCTCAGAGATTGAGATTCTGTGATTGATTGTGTAGTTGGTCTTTAGTCAGACCCTGCAGGTTTGATTAAGATTAAGATGCCAGACGTGAATCATTGGTAGGTACCATCCAATAAAACTTCCAAGAGTATTCAACCACCCACCCACACACACACACCAAGTTTTGTGCCTTGTGTGTAATCTCTTATCTCTCCCCAACAGCAACCTGCCATCATAATCAGCAGTTATAGCAGCCCATAATCTGCAGGGGGAGGCTGAACTGATCTGATGGCTATCACTACAAATCTCACTGCAAATCACTCAAATGACACAGAGAGCCACCGCACACCAAATCCACAAACCACCACTGAGAACAGTATTGCTCATAACCTATAAATACAGAAAACATACTTGAATAGTGTAGTACAGCGGAAGACACATAAAAATATCTACCCACCACAATTCATCTCTGTGAGCCAAGACTTGGACAGCCTAGACCAATATGTCATCCTAAATGGGTCTGTTGTTGGTCATTCGCTGTGCAGGATTTTCAGTTTGTGCCACACTGCTGATCAAAGCACATACCCAGCAATAGATGAGCGGAGAGATCCAGATCTACTGCAATTGGCGTCCATTAGAGAGTGCTCATGTGTGTGAGTGTGTGTACACTTGAAACGAACCCCTAACTGTTTCTACCATTGTTTGAGAGTCATTACAGTGCATTGATGTTGGATAATAGTGGTTGATTGCAGATCCTTTGTCCTGCATTGTGCATATCATAAATAGGTTTTAAATTAAGCTGTCCTTGTGCCTGACTTGTATGTACTGTATATTTCTATTATTCATTTCAAAAGAAAAAGCTTTTGTAACCAAGATGCGGGGGATTGTGGGGTAAGTTGCAAGTAGGCCCAGAATTTTTTTTTATAATAATGTATTAATGTATAAATATATATATATATATATATATATATATATATATATATATATATATATATATATATATATATATATTTATACATTAATACAATTTTTTTATTTTTATTTTTTTAGTATTATTATTATTATATATATATATTTTAATATTTTGAAACAATGTAAATGTCTTTGTCACTTTTGATCAGTCTTACTGACTCCAAACTTTTGAACCAAACAATACTGTAATCACTCACTTCTACTTATCTAAATCTAGAACCTTTCTTTAGCCAGTGTCTTTTAAGATGTGTAAACCATTCAAAATCGTTTTATATAGGTGTCGGATGATTGATCTCAGCGATGTCACCTCTAAAAGCTCCTGTGTGTGACAGACAGCAGTGGCGAAACCAAGCCTGAGCATCTTATCACCACATGGAGCTTGTGCAGTGAGTCGATCTGGTGCAGCTTCACATCCTCATTCATGTCTAAGCATCATAATGCGGGCTTACCGTACAACCAACCGCTTGTCATCCGTTTAGCCTCTTTTAACTGTAAAGCTCGCCTTGCTCCCCACCAAAGTCAAACCAAGCAGGCATTCATCAGCTCTTGAGGGAAAAAAAGAAAGACAGATAACATTTAAAGCCTTGCCAATTAGAATCACTTGCTTCATGTCAGTAGAATAATTTAATGATTCATTTATAGTTACATTTTCCACCTCCACGATAATGAGGCAGAATGCATTCCAACCTAATAATTTTACAAAACAGCACCGAACACATCCTGCTGCTTTCAAAAAGAGGATGGCAAAAGCGTTTCTGGCTTGTCACATCAATTACACACTGTCATCCTACTTCACGCCACGCACACAAAAAAAAGAGGGTGAGGGGAGGAATGTGACAAGAAAAAACTGGAATCATTCCAATCATGCACAATTGTGTATTATATAAGATACGCAGACCAATTATAATAAGTCATTACAATCACTGGCAAACAAAGCATTCAGTTGTCATGCTGCTTTTGTTGGGAGCTGTCAGTTTCCCCCTCTCTTTACGCATGGCTGACCATGCCTGGTGGACTGTAACCATGTGGCACTGATGGCCCCCAGTGCACACACACACACACACACTCACAGAGAGAGAAAGAAAGAGGTGGGGGATGCAAGCTTGATCTATTTTCACCAGCCTCGGGGTCTGTTTCACACCCCCTCTCAGTGCTGAGAACAGAACTAACATGTGGAGGTGAAACCAGAGACAGGCTGCCATTACTTGACCTCCTGCGCTCCCGAGCATCCTGTTAAGCTACAACACACACACATGTTAGAGGGAGGGGGATGGGGGACACTGCCTGTGTAAACAAACCAGACAGGAGATGAGACGAGACAGAGAGAGTGCGCATGCCATTCCAGTAAATTAATAGATTAATTGTTTGCAATTAAACGATTTGTCTTAATTGAAAAATCACTGGTTGCTCGGTTGTGTGTGATCATTAGGAGTGCGTGACCGACCCCCAGCGCCCGGAGATCGGGGATAATGAGACTCAGGGAATGAAGTGCATGATGGGGCATGGGATAAGCAGAGTCAGCCTACCACACAAACACACACACACTCACTCCCTCTCATCTGACCTCTCTCTGGAAATGAGCTCCACACTCCAAGCTCTCATGGGTAATCATATATGGAGCTGCCCATGATGACAGTTAATTTGAAACTATCTGGCTACTCTGCACGCTACCCCTTCCCTTCCCCTCCCCAGCCTGTCTGTCTGTCTATCCCTTGCTCTCTCTCGCCACTGCTTCCTTTGTCTCTTTCCTGCTTCCCGTCTGTCTCTCCCTCCCGATGCTCCATTAGAGCCAGTTCTCCATGCTCCTGCAATCAAATTAATTCCCCACATTTTCCCGAGGAACCCCCATCGTTCTAGAGCTAATGTTTTTAATTCAATTGGAGCAATCCATATCCAGGCCCATTTCCTGTTTGGCTGTGCCAGCGAGCCCCTCCCTCGGGCGGCTTTAGAGAGTGCATCTGCGGAGTCTCGATAAAGGCGCACACGCATGGGCAACGCACCAACGAGCGCGTTAGACCGCCTGTCGTGTTCACGCCGCCTCATCTAGATAACAATGGAAAGCGCCACATTAAAATAAAAGTGAACACTCACACATACATACATTTGGCTGGGCTGCCTTAATACAGTAGGGGAAATGCCGCAGTAGCCATTAATGTTTCACAACACATCTGTATCGCTGATAATTTTCACTCCGTCTCATTGCCAAATAGATGAAGCGGGGGGTGGGGGGGGAGTCCACGTCTGTTTTGAAGCCAGTAGCCATGTCTCTCAGTAGACACACTCTTCCCCATTCTCATGAATTAATCAAGAGGATGCGGGTGTTTGTGTTTGTGTGTGTGTGTGAGAGAGAGTACAGGGTGGCCAGGATGATGCTGATATAATGAGTGGCGCAGGGACCGTGTCGGCGTGCAGACCATCATCCCCTCATGGCTCCTCAGCCCTACCCTCTCCCTATGGAGCATGGCCATGTTTGGCCTCTCATTAACTAGATAAATATATCCATCCCTTCACCTCCCCCTCCTTATTCTCTTTCTCCATTTCTGCCTTGATATTATCAGCGCTCTGATTAGCCGGCCTTAGCCCTGCGGGACCGCAGCAGGGTTACTAGCTGGGTGGCGCGCACAACCCAAACTGCACTTTCAATTCTCTCTGTCACGTAAAACAGTGGGACACTAACCAGAAGAGAAAGACCTGGGAAGCACAGTGGTGTCAGCAGGCTGTACACACATGCATTAACTCAATGCGCCCGGACACACACACATGTACACACACATACACGGCAAAGGCTGCGGGGGTTGCTGGTGATTATTGTGAGATTCAACTGGGCTTTCCAATAAGCAATTATCTCAGTCAGAACACATTTGAATTAGAGCTGCAGGACAGGGTAATTACTGAGGTCAGTAGATAAGGCTCTTGCTCTCTCTCTCTGGTCTCAGGTTGAGTCTATAGATAAATCCAATGCTAAAGCTACATTGATTTAAGAACCGCTACCGGCATTGATCCAAGATGGCTGAGGTGTCACCCAAGGGGGAACTGTTCTGCTCACCTAATGACACAATCAAGCTCAACAGACATGCACACACACACACACACACTAACACACACCCACTGTGAAGCCAATGACCGATCAAAGCAGTGACCCGTCTCCGTCAGTATACATTTCAGATGTACATCTCAAGACACACTTCACCACAGATATATAGCTTTTGACACACAGTGTCAATGCAGGTATTGATATAATATGACAATTTTATCTTAAAGGGACGGTTCAATCAAAAAAAAAAAAAAAAAAGACAATTTTGTCATAATTTACTCACTTTCATTTCTTTCAAAATCCACATGAATGTATTTCTTTGATCCACATAGCAGGGCATCTAATCTGCTCTTATTCATAAATGTTAGCAGATTTTACGTATACAATGACAAAAAAATGTATCTGTTTGTCATACAAACCAATCATATGGCTATATGATATATATAGTGTCATAAGATCCATTTATGCTACTTTTATGATTTTTTTTTAATGGTGCTTTTAGTAATTTTTGCAGCTTGGGAGACCATGGTCCCCATCCACTTTCACTGTACAGAAAAGCAGCAGCATTAACATTCATCAAAACTTCTCCTTTTGAGTTACATGTAAGAAAGAAAATCATACAGGTTTGAAACAACATGAGTAAATGATAAATTTGACTTTAGGTGAATTAAATGTATTAGTAAATTATTATGCATATTTTTTATTTGATTTATGTACCGTAAGTATATTTACATGTGCAGTTATTATCCTGATAGAGGGGTTTAAAATAGTTAAGCTACAACCTCATATATATATATACATAACATTAATCATATCATAACATATCTAACAGAAGTAGCAAAAGATATTTTCTTCTGTACACAAAAGTGTAACGAATTCTCGGAAAAAGAAAAATGTAGGGCGGGACTTGGTTCTATCCATCGGTTGTTGATCGGATGGAGACTACGAAATTAGAAAATAGATAAGGCGAATTTTCATTTCATGCCGATTTTACACATCACAGGTCACCTCTGTATTTCATAGCAATTTAGTAACTGGAACTGTAGTTTGCCTAACATGTAAACATGCTGGAAAAATCCAAGCTACAATTGCCTTATGTATACTAAAGCATTAAAATGACACTTTAAAAAGACAACCGAATGATTTACTCCAGGGGTGTCTAAACCTTGCTCTTGGAGGGACACTATCCTGCAGAATTTAGCTCCAACTTGCCTCAACACACCTGCCTGGACGTTTCTAGTATGCCTAGTCAGATCTTGATGATCTGGTTTAAGGTGTGTTTAATTGAGGTTGGCGCTAAACTCTGCAGGACAGTGTCCTTCCAGGAGCAGGATCAGACAGCCCTGCTTTAGTCCAACTGCAATCAAACTTTTAAAGTGCATGTAAACACAGTGTGACAGTGGTTTGATGGGTCAGATAAACATTTAGTATAACACAACATCATCATTATCCTCCATATATTTATAGCAACACTGCAACTTATTTTATGCACATCCATCCACTAATTTTTAAATGGATTTTACCTCTTAAGAATCTTTAATCACCACTGAGAGCATAAGTTGATGCTCAGTCTTTGCATGACCAAGCAAGCAGTAAAGCCTAAATGGCTCTTAATGAAAAAGTGTATTGAGAGAGAGAGCAAGAGAGGAAAGGAAGAGAGCAATTCAATGCACAAATGCATCGTGAGATGGAAGGTTTATATGTGACACTTCTCCATTTCTCTTCGCCTGTGGCTCTTATGTTTATATAACAATACTGTCTCAATCATTCTCCTCAGTTGGTTGAAGGTTACCAGGGGCAAGAGGGGTAACAAATGGACCGGGCACAACGTCTGAGAGATAGCAGTCTGAAGGCCAGATAATAGGCTGTCATAATGGACAATACAGAGAGAAAAACCTCCAGAGATCAGCCGAACTGAAGAACAAGTAGGTTTGCATTATTCATCGTCCCCACGGAGGGTTCGGCAGCTGCATTACATTAGACTCTTCATTACTGCGGCTGTATAATACTGAAAAAAAGCCGCTTTAATGTAAAATATGACCAGTTTTTTTCACCGTGGAGGTTGGTTTGAGGTTGGGTGGAGGAATATTGTAAGCTCTCTGGAGAGTTTAGTCACTACTTAAATGTGTCTGAGAGCTGACCTGCCCTTCGCTGCGGTAATAATGTGTTGTGGATTATAATACGATTCCATCCACGACAAGAGGTTCTTGTGATCATTCTAATGATGACTGCCATGTGGCAGGTCCGGCTCCATAGCCGCCGCCGTAATCATCCTCCTTTAATAAGACACTTAACACTACCCCTCATTCTCTCGCACCTCTCTCTCTCTCTCTGTCTAGACCAGGCTGTGAGAGGGGGATTTGTTATTCAGTCTGTGGGTGCATTTGTCAGTGAATCTGTGGCATCAGAAATAGCAGAGGCTTTGCTGGGCTTTGGTGCCGTCTGCCCACATCAGTGTTCGGCTGCATTGTGATACCTGTCAGGGAAAGTTTTGTCTGCGGCCCAGACACATGGCTCAAAATGCCTGTCTGCCATTTTTAAATGCCTTACATAACCAAGTGACATTTTACAATAAGGTTAAATTTGATAACATTAGGTAATGCATTTGGTAATGGTATCATGAAAAAAATGTAACGTGAGGAAAAAAAAAACTAAAGTTATTTATATATTTATGAAATCCATAAAAAGTGGTTTCATTGACTTTCATTGTAAGTATCGTAACCCTTCTGTGGCAAAACCCCTTTTTTGAAACCTTTATTTTTAACAGTGCATTGCAAACAATAATCTGTTTGTCATAATAATTTGTCCCAAAAAAAATCAGCAAAATCAAATACTACAAACAAAACACCCACTTCACTAATAGGTAACAGCTTAGAATTATTTATGCCCTGTCTGAAAGAAAATGGCACGACTACCTGCCTATCACATTCCTCCAAGACATCCCATCTCTGTGTGTATGTGTGTGTGTGTGGGTCTTTTTTACCTGCCCCTGACGCTTCTATCTTCCTGCTCCTCTAATTAACACTGCTGTCTGGCTTTTTCCGACAGCGGGGCTTGTTTGCTGGTGAGTCAGTCTCCTTAGAGAAAAAAATAAAATAAAGACGTGAGATTGTGTCTGTCATACCCCATCCAGCCTAGCCTGCTGTCGCCCGGCTCACCTCTACTCTCTAATCATTTATTCATGTTGTGCAGTCACTCAGTTCAGTCAGTCAAGACGGTAACACAACATCTTCACCTGTAAAGTTGTGCCAGCTGGCCTCAGTGCTACTGCTGTGACCTGGGTCAGGGTGTTATGTTAGCATAGAGTTTATGCTCGTGACAAATACAGACCACATGAACTTTGAGTTGGGTTACCAAACATCTGGAATGTGTCCTTGGCAATGTCCATGCTTTTTACTGCGCATTCAAAACAGCTCAAAGTAAAATAACACCTATTGTAATATTGACAATTGTTGTACATAAAATGCATTATCATAATCACATTCAGTTTGTAATTTCAATTTCATCTTTATTTTCCAATTTAGAAAAAACACAATTAAATAAACAAACTCAATCAACTTTCGCTCTGAAGTGTTACCTGTCTTTCAAGCTGCTATGCAAACAGGTGCATAGTATTTACAGAACATATATATATATTATTTATAATTGCATTACCAATTGCATTGTATTCCTGCTGTAATTATTTTTTATGATGCATTATTAACAAGATTATTATCAATTTCATTTAATTTCAACATGATAACTATCAGTACTCAGGGACTGTTTTGCATGCACACTGATGTCCTCATAAGTTCACAAGCATTAGTTCATAATTCATTCAAGTATGCACTGATGACTAAATATAATTTTGAGCAGTATAAGAGTATGTTATACAATCGTTTGTCAGTACTACATTCACCATGATCAAAATATACAAAGCTTATAGTAAGGGAAACAATCAAACTGCAAAAGTTACAACTAAAAACTAAACTGTCAAAAATTTTCTTCAGGACACTTACACATTCTTCCTCACATATAAAAGAATGAGGGAGAAAGAAGCACAGATGAAAAAGGAGAAATGGAAAAGACAGACTCTCAGTCCCCTGAGAAAGCGGAGTGATTAGCGTTTCTGAAACATGAGCAGTTATTTAAAAATCAATGTATTGTCATTAAAGCTGAAGATTGTTCCCTGGGAGAGCAGGTATTGATCTACGCCTGTGCCCACTGGGTATCGACCGGGTCAGTAATTTGCTTCCAAACATATGTGAAGTATGGGGGTGTGCTACAATAATGGGTCTCCACTATTATTACTGTCTTACTCAGCAGGCAATGCACATTAATTACCACCAGTGAGACTCAGTGAGAAACATGATTACAGCAGAGACGATATATGAGCTCATACCGATCCTCTTATCACTGCTACAGGGTACAAGTGCATCTGATTCTCGTGACAAGGATTAAAAAAAGACAGTTTTGTTTAATTATATGCTATATGCTTTTCTGTTGTGTTCTCATCTGGATAGATATCTCAAATGTCTTGATTATTAACTGCCTTAAATATGTACCTCTACTCTGCCAGCACTTAAACCAAAGGCAGGCTGCATTTTGACATCCATTTATTCCACCCTAGAGTGCTTTATAAAAGTGTGTTTGAATTTCAAAGCCCTTCTCTTTAATATAAAGTGAATTATTCACAAAACAAGTAGGGGATTATCATCAAAAGCATTTGGATAATGTAAAATTCAACGCACCAGTCCTTACAACGCAAACATGATAATATATGCACAAATACACACACACACACTGATGCACACTCGCTAACCAAAGATCAGCAGAATTTGTGCTTCCCCATGCCAATCAAAACCCTGAACACATCTCTGTAGTCTGACTCCCCAGTGCTTTTACTATGTTTCAGTGATGAGCGGTTAGACTCAGCAATAATACATTATTTAAAGGAAATTACAAAGAGGCGATTTAATAAATACAGTTCTCTCCCAGGCAAAGACCTTAAAGCTTTGTGTTTATCTAATCCTTTGAGTTTGTGCGTGCTCTTTTACTGTGCGGCCTGCTAGAACAAAACCCAATCATTAAAAATCCCCCTTTAATATTCATAATCTCTTTTGAACTGTAAATTCCATCTGTAGTTTAAAGTGATGACTCACTCATAGAACTCCCCTATAATCCTCTCTCTTTGTCGGGAGGCTATGAGCCTGGATGCAAAACTAAAAAAAAAAAAAGAAAAGTATGAAAGCTATTGTTGATGGAATATGTTATTGTGACAAACATATACTGAACAAAGCAAAGAAAGACTATTGGTGATGGTGACAGTCTAGTGTTATCATTCTTATTAATTGGTGGATTGTGGATTCAGATCACAGTGTATTTATATACAACCAAATGCCCAATGTCTTTGGTGTTTCCAACATTCTATGCATTATTTTACAAGAGTATACTCTACTATATATGTGGATTTGCATGAAAAGTATATAAATAAATAAGAATTCTCACATAATTTTCACTATCTAAATGCATAGTGCCATGCTGATATTTCATGCCGTCTGAATCATCTTCAATTAGTAAAATTGGGAATTGTTACTGTGGAAATGTACCAATTTAATTTCTAGCATTGTTTTATGAACAAATGTACCAAGCATCGTTATTATTATTAGTCAATTTGTCACAATTGGACATTGTAGAATCTTTTAGTACTATTTAAATACAACATAAAAAAAATCACCTAATAGGTGTTTTAAATACATGTGTTGCATTTAAAGTAGCAGCCCTTCATAATGCAGTTAGTATTAAACTGCAAATTCAGCATCTGTACTGTTCATCTATATAAATAGACGACTGGACATAATGAATACCTGTCACAGTATTGCCCATATACCTGACATTGTAACCACAATCGTTCAAAGTGTGAACTATTTGTCAGCAGATCAGTATGGACTGCAAGGAAGAGGAACCAATCAATGACTTGTACAAGAGAATCAACAGGGAGGTCAAAGAAGTGAGCTTGGGTCACATCAAATAGACACACATCACAGGAAGAGAGCCAGAGGGCAGAAAACTGATGTTTAAAAAGAAAGCCATCTAGTTTTTGTATGCCATGTGATATACAGAGGTGTCACCATTGGAAAAGACTGCCAAATTAGTTCACAACAACCTTAAAAGAATGTCAACTGACAATTAAATCAAAGCTTTAGCTTTATTTTTATTAGTCCAACCAATAAAAAAAACTATATTTTAATTATTCATTACTGAAACAGATTTAAAACAAATCTAACAATGAATGTTAAAAAACAACTAAAGCTATTAAAAGGATAGTTCAACTAAAAATGAAAATTCTGTAATTATTTACTCTCCCTCAAGTTGTTCCAAACCTGTATGAGTTTCATTCTTCTGCCAAACACAAAAGATGATATTTTGAAGAATGTCAGTAACCAAACAGTTGATGGGCCCTATTGACTTCCATAGTATTTTTTCTCCATACTATGGAAGTCACTGGGGCCAATCAACTGTTTGGTTACCCAAAAACTTGGTTTGGAAAAACTTGAGGGTGAGTAAATTATGACAACATTTTTATTTTTGGGTGAACTATCCCTTTAAAGCCAGACTGATGCACTTCATATCCACCTTTCCCCTCTTTCGAGAAGCGAACATACCGCTATCTGCTTTCTCCTAAAATTTCTGATTTGTAATTAGATAATAAATGGGTGCCACCAAGCTGCAAGGCCAATACAAATTAGATCGGCTACAATTAGACATATAGATAATGACATAAAACTTCTGTAGAAACAGAATCATAAACACCAGTCACCAGTTCACCAGTCACACAACATCCTCATGTCTGTTCCATCCACCTCTTGAACGCCAACCCTATCGTGTCATCACGCATTCAGTGGATCAACTAGCATGCATCGAGTTTTATTGCCAGCCATTCACATTACCAAATGTCGACTACGAAAGCCACATCAATCCATAAAGCATTTATTAGGGTTTGCTGCATTTGGTCTCCGAGCAGATGCTATTGCAAAGTCTAATGAATTCATTATCAGGGTTAAGGTGGGAAGAAGGGCAGCTGAGGAGCTCTGTAGTTTTGAATTGGTTATTGGGGGCTTTATCTGTTCCTCACTGCTGAGAGGGAAAAGCCAGGACACATATCACAGGAAATGAAAGAGCTGAATCTTCAATCGAGGTGGATAAAAAATGTATCAAAGGGAAGATAAGAGAGGCAGGCCATGAAATATCCTCCCTGAGTGCTTTGGGATTTTACATGGATATGCGTATCTATGGATACCAATCAGTTGTGCACTGTGACCCACGATTTTGAGAAGATGAAAAAGTAGAGTTTGGAGATTCGTCTGACAGTGCTAGTGCTGTTCCTCCAGAAGTGCTGCAGCAAACCTTCCCCCACAATGCACTGGCAGGCTGGTGGGAAGCAGTAGTTAGGTTCTCCCCCAGATGGCAGAGACCCAGGGGTGGCACGGGTTGTTGTTTTTGATGAGCTGTGCATATACAAAAGCTGAACATCTGGAGCTGCCATGTGGCCCCTCCATTTGGCCAGACTCACACCTCCCCGAGCCAGATGCACCCAAGCAACTGCGAGCTAAACAGCATGAATCATTCATAGGCGAGAGACGTAAACACACACACACACATGCGTGCACGCTCACACATCCATGCAGTGCTCACGCGGGAGGCCCAACAACGACTTTGATTAGACTTCTAAAAAGCCATGAATATGCAGCAGGCATTAACGCCGTTAGGAAAGACTGATTTGTCAAATTGTCCATATTTCATTAAGATGGAGTAACACCCTGAGGGTTTGATAATTAAAAAATAAAAGGAATCCACCATCCAATTGCCATGTTATCTCAATTATTGAGCTCTTGTGTGCTTAATTAACACTTAGCAAAGAGTTAAGAAGTGGTCGGCGCGCTCGATGTAGTTGGAGGGAATTACACAAAGGTGAGTCGAGACAGGCGGGGAGAAGGAGACAAAGAGCAGCGATTCACACTCCCTGTCATCTCAGCCGGATCATTCTCATCGAGCTTAATTACAGTTAAAATGAAGCGATGCACTTGCTTACAAATATCTAATCACTCAAGTGATTAGAAACGTCGCTAGAAAGCGAACAAGTAGGTGAATGAGGTACAGAACGAGAAGAAAAGCTAATAGCACACGGCCAGCCGTTAAATGCCAACTCAGTCCTGAGAAATATGAAACCCTCACAAATGCATAGGTGTTGTTATTTGTGGTTTGGGACAGCTGAGAGCATTGTGTGGGTTCCATTTAATAATTTTAAGCGAAATTGCAAAACCGTTCTCAGATTTAAAGGGCATATGCTTCCAGGACTACTGCATTCGCTCAGACATAGGCATTCACAGCACTGGGAATAAAAGGACCCGAGAAAGGGAGGGTAGAAACAGGTTATTATAATTAGTGGAACTTAACTGAAACTAAATTAAAACACTAAAACTTTCATGACACAAAAATAACTTAATTATGGCCTCAAATTAATTCGACTTATCTCACTTACACTACCGTTTAAAAGTTTGGGGTCAGTAAGACTTTTTTTATTTTAAATAAATTAACACATTTATTCAACAAAGACACATTCATCTGATCAGAACTGACAGGAAAGACATTTATACTGTTACAAAAGATTTCAATTTGGAATAAAAAAAATGTATTCATTAAAGAATTGATAAAAACATTTTCCTGAGCACCAAATCAGCTAATTATAATGATTTCTGAAGGATCATGTGAAACTGAAGACTGGAGTAATGACTTCTGAAAATTCAGCTTTGCCATCACATGAATAAATTACATTTTCAAATATTAAAATAGAAAATGGTTATATTACATTTTGCAATTACATATTTGAACGGTGAACGGTAGTGTATTTTAACCATGGAAATTCCACTAAATAGCATTAACACTAGACTTTGGTGAGAAATTTAACACTGCTAAATATTTAAATGATCCCAATTAGCACATTAATTTTGGCAGCCCTAAGAAAAAAAAAAAGAAAAAAAAAATCAATCAATCAAATCAAAAACTAAAAAGAACACTCTCTAGTGAAAATGAATGAAAAGTAGAAGTAGAATAAATTGTAAAATAAAATGTGAAACCCCATTAGAAGCAACATGTGTCTCAAGGTCAAGCAAGTAGTTATGAGCTGGAACGTACAGGAAGAGTGCATGAGAGAATAATTTTATCATGGCTGTATGGAGCATCATCTATATTTATCTCCAAGAATTTAGAAAAGCACAAGCTCAACTTAAGCCATTGCACTCTGTGCCCTTGGTGGTGACGATGATGATGTTGATAATGACTAGCAGCAGTGTGTCAATAATGAGCGGGTCTCAAGAATGGTGGACACGTGCAGATAGAAAGAGCAGTGCCACCCTGAGCAGCATTTGCAGCATGTGGTGAGTATGCCACTCTGCTCTAATGAGATGAGCTCTCTACACTAATTAACTCATCTATAACTCTGAGCACTCAATTAATCATTATAGCCAGCTAATTGAAAATAGATAAAGACTGACAAATGTTTAGTCCTCCTTCGAACGTCTCGGCAAAGATTACGGACGTGTTGTGTTTTATTCAATCAATTAAAATAAATCAATTCATTTTCATTTACGCCGGGATTCCTTAACGACTGTATTTATCCCAGTTCGCCTGTGTTTTTTTTTTTGTTCACTCAACGCCTCATCAGCGCGTCTCTGCGGCATATGGATCTGTGCCTGCGCATTCATATCAATTAATGTGCCAGTCTGATGATAGACAAGGACAGCGGAAGGATTTGTTAACCTTGCTCCTCGGGACACGCCAATTACGCTCCAGCAGAGCCCCTTAATGAAGTCGATGGGATATCAATCTGTTTACAAACGCCCGGTGACCAGCAAGAGCGAACCGCAGTAAGCTTTTTAAATGGACGCTTCACATCTCTCGTTATTTATTCATAGAGCAGGGCTACGGTGCACAGAATATTGTGGTATGATTATAAAAGGCTAGACTGAGTGGAAATGGTTGGCCTGTGTGGACAAACTCAGAGATAACAGTCCTCATGTGAACCCCGTCAATGATCATCTTATGTTACAGTCCGCTCCGGTTGCACCCCAGGCCTGTGAAACATTAACACACCACTGAAACATCCAATAAAAATTCACTTAACGTGGTTTCTTTAAGAAGACCATCAATCCGTGATTACTTTTCACATCTACGGATAACTAAAAAAGTCTTAAGTTCCAGATATAGACTCAGCGGTGTCTGCCAGATCAAGGTCACTCTCGGTTGGGGCTGCTTTGACTTCCCCGTCTCATTCTGCAGTCAAAGTGTGCTCCCAGTTCCCAATCTCTGGAGCTCTTCCACCACTCACTGTGAAAGAATAATTATTTAGTCCTTTCGTAAGCAAACCATGTCCCCGTTCACGTATTAATCTTTCATATGTTTCCAAGATCTAGCCTTCTGTAATCCCATCTGTATAAGACACAACAAAGCAGAACAAAAGAGAGTTTGCCATGAATAATGTATTGTTTCTCTCATAAAAGGCTTTAGTTGCGTCTGTTATGTTTCACTCTTGCGGAGAAAATCTATTGATCCCTTGTTTTTTTTTATTGGGCTCTACAGTGCTTCTGCTTCCGTTCCCTTTATAACAAATGATCACACTACACTGACTTTATCGAAACACAAACACATGGCCAACAACAGGCCATTTACAAGTGCTCGCACTCGCATGCATTAAACAAACAACGAAACGCATACAAATAATGAATCTTACAAGCAAACCGCAGATGAGCATAATGATTTCTAATTACAAACAAATTAGGGTACTTGCGGGACATAACCATAAAGAGACTTCATTTTTAAACCTCTTACTCAAAACGCTTTGCTATGAAAAATAAATATGGTATGATCCTAAACGACAGTGCGCAGTCAGGGACAAATGTGGGCCTGTAAGCTCATACGTCAGAGCGGCCGAATGAGGCAAACAGCGCTGTTAACAAGAAAGGGCTTTAAATCAGGAGCAGAGAGTACATTTCCTGTGAAATATTAATGTGGCAACCGTGTTTGTGTACAGGGGAACAAAGGCCAGAGTGTTGTACATCAATGGCTTGACAGCACTGCTGGCTCCACAGGCCAAGAACTGCTTATTCATACCGTGACAGGGTTTGAGTGTGTGTGTGCGTGTGTGTGTGTGTGTCTGTGGGGAGGGGAGGGTGTGTGAGGAAAGAGAGTCATTTATTATATATAGAGCTGGTGGAGCATGTTCGTGGTCTGCAATATGCGTGTTAGTTTACAAAGAGTGGTTTTCGGTAAACTCATTAAAAAAACTCTGGAGAACGGAAAGAGTTGGTCAAGTAATTGGTTTCAGGCTCTAAAATTTACACACATTTTATATTCTGAGGGAAACACAGCTAATACAAGGAACAATTCTCTTATTAAAGAATCAAAACAATCTTTACCCTATGAGCTGCAGTACAGTGCATGAACATTGCAGCTTACAAATACTATTATATGTATTTTTGCCAGCATATTCAACTTCAATATACTCTAATACTCAAAATATAACTTAACTATAGATGAATAAAAACATGGTATAATAATATTACATAATATTATATTCATAATCAAATATGAGAATCAAATTGATGGAACCCCCCCCCCATTTCTAGATTTTTGTTCTAGAAAGTGAACAATAGGTGGACATAACAGGGTTGTTTTTGTATAATTTGTATACTATTATCCACCTTTTTTTCCACATAAGAGCGGCTATTGTAACTTGACAGTGTCAAGACTTCCAGTCTCATCCGCTTCCAGTTATTTTTGCTGTACGAAATCTGTCAGTTATGCTGCTTGATATTGCATATTGTTCCTTATCATATTATTTTATTATCGTAACCATAAACATAGGTTTGTTGCACAAATTATTTTACCATTCACAGTTTTTTCTTCTTCTAGTTGTTTCCCTATAGCAGCAAATGAATCTGAAGTCCCGGCACATTGGTTTTAGCATTTTTGTTATGCGATTTGGTCATTTTTTCTTAGCTTTAATGCATTTTTATTTCAGTTTTAGTCATTTTAGTACTTCAATTTTAGTACTTTTTTAAAATAGTTTTAGTTAACAATAACAATGGGATATAATGTATTTTGTGTGATTTTGGCTAAAGAAGCTAAATGTATGATAGCTGGTTATAGACTGAACCTATACCTTATTAGATTTTATCTGTTGATGTGAATTATGAAATGTGTCATTTTGATAAACAGTTCTGGAGTTAATACGAGCATGCCTATTATTACCTTCATAGAAAATAGCTAAAAAATTGGTGTTTCCAAGATGGCTGCCAAACGGACTGACTTAAAGGGATTTATCTCTGGCTCAAGGTCCAGCGTTATGCCAGGTAACCAAGAAGAGCTGAAATGAAAACAGAACACTGCCGACAATGTGCATTGAGGCTTACCTGAAGCTAATTGTGCAACACTCCTTGAGTAAGATCAGTCTTCTCTGTACATACATCAGCTACTAAGATGAAGACCACCTGGCCTAACTCCTCTAGACCTGGCACAGCCTGACCTTTACTTCAAACCTGCAAGGGGAAAACCCAATTTTTATTAACACTTTTCATGATCATTTAGTCATATTGCAAAAAGAGACAACACAAATCCCATGTCCCGATGCATCTGACTCACCACCACAAGTGGTACAGTCAGAGTACAAGAATGACGTTGTCTTTCTAATTACACACTCTGTATTGGTAAAGAGACAGTTCAACCAAAAATATACTCATGAAGTCATAATTTGCTTACCCTCAAGTCATTCCAAACCTGTTTACATTATTTTCTTCAGTGGAACAAAAAAAGAATATATTTCTAAAAATATCCAAGTTTTTTTGTTAATACAACTATAACAAGTCAATGAGGTTCAATGCTGTGGTAACACTTTACAATAAGGTCTCATTTGTTAACATTAGCTAATGAATTAGCTAAAATAAACAATCAATTGACTATATATTTTTTCCACAGTATTTTAGAATCTTTGTTAACATTAGTTAATAAAAATACAATTCTTGTATTCGTAAATGTTGAAATTTACATTAGCTAAGACTAGTAAATGCTGTAGGCGTACTGTTCATTGTTGGTTCATGATAACTAAAGTTAACCTTATTGTAAAATGTTACCAGTTGTTTTGGACCCCATTGACTTTCACTGTATCGACAAAACACTTTAAACATTCTTCAAAATAACTTACTTTGTATTGTTCAGAAGAAAGTAAGTCATACAGGTTTGGAAAGACATGAGGGTGAGTAAATGATGAAAATCAACAAGATAAATGTCAGACCATTTATGCATGACTGGATTGTGTAAAGTGGGCGTTACATACCAAAATGTAGTCAGGTGGTTTAAGAGGAAGAGCTGGAAAGTAAGACGATACCTGAAAAGGAATGTCGCTATAAACGTTTACAATGACAAATACTTTGCGTTTAGACTAGATCCATGAATTAACAAAGTACATGAGGTCAAAGTTTTGATCTGATGTTTCCATTAAATCAGAGCTGATGCTCGTGATACCACACCCTAGCATCACACTAGTGCAGCTGGCTTTGAGCAAGCACAGAGCTCATGTACCTCAGAGAACTCCTCCCTCCCTGTGTCACTAATCTAGCCTGCTCTGCATTGTCAAAGCCCTGTGTTTGAACAATGGAGCTGTCTTCTTGTCTGCTAATTTGGGAACAAACATTTGCCTGCGTGGCAAACAAGCTCTCCCAGGAAGTGCTATTAATAGGATAATTAGGCAGACGGTAATGAGCTGGATTACTGCTAATTATGATAAGATTTGTTTTGGCATTTGCCTGAGAGGCAGCGGAGAGTTCGAGTTGGCCCAGGAGTTTAGAGCTGAGCGGCGGAGTGCGGTGCACCTGAATCAACACAGAGACAGTCACAGCGTGTGTGACGGGAGATAACACCAAAAGCAGTTTCGCTCTCCCTAGAGCCCTCCCTGTCATTTTGGCCAGACTTCCGCCAGCTATGTGCAACCTCGGGCATTGGAGCGCCACATGGGCCAGGTTGTTGTTGTGTGACTGAGCTACGGGACCTTATTAGTGTCAGGCCAAGGATGCTAGAGCTGTGCTAAGCCTTCAGCACACGGTAAGCCCACTATGTCAGGTCAAGGGTAACGTAAGCTAGGCCTACTACAAGCTAATTCCCTGATGAGACAAGACTGATACCACAGCGTTTCAGAATTGGAACCTAGCGCAGCTTTGCTCTAGATGCTAATGGAGAACTAGCAGCTGAAGTCAAAATCTAAGGACACGTTCACAATGGCCACATTTTCATGCGTGATTTTGTTAACTTGCAAAGCCTCAGATATATGAGCAGAGTGTCATTTGAAGGTTTTAGATGCAGTTTGATATTACTTTAGTGTCTCATGCAATATAATCGCAAATCTCGCACTGCTCACTATATTAAGCAATAAGGCAGTCACGGCTGAAGGGTGTGCTTTTATAAAACGGTTACCACACAATACAAGTAGTAAAGCCGAAAAATATGTATCTCTGCAACTTTCATGAAGTAAAATCACTAAAAGCCTTAGCCTTCCTTCCGCTGGAAAAAATAGTCCCTGACCGTAAACAGCAACAGAAGTTACATACATGCATAACATCATGATTTTTTCTAAAGCTGCTATGAAACAACTGAGCATTATAAAAAAAACATGTCTTGTCTTTTGCTGTGGTTACAGGTTACGGCTAGACTTCGGTTGTACTTTCATACAGACAGCATTTCGAGATGCTACAGTAAGCTGTATGAACAGAACATTGAGACTCACACCTGTATGTACTGTAAATGCAGTTGTCAATCCCAAACCCTGACAGTGTGAACATAGGCTAAGGTATACTAAACATTTAGACGAAAGGCACATTTAATCCGTAGATGCAGAGGAACAGGAGTACAGACGTTAAAATGTGCTTTAACAATGTCTTAAAAGCATTATGACAAGTCCAATATCTTTTACAGTGTCAGTTTTAACAATCTCGTCGTAATGGCTGTTCCAAATTCCCTTTCAGTCCATTAAGGAACAATATCAGCACAAAAGCAAGCAAAGTAATTTGCTATTAAATCGCCTCTTTACAATCATTGCCGAACAGCAGCCAGAAAAATGCCAGGAAGACAAATGACTATGTGGAGAATTAACTGCGGGAGCTTATGAGTTGAATTTCCCTACATCCATGCCGCAACTTGAAAAAAAAAAAAAGAAAAACAGGAAAAAAAAGGGGAAAAAAGAAAGAGATGATGATGATGACGAAAAAGGAGGTGAAAAAGAAATCAGGCACAGTCGTGAAGGCGAGTCTTAATGCGATTGGAGTTAAATCCCAGACAGAGAGCCGCCTCCATTAAAGCATGCCTCTCGCCCCAGCAGCTCCTGATAAGACAGCTGAGGCAGGGATTTACGGCTTTAGCTTATCGTCATCTTCACACCAGCCTCGCACTGGGCGCAGGGACCACAGCACCAAATCCTGCATGATTGGGAAGCAAATTAAAGTAAGCAGGCTCATGCGAGGGGAGAGGGAGGAGGCCCGACTGGAAAACAGGTGTGTGTGTGAGTGTGTGTTTGTGTGTGCACATGTGGGAGGCAGAGGGGGAGAGAGAGAGAGAGAGAGAGCGAGAACAAGAATCACCCCGACATGTCACATCTTTTGTCTTCCACCCTCCTTCGACACCCTCACATTGCCTTTGACACATAACAGCGTCTTTTCCTTTTGACGGCACGACGATGAGATTACGGAGAGAGCCACGGACTCCCGTTTCTGAAATAAAATTGGTTTTATTCCTCCCAACATGTGTTCTGCGAGATTAAGGCGTAATCTTACAACGTTTAATAAGAGCCTGTTTGTGGCCTGGCGGCTGACACAGAAAAGTGGAGCATGCCTGCTCTGCCTTTAATCCTGTTTATTGAATTATAAAGAACCTTAAAGGATAAAGAATATGACTCAAGGATTTAAATATTTCATGGTATTTCTAAGTCAAAGCACAGAGGGAAAAAAAGAAAGTAGAGAAATGGCCAGTGACAGAACATTGGCCTCAAGCTTTTTAAGCCATGCCCTGATTTTAAATCTATCTCAACAAGATGTATTACCAACAAAGATGAAGGAGGCACACGGAAGTAACACGGATAAGAGTGGGTTGCTGGCCTTAAGACTGCAATTTAGGTGTCAATGCCAACCGTGCCAGTGTGAAAGAGACTAATGCATGTCTTCACGCTCATAAACGGTCAGGGGCGATGGCACGTGGAACGCGGTCATAATTATTCATTCAAAACAGTTTAAACCACACACACAAAAACACTAGAAGGTTTGACAATACCTTGCAACATCAAGGCAGCCGCGATTAATATCCTTAAAATTACAAAAGTTCCCCTTGAGCTCGCACACAAAAAGAACACGGCGGTCCTCGACCACGATTTCTCATCAAAATAAAGCCCTCACATGAACTACGCAGCGAGCTGTGGCTTTCAAGAGGTATTTGGAAGTTAAAGTCTCCGATCAGATTTAGACAGATTAGAATTAGGGGCTGGAAGTCTGGGCGGGATGGATATGTGGATTTGCTGTGTTCCACGAGACAGCCCTGTCAGTGATAAGTTATACTGAGCCAGCGGGTAAGAGGATTGCCCAAACTAATCCGAATCAAAAGACATACCATGTGAATTACATCCTGAAACAGGTTCGCTTACACAGATTAAGAAGCCCGAATGTAAATCCTCTCATACTCTACTTGGCGCTGCAGAGGATGTGCCTGAAAGAACAAACACAAACATCTGCTTTTGAAAAAGTGGCATGAAAAAAAAAAAAAAAGTAAAAAGTCTAACTGAATTCTAAGAACTACAATCTATTAATAAAAAAATTAAAGATGCAGTACAATTATTCCTCTCCAAACTCTCTCTCACACACACACACACACACAACGTGGCGGGGAAAACACACAAGGTGGTAACTAACACCCGGGCAGGCGGGCACCCCCTCAAACCAAGCTTTAGTTCAATGAAGCATTTATTTCTTTTCCTGTTTGACAAGGGTGTTTCTATCAAGGCATCTGGCAGTAAGTGCTGTAGTACAAGGCCTTCTGTTGAGACGTCAAAGAGAGTTACACTTCACTGTATCGAGGGAACAAAAAATAGCCTGCGTTTTTCTTCTCTCTCTCTCCCCCTCGTGCTGTTTTCCTTTTTTTCCAGATGCACTGAATAAACAAGGCTGTATCCCTGGCCTAGAAATGCTTCAAAGACCGCAAAGTCTGTTGGGAATGCTTCAGAAATGTAGAGCAGTGTTGACTGCTTAGCTTTGCATTTCAACAAAGCTCCTGGTTCTGAGCCCCATGCAGATCTCTCGTCGAGCACACAGGCCCATGTAACCAGCGCTCTAAGAGGATGAGCTCACTCTCTCCCTGGTACACACATACACACAGCAGTGCAATATATTAATGTATGCTTTCTTATGTGGCTATTCCCAGAATTGCTCATATAACATGATGCTCTTTTTGCCTTTCTTCCCTCTTATTTTCGATCTGTGGTCCAGGACTCCTCCTCTATGCTTCTCATGCTTTACTAGCTTCACAGCTGTAGGTGAGCTGAGTAGTCGTATGCACGGCACTTTGAAGATGAAATTGTAAAAAAGACATGCATTTCAAACACAAGCATCATGCCACCCTCGATGTGAAACAATTTTTTTTCAAAAACTGTGTCATGCGGTCAAACTTAATTTGCTTTTGAACTCAAAATACTTTCATCATCGACTCACCCATGTTGCTTTTTCTTTTAGTCATGCATGAGAGCTGACCTGGGACTGTAATGACTGCATCCTCTCTTAAAAAAAAAACACAAAAAGTTTCATTAATTGAAATAAAGATAAAAAACATACTAAAGTAAATTGAAAAAAAAAAAAATTCCAACCTAAACAAACCCTAATACATCAAAAATGCCACAAATGTATTTAGAACATTTTATACATTGTGTATTATAAAAATTGAAACACTTAATCTGCCTGCAGTAAACACAAAAATGCCACTTGATAGCAGTTGAACTAGATTGTACTGATAATTTAAATGTCATGAAACATTTTTAAACATAATACTAGTTACAAAATGCACGGATACTTTATTTCTCACCAAAACCAGATAGTCGATTATTCAGAATATCTGCTGATACTGATAGACCTACCTATAGTTTGATTTATCATTTGATACATTACTATAATATTAAAGGTTCAGAGCCCAAACTATTATATCCAACTGTTTTTTATTTTCAGATATAACAATTACACTCAAATAAAAACGGATATGTTTGTATACATGCACATAATTCAGGTGTGCAATACGTTTTTAAAACACGTCTTCAAAACAAATTTATTCAAACAAACATACAAGTATAATTAACAGTAAATAAGCTCCCCCCACTCTCTATTGTTTTGTTTTTATAGCTAAGCTAACAAACAAACTGTAAACACTGACTTTACTGAGGTAACGTTAAATGCAACGTTAAGTAGGCTAACATTGTTCACAAGCTGTTTTATTGACGTCTTTCCCGATATTAAACACTGACTGAGCGATTACACGAGACGATACATTTCAGTAAGTTGTAGGCCTACTTTATCTTTCAACATACCTTTTGATGTTCATGCAGGGTTTTCTTCTTCTTTATCTTGTATTTAAGTGTAAAAAAGACTGCCGCTTGACCTGAGGCGCGAGAGCCATTAAATTAACGCCATTTATTTTGCCTTTAATTTAGTATGAATTACATGAAAAAAAGAGTCAGAATTTGAAAGCTGAGACTTTCTTATCATAAGTAATAAAGCTGTTAATTATTAGATGGAAGACACGCAACGGAACACCGCGGAACTGGCTGTCTTGAACTACGGGTGATACAGCCTGCTTTAACGTCACTATTTTTAACTGTTAATGCCTCATTGTCACGATATCTTCAACAGTCCTAATTTTAACACAATAAACATTTCCTTCTGTATGAGTTGCAGGCTGACACGTTTTTCCGCACTCTTTTGATTAACAGGATAGCCTGATTATCGGCTGTTTTCAAACAATAGGCCAATAGCCAAAATCTTTTATCGGGTGATACCGATTATTGGCCGATAGTTAGCGTATTAACTTTGTTTTTATTCAAATAAAAACTAATAAAATAACTAAACTAACTGAACTAAATCTAACAATTGACAGTGAAAACTATCAACAACGAAACTGTTTTGAACGAATAAACTGAAAATAAAATATAAATAAAAACTAGATCAAATTAAAAAGTATAATCTGGTTTGTGGTATAGGTTTAAAAAGTAATAAAAAAACAATACAAAATTATTTCAAAAGGTTTAAAAAGTAAAAAGCATAAATAAATGCAGAGAATGAAAATCAACAAGATTTTAGTATAGGCCTAATGACTCATCGATTCGATTTCCAATGCGGAGAAATATGTAGTATGAGTTCATGCACTCTACATGGTTCATGCATTCCAAGTAAACATCTAGGCACTGAATAGATAAACAAACATAAAATTAATGCAAATCATGGGATCAGAAGATACACAAAAACCATCAGATAAAAGCAAATAAATGCAAGGCAGCAGAAAGATGCAATATCTACAGCCATAAGCACAGCAAATATGCATTTGATCACAATCCCATCCCAAGTCCTGCAAACGATATTCATAAGCACAAATCCATTATTCAGGTGCTCTCTGGAAGAGAATGCGAACAGTTCAAAGAAGACGTTTGTATGTCTTCTGAAACGTCACTGTGCCACACACACCCTGCTCTCTCTTCCAGCATGACTCTCTCTTTTCTGAACACTCAGCATCCCCTGGCTGCCTCCCAAGAGGAAGTCTGGGATGTTAATGTGTTTTCCCCCACAAGGTACTGTAAGTACAAACGGGTGTTTTAAGAGGGAAAAGCAAGCCTGCGGCCACCCTGCGGCTCGGAGGGAAAGTCTAAAGGCACGTTTAACGTGATCAGGAAATGTAACAGTTTAATAGCAGACGGGGGCAGAGATGGGCATAAATACATGAAAATACATAAAAACCATGTCCCCATAACCATTTTATTTTGAATATCTTGTTTCTGTTAATTGAATGTCTAATTCAATGAGAAAATTTTTATTCATCAGGAATTGATTATGGTGAAAAGTTGGTATTGAATTTCCGAAAACTAGGCCTAAATAATATTTGGTTATTGGTTAACGTTAATAACACCGAATTTTTTGCACACCGATTATTTATTCACAATAACACTATATCATGCATTAGGTAAAGGTTAAAATTTTGTATTTATTTAATAATTAAATGCAATATTACAATTATTTGTATTAAACATTAATAAAATATGTAAATATTTGGAAAAAAAATTGCATAACATGGTGGAAGATGAAGGACTATAAATAAAACAATTTTTTTTTGGATAAAGCAGACAACAAATATGAACATGCAAGATAATAAATAAATATGCATTATGCAAAAATACAAGATGATAAAAAACAAACATGCATTGCCCTTGTCTTAGTAAATTGTTGGTTCTTGACAGGCCAAAACATTCTTAAAATAAGTGAACACTATCAGAAGTTGCCCAAGGCTGTGTCAAACCACAAAACTTAAAATACATGCAGAGCAGAGAAGCTCATCAGCATGTGGTGTTGTGGTTTGAGGCCTGTTAGTGGTCCACAGGAGCGCCTGAGGCCATAATCCAAAGGTGCTCATTAACAGCGAGCCCGGATTGCAGAAATCCCAGATTAACACAAGCCTGGGTTACTGACACACTCTGCTGAATAACATCCTATAGAGCCTGCAGCTCTAATGTCAGCATGACCTTACACTGAGCCAACTGATGTGTGTAAACACTGACACTCTGTATGACAGACACAACAATCGCGCCATCTAAAATCATAGAACACATCAAGGATGTTCTTAAAAAGCGCTCAATGCAGTTATGAATATTGATAACATTATTGAAAACACAACAGAGAAAACAACAAGGACATTTGCAATCATCGGATGCATTGACGGAGATCAGCGGAGATTATTTTGCTGTATGTCGAAGCGATCCGCGCCCTCAGCATTACGACTTGTAAAGAAATCGACAGAATGAAAAAGAGAGCATTAGAGAGCGAGTCAGATTCAAAAGCCATCTAGCAGCCATGCACTCGCCATCAGCAGGGCTATGGAGCATGCAGAATGAGCTTCTCAATGCAGTATAACGGCTCATAGAGCTGAAAATGGTGTTTCCGCTCCATTCAGTCCCAGGGCCAGATTCCAAGCTGCTCCGCAGTGATGGAACTGAAGCCATTAGCAATCGATTAGAGAACCAGCAGGCAGGCAGTGGCATCCTGGGAAGCCTGGGTGTGCCTGAAAGAGGGACGGACTAAAGTTGAAATCTTTATGTTAAAAGTAATGCTGAGCATTTAAAACTACAACTTAAACCTACTCAGATGAGTAGTTTACTTTCCAGTTTTAACGTTTTCCTAAACAGGAAGCTTAGGCAGGGCATTTTGGAAAGGTTTTATATATAAAAACACACACACAAACCATTTTTTGTTACTTGTTATTGCAGAGGCAGGTGGGGCATTCACTTTCTATTAAGAATTTGATTGGACAAAAATCAGCTCTGTCATCATGTCTGCATCAGCATGTCATTTTTAATGGCAGTTATTATAGTTATCTAAATAAAAAAAAAAAACATTTTCTTTGTTTAAACTAAATGCCTTCTGAAATAAAATTTTATTTTAGCGAGTTGCCAAAGCAACTCGTTTTAATTTTAACAAAAAAATACTAAAACTGAAATAAAAATGAATAAGAACTAAGATGAAAAAAAAAAAAATTTTTACTAAAAGATAATAAAATAAGTTTAAACATTTTGAATGCTAATTTTAGCAACTTCTCAGAGTATTTTAGCATATAGATTAGCCTCAAAGCTAACAAACATTTAAACTGTTTACACCCTGTTATAAGATGCGTTTTCGTCAATCCGATCACAAGTAGACGATGCTAAATACAGGTGTAAACGGGGTCTAAAACGTTTTGTGATCGTCCACTTTGGACCACTTTCAAAGATAGTCGAAAAAGCATTCAACCGGATTGCTTCAGTAGTGTAAACGCTCATGTGGTCAAATGCATTGAACAGCCACAAAAGACCACCTACTCTCCACTTCTGACCGAATGTGTAAACATTATGGGAAGCATGCTAACGTTAGCCACCTGCTCCTGGATGGCATGAAGAACAAAACACGAGGCATCTACATGCCCAACATAATCTTAAACCCCCATGCGAGCCCTTTGTGAACTGAATGCTAACTAACCTTTGACCTTTCAAAAACTGATTTTGAATTCAAATCAAGTGACATGCTGTCAATTCATCAAACCCAGTAGAGAGAGAGAAAGGTTATGAAATGACAGAAAGGTTATGAAATTGGAGGGGGGGAGGGTTTCCAGAGAGTTTCAATGAATATTTTTTTCATACATACGTCTCTATTAGAATGAAAACAAACCGAATACATACATCTCCATTTGTGCACTTACACCAAGTCAATGAAATACATTATTTAGAGCACTTTAGCAAGCAACCGCCGCCTCATCTCCCGCTCTAGCACACACATAAACACGAGCAGCAGGTAGTAGTACAGCTAGCCCCCACTGCCGGTGTTGATCTTTATCTGTGCAGGCCTCATAACTGACATTTTCAATTACACTGCAAACAACTAATCGATATTCATGGATTTCCAGGTCAGCGAAGAGGCAAACAGAGCGGTTGGGCGTGCGTGTGTGCGTGCAGCGGGGGAGACAGCACGGACTGGCAGGGGAGAGAAATAGGGCAGGCATGTCAAGGTCGGGATTCTGTTAATGAGGGACTGCCGTCTGCATAATTGAATGGGCTGCGCAGTATCGACTGCTCAAGCAGAAGCGTTTAAAGCGGTCCAGGGCGATCGTTAAGGAAAATCCTCCCAGCACTTTATGTTCCGTGGCAGTAATTTATGCACGGGCATCCGGGCGGGCGCCCCACGGTTCACAGCACTGAATGCAAACTGCAATGAGTGGATTACCCTTTCCAAACGGCAGCCATGCGTGGCAGGCATTTTCGCAATCGAGGCTGCTGTTCTCGTAGGGCCGCACTCGTTTATGTGTGCAATTTAAAAACACAGTCATGTCACACGCATGCTCGCATTCTCTGCATGATTTAAAGTAGCCACTCAATATTCAAGCGCACACATGCGCACTCACTCAACTGCTTGAAATAGAGGAGGGTGGAACGCAGTGAAATTTTCAATATGTGTTGTGTGTATCCATCAGCAAATAATGTTCCTTGGGGACAAGTTAACTCCCAGTTGACCCTGGATGCAATGGACTGACAGTTGGGAATTATGCAAAAGGCACATTGAAGACTGTTTCTGGTGCAGACAGAAGGTAAGCAGAAGGACAGGGCCCGTGTATGTCTCTGTATGCTAAAGCACTCTGTCAAATGGTCCCGTGAGGCTGCAGAACCAATGGTGAGCATAAAGATGGGGCCTTACAATGTTACATGTAATTTATGTAGATACATGTACATACATTATACTGTATAATACATGCACACATTCATGGATATACATTAGCCATCCAAGTGTGTGTGTGTGTGCGTGTATATATATATATATATATATATTAACATTAGTTGAAGCATTTGGTATCAGAACTAACAATATTAATTAAAGCTGAAAAATTATGTAAAGGATAATGTTAATTTATAAGGATGCACTGACATTAAATTCTTGAAAATTTAGTTTCCTGTTAAAGGAGAACTCCGGTCAATTTTAACATTGAGCTCATTATTTGGAGTGCTGTCAATACAGAGAACAACGACAAAAATCGGTGTTGCCTACACCGTGTTATCCTCTTTTTAAAATTTGCACCCTGTTGACTTCAATGGGGCAGGTTTCAAACCTGCGTTTAGCCTGCTTTAACATCCTTGATTTGTCATTACAAGTGCACAGCCATGTGAGTGAGTTTATTTAGAGTGAACACGGTGAATCTGACTGCAGTAGATGTGAAAGAAATGAATAAAAGTGATGTTAATTCAGCCAGCGAAAATACCTGTATTTACTTCCTGTTTTCGGTCGAAGTCCAAAGTAGTCGATTGTCGAATTCACGCGCATGATCATAGATACTAAACCTATGTGCGTGAACTCGACAATCGATATGGACTTCGGCCGAAAACAGGATGTAAATACAGGTATTTTCACTGGCTGAATTAACATCACTTTTATTCATTTCTTTCACATCTACTGCAGTCAGATTCACCGTGTTCACTCTAAATAAACTCACTTACATGGCTGTGCACTTGTAATGACAAATCAAGGATGTTAAAGCAGTCTAAACGCAGGTTTAAATTTGGTATTTGGTAAAGATTACAATTATCAGCATTAAAGATTATTGTTTTTAAATGGCAAAGGTAATTTATATAGGAAAATGAGCATTTAAATATCTAATTTCGACCAATTAGGATAAATGTATATTTATAAAAAAAAAAAAGCAGATAACCGATATAGCCAATATTGTATGCATTATTAATAAATATACTAATATATATATATATACACACACACACATACATATATACATACATATATACATACATATACACACATATACATAAATATATGCATACACATACATACACATACATACACATACATACACATACATACACATACATGTGAATATATATATATATATGTGTGTGTGTGTGTGTGTGTGTGTGTGTGTGTGTGTGTGTGTATATATATATATATATGTGTGTGTGTGTGTGTGTGTGTGTGTGTATATATATATGTGTGTGTGTGTGTGTGTGTGTGTGTGTGTGTATGTGTGTGTGTGTGTATAGAAAGTGCGCATTTATTTAAAGGGGACATATCATGCTAAATCCACTTTTTTAGCCTTTAAATACATTTTGTTGTATATTTGGAGTGTTTAGAAGTACAGAAAAGTTTAAATTATTCTCTTCAGGTGCTTCGTTGATATCTTTATATTCTGTTTTGGCCTTATTTTTCAACCTGTTCCGACTTTTCTGTTATCTATGACGTTTTGTGAACTATTACGTCACAGTATTTGCAGCGGAACTGCCAAATAAGGACATTGACTTCCAGCCCAACACTTCGAGCAATCCGCCATTTTTATTTCTCGCTGCAATTTTGTAGTCCAAGTTAAAAGATGCAGAAGTTACGAGAGGGTAAGTTAAAATGTTCGGTTGTTGGATGTAGTAACCCACACGCTTCATTACACCGTCTAATGTAGATGAACTGCCGCGCTTGTGACAGGGCGCATGTTTAACTGAAAGAACGAGCAGAGAGAGAGAGACCCGGTCGCGCGCACGCACTCTCTCTCTCTTCGGAGCCAGGCGAAAGTGTAAACAAGACACCGTCTCCAAACTAGACGCTGTCTTGCTCTCTCTCCCTCGCACATATTAATCAAAATAAATCGACACGGTGGTAAAAGGTAGGAAGACCAAAGTTTCATGTGTAAATACAGTAACACACCATTGCGATACATCCATATGAAGACGTTGTTCTGCAGGTTCGTCGTCTTCATTTTCATCTCGCTCCGGCTCCGACTCTGACTCTGGCTCGAACATGTAAGGCTGGCTGGACAAGTCTTCCGTTGTTGACATTTTGTTAATAACGTGTGAATAAAAAGTTTCTGTGCCGCTAGATAATCGTATCTCTGCTATCAAACTACAAAAATGGCCGAACAGGGTGGAGTTGAACCTCTGCATCCTGGAGAGGGGGCGGGGTATGAAGTGTCTCAATTGTATTTAAAGAGACCGCACCAAAACGAGTTGCTCTCAGACGCACATCAGAAAAGGGGTAGAAAAGGGGCTTGTGGAGCTTTAATAATGAGGAATTCAGACCCAAGCATTGCAGTTCCGCTTTATATAGACTACAAATGTATGATTTATATGTAAAAAGGAACGATTTAAAAGCATGATATGTCTCCTTTAAAATAGAATATTTTCTAACATTATAAATGTCTTTCTGTAACTTTTGATCAGTTTAACTCATCCTTGATGAATAAAAGTATCGATTTATTTTATTTATTTCCCCAAAAAATAAAATTAAAATTCTTACTGACCCCAAACTTTTGCACGGTAGTGTTTAATGTTACAAAAGCTTTAGGATTTCAGATAAATGCTGTTCTTTTTAATTTTCTATTCATCATAGAATCATGAAATAAAAATGTAAATAACTGTTTTCAACATTGATAATAATCATAAATATTTATTGAGCATCAAATCATCATATTAGAATGATTTCTGAAGGACACTGAAGACTGGAGTAATGATGCTGAAAATTCAGCTTTGATCACAGGAATAAATTACAGTTTAAAAAATATTAAAATAGAAAACAGTCATTTTAAAATGTCATAATATTTCACAATATTACTGTTTTTTTATCAAATAAATGCAGCCTTGGTGAGCAGAAGATACTTCTTTTAAAAACATTAAAAAAATCTTACTGACCCCAAACTTTTGAACGGTAGTGTATATGTGTGTATACTGTATATATACACACATACACACACACACACATATACATATATATATATATATATACACACATATACAAGAATAAAGACTATATTCGTAATAATTTCAACTTTTCATCTCACTGTGACTATTTCTTACTCTTTAAACTTTCAGTTACCCGTTTTATTATTTTACTGAGAGGCAGAAACAGGCTTATAGTTATTTTATTAACCTTTTAATTTAAAACATTGAAAACAGTGCTAAACCAGACAGACAAATACAATTCGAAATCCCTGGTTGTACAATTCAAGTAACTAAATCAGACTGTCCTCTGTATCTTTATTAGTTAATTCCTCCTAACCAGATAAATTAGAGACTAAGCAGCTATCAGTTTGCACTTGATTAATACCTACTACTTGACCGACCCAAAAAAGCATCAGATGTGATATTTTGGGCTAATCCTTGTTAGGCTACGGAGCAATCCCTGTCTTAGCAAGCAAAGGATTTACCTATTTATATTATTAGATCTTCATTCCCCAGCTTTACCCAGAGTGCACTCTGACTGACACGTTGAACGTCCCCTTGAGCCACCCCCCCTCCCCCAAAGGCCACCCCTACAGGGCATGAGCGCTTTTTGGAAGGAGGGGGGAAGCGGACCCGCTAATCCTACTATGTAATTACTGCTCCCCACTGAGGCTCAACCAATTCTCTGAGAATCAGATTAGATGACCTAAATCGTTCTCGTTCCTCCTTACCTCATCAAACATTTCCTTATCTAACAGAGGAAGAGCTAAACATCACACAGACACCGCAGCACTCATCCTGCCCTCCCCCCTCACCACACAGGCTGTTTATTTATCACCACTCCCCTGTGATCCACAAACAAGCTGGCAGGGGAGAGCTGAGGCATGCTGGGAGGACAGTCTCGGGGATCAGGGGCCAGGCCATTGAGTCTGAGCTGTGCCTGGAGATAACAGGCGGCACCGTTTCCGCAACCACCCTGACATCACGCGGCAAAACACCCGCTTGTATTGCAGAAGAACAACCCCTTGTGCGGCTGACTGGTTATTAATGTGTTAATTACACGATAAAGTCGCAAAATGACGCCTTTACAAAACGCGGAGGGCCCTGTGCCCGTGGAGACGAACGGGAGGGAGCGGTTATGGCTTCTTGGCGGATACAGAGACAGGGCAGAGTAAAGAGGGAGAACAAATGAGGTCTGTGATCCTGAACCCCCCACACCATCCTCCCCCTTCCCCAATCAGCCCGAGCCGGGGCTCTCAGCCCGACAGCCAAGCCTTTGTTACAGTCTGAATGGAGGTTAAATATCCCTTGAAATCAGAGCTCTTTGGCTTTCTGGATGCATAGTCAGAGTCCCTGAACCTTTCACATGCAAATGTGAGTGCTTTTTATTTCCATTGTAGCCCTAGTTGGGCAGTGGTGTCATGCTGAAGGGCGATGAATAAAGCTGGTGAATTTGAAGCTTTTCTCGGCTTATTTGCGGCCCCCACTCCCTTTCCTCCCTCTTTTTATCGCCATCTCTTCCAGCCAGGCCGCAACCCTCCCCTCTCCTGCAGGAGTTTAAATAAGCACAGATGGTCTCTCCTGACCTGCTATTCATCATTGTGTCAAAAGCTCTGTCAGAGTAATGCTCCCTCAACAACGGCCCTGAAGGATTTTGTTTGTTTCCATTGATGAGCCCTGTTAATTTCAAAGCCGTCTCATTAGGGCTTAAACCACCAATTAATTTCTTTTGTTCTTGTCAAATGGCTAATTCTAAACATGAACCGAACCGACAAAAAAGGGCTGCTCGGAGCCAGACAACACCGCTGCTGCCGGCAATGAGGCGTGAAGCAGGTAGAGAGAGGGAGCAAATCGAAAAACGTGAGAGCGGGAGGGGTTGAGGTGGAGGGGAAAATCACACCAAAAACCCTTGTTAATTTATAGCCACGCCAATCCTAGCCAACTCATTAGCTGCGTGCAGATTTTTCTCAGGCAAAGGATCAAGTGGTCCTTTGGGGAAAAGGTTGCAATCACCTGTTGGCGGTGGCAGCTAGCGATAGTGAATATTTAAAACAGAGAAAGACAAAGAGAGACATGTTCAAATCAAAATACAAACGGGAACACAAAAAGAGAGAGAGAGAGAGAGAGAGAGAGAAAAAACAGTAGCCAGTGTAGCTTTTTTCCATTTCAAGTGTGCTCACAAAAAAGGAAAGAGGAAAAAACATTCGGTGCCTCCACTCCATTATGGGAGTGCAAGCTGTCATTACGCCCGGGATTGTATGGGTGCCTCATAATATCCAGAGATTGGTAGTTTGTTAGACAGGACTATACAATTTGCTGCAGCCTTGAAGGATCCTTGAGCCTCTCTTGACGACTTACCGCGGGGAATTGTCGAAGCGTTGGCTTTTGTCTGCTGGAGACACAGGGGCAATTATCCAGCCTCCTGTAACGTTTCCCCAGCTTTAATCTCCCGACTCAGAGCAGAAAAGCAGAATGTCTAAGGTTTCAGAGTGCCTCTGGGTTCTATTAGCACACAACCACGTTTTTTCCCTCCCTTTCGCTTTCTTTCTTTTTTTTTTGGTGCTTTTTGTTCAGGGGAAGGCGAGTGAAGAGAAGGCCAGAGTCTGACAGGCAGCCTTCCCTTGGGCTTTGAGAAGAAAACATGATTATGTCATAATATATTTTCGAAAAGAGATCCATTTAAAAGATTGCTCCTCTGCCTTTTCAATCTAGCGAGGCTCTGCTTTTGTCTGGTTTAGCAGGAGAGGCAGGGGATGACAGATGCACCAATGAATCAAACAGGGCACCTGGAGAGGTTTTACCACAGCCACAAATACATCACCGCAGCGGTAGATGCGTTTTCCACCCAGCGTGAACTGCAGTCCCGTGGATGTCAGTTAAAGTGACCCTAAAATGGAAAGGGAAATCAACAATGGTAAGAATTATTCACTTTAAAAAATAAATTAATACATGACATTCCATTAGCATTCCATTAGAGGTATAGAAAGTCTGAGTGTCAGTCTCATCTTTACTCGTATTTGACGGGCAAATTTTGCCTACGCCATGTGAATGAATAATAATATCTCTGTATTGTTCTGTTTAACAATATATCAGGAAGCAACTAGCGTTGACGCATTTGGCCTTGCCAGACTCTCATCAGAGACTAACTGAAAAGATCCACTTAAGCAAAGGATCCTCAATTATAAATACACTTTAGAGAAAAAAAATATTGATTTCTTTTGAAATATACCCTCTACGTTAACAAAGAAACATTAAAAAATAAATTCCATTGTATTACATTTAATATTTATTTCATGTTTCAATAGCTAAATACCATTATGCCTGTTGGCCTCAACTAATAAAATAATCCATAAAATTACCAATTAAATAATTTGAAAGTGTGAACATTTGTCTCCATAAAATAAATGTCCATTACAAGCATACTGACCAAACAGATGTTGTAGACATCAACTATTCTGTATCTAATACTAATCACTTACATTACATTTTTAAATATCAACATTTAATTCCACTATACCTCATGTTTTGTTTTAGAAACCAAGTGGGCTTGCACGGGCTAAAGTATTAAACCGTGTACCAGTACAAGCCATTAAATCCGTGTCTAAGCCAATTAAAAGATGCATCATGGTTGATGGGGATGAGTCAAAATTAGGTTGTGCAAGTGACCTGAGATGGCTAATGCTAAGAACCCATAAAGGGTAAAATAGTTCATTCATTAAACCACGAAACACTAAAATGGCCCAAAAGCAAACGGAATAGACATTAATCAACTCTAACTTAGATTTGAGCATTAAAGTCTATTGAGTCATTTTACTGATCCATAAGCAAAGCCTGTCCATTACAAGGGGCTGTAATTGCAATCCTGGCAGGAGGACACAAAACAAAAGCAGTTGTATTAAGTTGTTGACACTGCAGTTCAATTGCCAAGCTACTGAAAGGGAATACCTAAATGCAGTATTGCTCTATTAGAAGAATAAATACAGAATAAAAGCCACAGGACACAGATACCATTAGCGAAGGACAATTGGCATTTAAATAAATACTGCAGAAATCTAAATAAATATTCCAGTATTTTGACACAAAATAAATTCCAGCCTCTCTAAAGAAGATTTTTGTATAACTTTTGAAAAAAAAAAAATTGAGCTCACTGAGAAACCACACCAAAAACCAACACTTAAAACACCCACACACAATTATACAAGCCCAAATCTACCTGATTTCATTGTCCAGGCAATTGCTATAGCATAAATAATTACACGCTAACCAGAAACTGGCAGTTACATATAATCAGGAGGTAATGTAAAAATCCATAATTATCGGTTGGGCTACAGGAACTCTTAAGAAGAACGATCTACCAATGTTGACACCCTAAATTATTGATTAATTAAATACATTCATTAATACACAAATGGCTTAGATTCACTTCTCCAAAATCATCAAAAGGAATTGTATCCGCTCAAAAAAGAAGAGTTCTCAGGTGCGTAGAACTATAGAAGTTGTCAACCAAGTAGCCAAAGTTGCCCGCACACTGAGAAAAAAAAAAAAAAGAAGCAATTTAGGCCAAAAAAAGGTCAATCAAAAATGTATCTTTAATTACTTTACATTACAAAATGTGCAAAGTCTTAAAAACAGACCAGAGAGCAGACGTTTTAGCCCATGCTTTCTTCACTGCAGACTGCAACTGATTAGAGGGAAACGATGCTTGAATGTAACTTAAAAGGTTTTTTTGTACAGAAACGCTGCACATAAAAATAAAAAAAATGGATAAATGATACATTTTCTCCCACTATTTCGCCCTGTTTTTGTCCACATTGTACTACTTTATTCTGCATGGCTCTGTATTTTTAGATTCGTCAAACAAAAACTGGACTGGAGCACACATGGATTGGACTGACAAACAAACACATAATTTTGCATTGATGTTACAGGTCATCTGTCTCACTTTCCTACTGACTCTAATTGTGCTGGACAAGCATCATTTTTATGCAAATGGTCACAGAAAAAAAAGGGTAAATGGCGTCTTAGGTTCATGGTGTTCACATGCAAAAACAAGGACCAGCTCCTGCTTAGGAAAAATATAGGATAAATAAATGTAAAAGACCATTTGCCTTTAAGCTTGCATTCCTTTAACTTATTTAATATGCATGTATTAGTGCATTTGCCCTTGAATCTGTATGTTGCATGTTTGGATGGTTCATTGACTATGGCTACCTTGGGGAAGGCAAACTGTACTGTGTTTTGCCACTGCATATTTGCATAACTCTGCATAAACCACATAATTCAAACAGAATAATCAAATCTGACCAGATCTTCTCATGTAACAATGTTCAGATGCAAAAGGAAGAAGCTAGAAAACATACTATGTACTTGTTGAAGAACATGTGCCCTCATATAAAAGACGAACAGAGAATGGTGGCTGAAATTTGTCTGTTAAATACAAGTGGTTTTGGGACTGCCAATCTGAGCTTCATGGCAATTACAACTTCACCAGATGTTAAACCACGAAGAAGGTAAAATGGATAAAAAAACCCCAAAACACTAGAATATCTATAATCGTTTGAAAATAGCCAGTCTGCAGCTTGGCTTGACCTCTCTTAGAATCCCATTAGAGATAATTATGACCTGAATTGAACACATTCAGTTCGGCTAAGTATTTCCATATTGTTGGTAGTTCAGAGTCCATGAACTTTGTGCTAAAAATGGAATAAGCTTAAATAAACAATCTGGAATCGTTTTTTCAATTTGAAAATAATGTTGTATGGTTGCTAGCAGGCCCATTTTAAAATGTCTGACAATAAATTACCATTGAAAGATGAAAAAATCCACTATTGAACAAATAAGGCAGAAAATTGTCATATTACAAAAACAAAAGGGTAATTAAATAATTTCATAATTTTAGAGTATCTTCAAAATGTGTAAAGACCAAGAAACGGTAGTCTCGCTATGATTCATGGAATGGCAAAGTTTATCAAATAACTTTTAATTAGTACACATCTGTAAATGTAAGCAATTATTTCACAAATCAAATCAGTCTGCATGTACTGTACACCTGGAAGCAAGGGATTTATAATAAAAACAGAGCATTTGTTTCACAAAATAATCTGTTTCTCGCTTCAATAATTAAGCATGTTCTTTTTTTAACCCCCAGCTGGGCCTAAAACCTCAACATTTGTGTGAGAATGTAATTACCGCGTAGGCTTAATATGCGCCATAAAAGCACTCTTGTGCGCGTCTTAATCTCGACATCAAAGTGAGTGAGTGCCGGTACCTTCTCACAGCAAACGTATCACACAAATCTCATTACAGACAACATCTAATTACTGCCTGGAATTCAATGCTTACTTGGAAGGAATACAAAGCCTGAGCCTGACAGCCCGGCCTCAAAATACCTCATCTTTTACAGCCACACTGTGTGATTTTGATCAAGGCATATTAGCCCCATGTCAAGAGGACGGAAAGGACCATCATATGACTACGATCACAGGCCAGCAGTTAAGAGATAAACACCCAGGAATGCAGGCTATTCACAAGAACTTCTAGGTGTCTGCGAAATGCCGCTTGTTAAAGTCAAGTCATCTGTATTTATATAGTGTGGAGATTGTTTAAAAGCAGCTTCATGGTAATAAAATAATCAATGATGCAAACTTCCTCAAATTCTCAGTCAAATTCTGCTTTAAGGACTCGTTCACACAGAACTTGTTTGTGCTTTGAAAAACGTGAGACGGAATAGGAGAAAACGCAAGGTCTAGAGATGTGTTTTTTATAAGTTGGACTGATTTTAATTTGAGCGGCGTGTTTTTAGAACGCAGTGTCAATGCGCGATACACTGCAAAAGACGCAAGACTGAGTGCAACCGCTATAAACGTCCATCTAGCACGTGTTTACATAGGAAAAACAATGGAAAAGTAACACATTGGAATGGAAATTCTGTGTGAACGGCCCCTAAATCTTCTCTAAAAAGATAAGTGTCATTCTGTTCAAGTCAGTTTAGAGTTCAATAACTGTGTAGAGATCATCAATTATGAAACGAGTTCAATTTAGCTAGAAGTAGGTCTACAGAAGATAATAGCGTCTTTATTCAAATCATTATTCTAATCAGTTCCATCCTGATTCAATTCAGGTCAACAACAGTGTTGATGTTGCATGATTCATCAATTATAAAACAAATTCGATTAAGCTATAAAGCAGTGTCGATAGTTTCATCATCCAGTTCAAGTTTTGTTCTCAACTGATAGTGTCAGTGACCACACAATCCAGACGATGAAAAGTTTGCCGATGACTTCACCGCAGATTCTTGACTATGACATTTAGCTGATCCTTCCAGCCTTCCAAAAAAGGAAGCAATAGTGTTGTGCTTTCGGACATCAACATTCTGAACACAGGAGGAATAATCCAATTGAATCCACACTAATCCAAATGAACACAGCATGCGTAGCTGTGGTTATCCCGGGTAGGGAGAAAGGGGAAGGGAGATGCCTGCACTGCAGCTTATCAACTGTCAGTGGTTTTCTGCTGTAACAGGCGGTGTTATCAGGGTCAGCCCTGCTCGGGGATTGGAGGGCCCTACTGTGTCAAGTAAACACAGAAACCTGTCCTCATGCTTATCTGTCCTGGGAGAGAGAGGCAGCCAGAGAGGAGAGGAATAGAGGGAAAAAGAGCGAGGAGGTGGCAGAGGGGAGAGAAAAGGAGGAGGGGAGATTGAAAAGCAGAGAAAAGGGATCTGTCTCCATGGCAACCACAGTCGTCCACCCCCCAACCCCCACCAGTTTTCCCACTCCTCTGCAGAGAACTCTGGTGGTCTTTGTGTAACGCGATTCCACTAGAATGCACTGTGTGGATTAGAGCAGAGCAGTGCCCGCAGGGCTCAGACAGGGCCACAGTAAAGACATTATTACCCAGATCAAACGCTGTAATCACACAGCACCGAGGGGGCTTTCGCATCCACGCCAGATAAAGCCAAAGCCTGGCAATGCTCAGGTGATTAGGCCATTATTACAGTCTTTCAGCCCCGTGCCAGGACCTTGCCAGTCGAAACATTGTCCATCTCCACTGGCTAAAAGGGAATGTAACTTCACACCAGCAGAAGCACATTGCTGTTGATCCATATCCGTAAATGCTGCACCATAGCATTATAACCACAAAATAGACAGGGAAAATCCAGTTTGGCATTGGCAATCATGTTACTAGTAAAGGTGTGTGTGTGTGTACTTCATTGCATGATCAAAGAAGCTTCAAAAACCTAGTGAGGTGCCTCGCTGCCTACATAGGCAGCATCCTAACCAGAATGGAACTTCAAGTGACTGATTAGGAACATTCTACATCCACTACTGATAAAATATATCAAAATATATATTTTTTGAAAGATATAAATATACTATATCAATTTACTATGTACATTTATCAATATACATATACAGTATATAAAATACTTTTATACAGCAAAAATTCATTCAATTTATCAAAAGTGACAGTAAAGACAATTAATTTTTTTTTTTTTTTTTACAAAAAATAAATAAATGCTGTTCTTTCAAACTTTCTATTTATCAAAAAATCCTGAAAAAAATGTATCACGGTTTCCACAATAATATTAAACAACTGTTTCAACATTGATAATAATAAATGTAGCACCAAGCAAGTTCTGAAGTCTCATGTGATACTGAAGACTGGAGTAATTGCTGCTGAAAATTCAGCTTTGCATCATAGGAAGAGATCCACAATTTTGAAAGAGTCATTTCTGGAACACACTTTACCTACAGAGGCAGCTCACTAGGTTTTGGAACAGAGTTTGAACCTAAACAGAGCAAAAGTATTGAAAACGGATGTTCTTTCCCATGCACCAATCAGATGAAAGCTGCTCCTACAAAGATCAAGCCTCTCTTGAAACCAAGATCACAGCTCTCTGAAGGCTTACCTGATTTCATTGTCAATAAGAAATACAAGATGTAAATGAAAAGCCGTCTCCATCTCCAGCAGATCTGTTGAAAACATGAAAAGGGACGGAAACGACTGACAGCCCATCCACTCGTCCAGTGTCAGGCACTCGGAGGGAGTAAAAGCTTTCATCCCTGTACGGCCCCTCAACCTCTTGATTGAGAGGAGGAAAGTTCCAGAAGAGCAGAGGGGTTGCTATATAGATGCACTCAGGAAATGCACACTTGTGTCTATGTGGGGGGGCATTACAGAAAGGGAACCAAGCAGAGGAAAGCAGAGACAGAGAGCGTTTCAGAGCCAAAACCATCCGTCTCTGCTTTTATAGTCTTACAAAAACATCACTAAAGAGGCGAGGGGATGGAGCTCTCAAAGAGAGCCCCTCGCTATACAGAGGAACAGACAGAAAATAAGGGCTGGAGAGGGCATTCATCTCAGCTGACCTCCTAATAAGAGTGCTCCACTACCAACAGAACATTCAGAGAGGCCGAAGAGCAGGGTTTGCGTCATTCTTCCCCTCAAGTGCCTTGAAGTTCAACTCTCCATTGATGCACCATTACAATACCCACCGAATAGGCCAACGGTGAGAGTCTAGTTTACAACACTGAGACATTCTTAAATATTTCTTTTTTTTTTTTTTTTTTTTTTTACAAAAAAACAGTTTATTGAATTATCAACAACTGTACATATCTTCAGTGACAACACAGTTTGCTACATACTTTGGTGTGTATTTTGAGACGTGTCCACTTCTTGCAGCTCTTTTCTCTTTATTTTCGGGAGGGGGCATACTAACAGTGTGATGCTATAAACAAGCTGGACAGTAAGTAAATGTCTGTGCGTTAGGCCAGGGTGTTACAGTCCATTTGGCTTATCGGCAGACATTTTACTCTGTGTTTCCTGTATATGGAACACTATGCACACAAAACACAGTGTCACTTGAGACTCAAGAAAGGGGGAAAAAATAACCAATTGATCCAAATTCCAAGTCTTCCACTACAAGAGATGATGTCATGTGCTGGTCATACAACAGCACAATGAAGTCACAGGTTTGAAAGTAGTCCTCTACTAATCGGTAAATATCAAAATCCAGGGCCGAGTGCACCATTGAGGAACTGTCTGCTTGTACGAGGCAGGCTCTCTTTTCTCACAGGAAGGCAGAGCAGACAGGGAGTTTGTTTGAGAACTGAAACGCCCCTCCCCGCGGAGTCTCAACTGCAGTCTCAGGTGCCTTGCATCGGGTTTAAGCCACTCAAAAAAAAAAAAATCCACAGGACATTTTACAAAAACGCCTCTGTAATGTGATTTAGCTCAAAATTGTTTTTCAGGAGGGAAGAAAAAAGTAAATTAGATTTCCATAAAAGGTCAGCTTGGAAAATGAACTTCTCAAAGGGAGGGGAAAACGGAATAGAATATCCTCATAGAAAAAACGTCTTAATCTAATTTCCAAACCTCGAAGGGGAAACGAAGCATCAAGGAGAGAATGAGAGAGAGAGAGAGAGAGAGAAAGAGAACCATCACAAGTGTAACAGGACACCAAAATATAAATCTATAAAAGGCATTTTAATACTCCATTATGTACACTTTTCACATACCCTCCACACAGATGAAGTTTCAGAACGAAGCGCTGCTTCACAATGCATTATGGAACATTCTCACTGCATAGTGAGGGGGAAAAAAAATAAGGAAACAAAATCCAACAAAGAAATATTTGAAGCAAAAAAAAATAAAAAAAATAACAGCAAGTAAGGAAACATCGAGTGTTCTCTAGTGCCATATGAACCGGGCCGAGTGTTTGGGGTCTGTAGGGCTGCACATTCATGTCTTAGTCCAGGCAGCTCAGTCCAGGGTCACCCCAGCATACACTCGTTCACCTCTGCGGTCAGTCAGTAAAAAGTCAGTGAGTGTGAGACAGACAGTCAGACAGACAAGGGCTTTTCCTGTCTGTTTGACTAGGAGAGTCACTGGAGTGAGAAGTTGTGTGTGTCCCCTTCCTCCTCCAGAGGCCTGAGTGCTCCAGTCTGTTACCTCTCAGTCTAGTAGATCACTTCATACACCGTGGCCTTCTTGTCTCCAGAGCCTGTAACAATGTATTTGTCATCGGCTGATATGTCACAGCTCAGGACCGAGGATGATTCCTTTGACTGCGAGAAGGGAAAAAAAGCCACAATAAATCTGGTGAAATAAAAATATGTAAATACTAACTTCAAATGTGCCACAAAGGGCCTGCATAAAACTCTTCAGACATCCTCTATTACTCAAAGAAAATGCTGACAACTGTATATATAAAGCACTTCTCTCCACCCACCAAATGATGCATTAGCGTTCATGCCGAGCCCCTTCAGTCATAAACACTTGAAGGGTTATCATTATTTACTCTTAAGATGGTAGATGCAAGCTACACACGCGGACCCACATCCGCACTAAGTGGTCAGGACCCAGCGTTAATGACATACTCCAGCCCATTTCCGCTGATCAAGGCCTGGCCTGTCAGCCAGCGGTCACCGTGCCCTTTCTACTGATTCAGGCAACCCACACATTTCCTGCAGACAGTCTGTATTGATCTCTGTACCTGGAATATGCTGGCGCCGTAGGGAGTCCTCCATGCATTCAACAGATTGTCCTTCCCAGTGCTCACAAACCATTTACCTTGTCAAGGGAAATCAAACGTAATTAGAGCTATGTTCAGAGTACAGGCAAAACGGAGATATGCACAGAAAGCAAAAAAAACAAAACAATGGACAGTCAAGGTCCTGTCATTGTGCTGTGCAGAAGTGCCGCTGTATAACTTTAAGATAACTTCAAGCAAAAGCTCTAGTGAAGATATGTATAGAGTGTCTGCACTCAATCTGTGAAGCTTGAATAAGTCTCTTACCACAGTAGGCAAACTTGAGAGAAAGAACGCAGCTCTCGTGAAGATGCAGCTGGTACTTGTCAGGCTTGGTGTGGTGGAGCACCTCCACATTGCTACTTTCCATGCCAACAGCCAGCCACTCACCCGTCGGACAGTAGCCCAGGGAGAAGATCTGCGTTTGGGGGGAACAGACACAAGATGAGCGCCATCGCTTTGTACTTGAAGCCAGCATGAAATGAAAATGTTTTTTTTTTTTCCTAATGCATGTTTTAGGTCATATTGTGAACTATTGATCCATGTAAGTTTCATTTAAAAAAAATAAAATAATGATGAATATTTCATAACTTGGTCTTCTGGTGAAACAGACTCCAGTGATGTATGCAGGACTTTTCAGATAATTTAGTCATACCCGCCCCTGCATACTCACATTCATCTGCCTACATTTTTTAATGCAATGACCATACTTCAAAATCTAAATCAACAACCGATGCATAGAACAACCACTCTACATTTTTTCTTTTTCAGTATTGATAAACTCGGATGTATGTCACAATACAGTAGAAAAGATCTGTCAACGTTTCATCGTGACTTCAAAGCTCCACGATTGTGCTGTGGCCTAACCTGAGACGTGAAGTCATGCTGTTGGAGTTGCCGGCCCTCTCTCAGGTCCCAGGAGCGGACTGTGTTATCAAGGCCACCTGTCCAGAGTTTGGTGCCATCATGAGAGATGTCAATGCAGCTGGCACCATCTGTGTGGCCTTGAAATTGCCTGCAAATCATGAAAAGTAAAGGGTTTAGAGAAAGGCCTTGCTTTTAATCTTAAAGACATAAGAAAATGTAATTCACAAGAAAAAAAAAAATCCTGAAATAGGCCCACCTGACGAGGGTCTGGTTGTGGAGGTCCCAGACGGCGATGTTTCCATCGCTGCAGCAGGAGAAGCACACCTTGGCGTCTGGACTGATGGCCAGTGCGTAGCAGGCCGGTGCGGAGGAGGTCAGCTCGGCTTTGATGCGGGGTGTCTGGGAGGCAAGATCCCAAATGGTCAAAGTGCTGGCCTCCCCTCCGACGATAAGTGTGCGGCCATCAGGCAACAGCTTACAGGACCGAATGTAGTTGTCCCTGTTCTGTAGAGGGACAATAAAATATTCCCACAAATACTTCAATGTTATGAGATGTTACTTTTTAGAAGCAACTAAAAAGGTACTATAAGTATGTAAAGCTTTATTAATATATAAACAATAAGAGGAGCAATAGTTCTAGTAAGTATGATTTTGGCCCTTACCAGGCAGTCAAGTTGAGACACTGGACTCTTGCTTCCAGGCTGACTGATGTCCCAGATCTTAACACAGCCCTTGCCACCAGTGTAGACGTGGCGAGTCGGGTTGCTGATAGTCACGGCACACACAACCTCCCCATGACTGAGTGTGTTAATCTGACGGGCATGGCGTGGGATCCCTGGACCAATGAGAGCGTCTGGAGGGAAGGGCACAGGCTGCATCTGTCCGTCAGCGCTGACGTGGAAAGAGTAGGCTCTGAGAGAGACAGACAGACAAGGAGAGAGAGACCTCGTTAGTAATCTAGCAGTCAACAGCGCACTGATTGAAGTGGGTTAATTAAATAAATTACAGCAATATGAGTAAGTAGTTTGAAATGAGGTATTAAGAGGTGGAAAAGGTTGTGCTCTTAAGCACTCTCATGGAACCATTACATAAATAGTGTGGGGAAAGAAAACGTTCTAGTGCGGCTACAAGTTAGTTATTTATGATCATTTAATCTTTGACGGACACTTACGGTTTTCCACCAGAGATTGAGGTGAGGCTGGCAGGGAGACCGGGAGCTCTCATATGAGGGTGCTCGAAACCCGCCTACAGAAACAAAACAGAGCATGCTGCATTTCAACAAAGATCTGTATTAAAACACACATTACAAACACCACAAGCAAAGCCTTTTACAGTAGACCTGTGCATAGATTCACTTTTTATTTACTCACTCTTGTGCAGTTTGAAACCTGTAAGGTCTGCATTTATTAAAAAAGTGGTACATATTACTTGTGCCCTATGGTTCATGTCTTATGGAGCCATTCAATAGCTGTGTGTGAAAAATGTCCAAAATAAGTGAATAAATAATTATTTTTCAATTAATCAGTTGATTCAGTTCACAGGACCAGTCTCAATGACATGCTTTTGAACTAAACCAAACCAATCTAGTTCGGAGTGTTACTTCTGACTTCGAATGTACCCTGATTTATATAATTTTTGCATTTTTTTAAGCTTGAAACCCTCAGCCCCCATTCATTGTTTATGCAAAGAAAAAGATAAATAAATTCAATACAATTCTTCAAAATTTCTCCATGGCATTTTATTGGTTTGGAACAACATAAGGGTGAGTAAATGATGACTGTTTAGATTTTTGTGCTGTGTAATATTCCTTTAACTTGACTAGATCAATGTATACTGCAAAAACAACCATGCAACCAGAGGAATGGTTTGTGCCCTGCACCTTCATTTAACCGAAAGGATGAAGCAATCAGACGGCAGGCAGTCAGGTAGCCTGAGAGCCCAGTCAATGTAACGCTCATTTCACACCCAGTCACACACACTACATCACCTCATGCACTCCCTCCACTCTCAGGTTGTGGGCTTTGGGTGAGAGAGACAGAGATTGAAATCGAGCAAGAAAATAAAAAGAAATGAGAGGCAGAAATTGGAAAAGAAAGGTAAGGTGGGGGACAGACCAACTTTTGAGTATGGGTGGGAATCTTCAGGCACCTCAGGATTTGATTTGATTTTGTTTCAGGGAGTCACATATATGATTGCAAAATAATTCTCAATACATCAAAAAAATTTAGCAGAAGCGTAGCGGCACAAATCTTTGGGGAGTTCAGGTGGCCTATTGCCAAATTATGTGTAAATATTTCACATATAAAACATTTGCCTGCTCAGACCCACCAATTAAACATGTTATGTCAACTCTTATTCAGCTTTCATTTGTACACATATTGCACATATTGTACACCTTAAATTCTATTGTTTTTAAAGAGCATGAATATTGTTATCTGTGGTTGTACATGAAAAAGAACCACTTCCTACAAGATTATTAATTTAAAATTTCAACAGATCCAGGATCATGATGCATCTGTTAATATTTTTTTCCCTGTACCCCTTCTTTTGAACATACATACATACACAAACACACACTCACCATGGGCGAGCGTCCGTAGGCAGCAGCAGCGGCCGCACTCATCTGAGGAGAGATGTGAAGGCCAGCATAGACTCCAGGGCTGGTCAGAGAACCATTCATCTCATGGTGGCTCATCATGGCAAAGGGAGTTGGGTAAGAGAGGGGGGTGCGCAGAGCAGGGGCGGCTGCAAGCACAGAGACACACAGCCAATCATAAATCAGTATCAGTCAACCGCGGGGAAAGGAGCTGAACTCGGGAACAGGGAGATAAATCTCAATCAAAGACCTGCCTACACTGAGCTGCTTCAAAGACTAGTTTTAGGAAAACTGCTTTAAGCTCTGTTAAAAAGGCAAGCCTAAAAATTTGCTAAAGCTTTGGATTATTTCCATATGCAAAGAACTCTCTTTTGGTTACAATATTGGCTGTGTTTGTATTGTACGATGCGGGAGGCGACAGTATAGAGTGAAACGACACCTCTGCGAACATTGATTATGAACTCACTTAGAACTTCCATCGGAGCCTTGCCCAGGATGGGCCGCAGCCCAGGGGTGGTGCTGGTACCCGGGGTGGGGGCATCGTTACGAGGCGTGGGGGTGTTGGACTTGAGACCGGGTGTGGAGGATTTGTCATTCTGCAGATGTGAGAGAAGAGAGGGAGGAGAAGGGAGAAAGAGAGAGATAGAGAAAACAGAGTTAAAATCCCCCAAACGAGGCAGCATCCAGGCAGAAGATTTAAGTGCCGCCAGAACCTAATCCAATCCAATTCTGACAAACTCACTACTCCTACGAAACTATAAACCCTGCTATTTATCCCCAAACCCATTACTGCTACAATGGAGATGAGGCTCGTTTTATCCTTCCCTCGCTTCTCCCTCTAATCTTTTTTTTTTGATGCAGAGGCCCAGAATGGTTAAACGCATTGAGTTATTAGCAGGGAAGACACGACTGATCCAGCTATGGGAATGCATTATCCCTGACATTTACAGATGTATTTAAAGCTGAGGCTGGGAAACAGACATTCACTCCTGAGCCATTAGAGAGAGTGGAAGATCACAGGGCGTTCAGGCTTCCCTAGCTGCCCCCTCCCATCAAACATATCCTATAATTCTGCTTCAGTGGCACAGACCCATATTCAATCAAATCTTGCAGTGCTACCAATTATTACAGTATAAAAATCCAGATAGAGCTGATACACATAAATGCAGCATTCTGTATTAAATGTAGCCAGATGTGCGTGCGTGACAGTGTGAGAGAAAGATCCGTACATGGCCGTGCTCCTTGTTTTTAGAGGAGGGGGTGCTGCCAGAAGAGGCCACAGAGGCGGGGCTGTTGGGCGTATCCTTCTTTGCTGGGCGGGGCTTATCTATGCCATTCTCAGGAGGGGAGTGGGCTGGGCTGCCTCTGGGTGTGGCAGGGTCCTAGAGCGCAAATATATAACAGGAAGGAGTTAAATATAAGACCATATACGCAAGGAATAATTGATGACATTTCATTTGAATTAATGAAAATAAAAGCATTCAATTTCTAACAACTTCAGTCAGTCCCAACATAAAATATGTTTCTCACCTCGTTGGAAACATCAACCACCAGATCATCACTTTTGTCTCCGTCACTGTCCTGAAAACACAATTTGTCAACTAGTTAGTATCCCTAGCATTTTGTTACACAAGAATCTTTTATTGGAGGTTCAGATAACATCACTCACATATCGGCTCATGCTGTCCTTGTCCTCCACTTTGCGTTTCTTGGAGTCCAAGCTGTAATCGGAGGAGCCACGGTGTTTCTCGCTGGTTGTGCGCAGGCTGTCTGATGGAGAGATGGAGTTGTTCTGAGGAGGAGACAGAGGGGAAATATAAAAGTGTGCCATCAGACTGCAGACTTTGATTCAACTCATTTATCTCTACATGCAGACCTGCAGGTGGTTTCCACTGTCACAAGACCTCTAAATTGCTTTGAAAATAGCCTATAGGACCCATCAACCCCTTTCAGCACACACTAGTTCAACTTGCTTCAACCTGATTCAAGTTTATTTCTGGTTTTATGTAATGTGACAAATAAATTATTTGAGTTTAGACCCAGAAACTATTACAATGACAGGTACTTCACAGCTGTCGGATCTGAAGGAGATCCAAGCTCGGAAATCAACAGCAAGGAGAAAAAAAAAGGACAGAGTAGCTCTTATCACTCCAAAACCGCACACTTAAAAAGCCAAAAGCGATTTATTCATTCCAGCTATCCAACTCGAATGCCCAAAACAGGCCTAACATAATATAGTGAGACTCACCAAGCTGTATCTAACAACCCACAGTAGACTAAACACAGAAAAATGTGCTGGCTGCACTACAGAGTAGAGACAGTTAACCAGAGCGCAAAGAGGGGCTTGTTTTTACTTTCCCCTAGTGCCCTCCCTTCATTTCGCCACCTCAATCCCTCCATCTTCTAAAAGACACAACAAACAGCTTCAGGAAGACCTGAGCAGCACGTTATTGTCGAACAACTGCCCATTATCTGCGAGAAGTCCAACTCTGGCTGTGTGTGTGGGAGCATGTAATAGCCATTGATCACCTAGTACCCTTCCCTCAGCACACTGTGGGCCTGCGGTGACTACAGGGCAGAAAAATGGAAAAGGGGACTTACATCCTTAGGAAATGGTGGATGACTCTGCTTGAGGCCACCGCCCATACTCACAATAATGCACTGTAAAAAATATTTCATGACTTTCATAGTCTTTAGCAAGCATGCTCCATATGCAACAGGACTTTGAGTGCTCTCTGGGCACTTTCTCAAAACAATCCCTTCTTCTAGAGCTTTACTCATCCTGTCCCAAGAGCCTTCACTCAGTGTGAGGCAACAAGATTCACAAGGGAAAATGTGGCCAGATCACTGGAAGCGTAAAAGGATTCAGCTGAGAAGATGAAGTAGCAGACTGGGCCGAACGCCCAATAGTCTCTGTTTCTCTCGCTCGCTTTGCATGATGTCTGACCTTCTAAAGAGATGCTTAGCGTGACTCATTAAGGAGAGTCACCAGCGTGCTATCAGATGACCTTAGACAACGGCAGCAGCGAACTCACAACAGCGCCTGGACTGCTAACCGCCAGAGGAGCTCCCCTTCCTTCAGACATGACTGCACCCATTCAGGCCTCGCCGGGCCAGCAGAAACCCAATCTCACGGCCACAATCAGCCATCAGAGAGATTTAAACCCCGTCGAATAAATGCCTTTTACAAGGGCACAGAGATGAGAGGGAGGAAAACAATTCCCGCGCCTGTGCTCATACATATTTATCACGCTAGCAAAAGAGAGCGGAGAGGGGCGGTAAACAAGTGGAGATAGCAGAGGGGTGGGTAAGAGGGGAGAGGGATAAAATAAATCCCACAAAGGAGGGAGGGAGTCGACGTCGTCTTTAATTGTGATGAAATTATAGAGCCGCGCTAATCTGCGCGCTGTAATACGAGTCATTTCCCATCTGCGGAGAGATGTGAGTGCTTATTTCATAAAAAGCTTGTTTCTCTATTAGTCATTTTAATGAACGCAGATTACCATTTCGTGCACGAGTTGCGTGTGCTTCAGGATGAAGGATCTTACTTGACATTTACATTAATGGAAATTTTCTTAGGCATGAAATGGGCCAAGAGGTGGTATTCACCCAGTACAACTAAGACATATTTGCTCCGTTTCAAAACCTAGTGAGCCGCCTATGGAGGCAACATTAAGGTATCATTTAAGGAGTGCTCCTGACATGAAAGCTGTTCAAAACACTATGCAACTTAATTATGCTGCTTTTCGACACTTTGTAAATAAAATCATAACGGCGGACAAAGTGAGAAATTTATTTCATATTAAGTATTATATATATCATATTCAATACAGAAAAACACGGATAAAAACTACCAATAGATTATTTTATCCAATGTTTAGCAACATGCTAACTTCCAAAATCTACTGAAATCAACAAAGTCTTGAATCTCCTGTGCAGAGTTCAGCTCACTAGGTTTTGGAAGAAAGCTATTAAGACAGAGAAATCGAAGGGGACAACTGAGGCAACAGGAAACCTGAGACTCACCGTGCTCTCTGTAGTCAGCAGACCCCGGTTGGCGTTGAAATACAGGCAGAACGGCAAAACAAAACAGAGATAAACAAAAGTCAATTACCCTGACCGACTGAAAACCAGAGTTAAGAGAGGATTTCATCAGCAGGCAGAATATGTCTGTTATGTACACAATACAGCTAGCAAACCATTAGCATGTGTCCTTTATTAACCTTGGCCAATCATTCAAGCCACAGAGAGTGTCATGTGTATGTTCAATCGCTTTATACACTCGGTTCTTCTCTGAAAATAGGCTACATCCTTAAATGGTAAGCCATGAGAGTAGTGTACTCCTATAAAGAAAACCTAAGGAGGTCAATAATGTCAGCAGCACTATAAGAGCTGTAATAATTATTGAAGAGGAGGGTGTTACGAAACAAGCGTTTGATTCACACAAGAGTTCTGTATGGCTGAGCAACTAATGTTCCACTCTCTTGGCTTTAAATGAGAGCAGTGTGGGAGTCTGCTCCTTACCTCGGTGCTCCAGGTCATGGTGGTTTTTTTCATCCTTCACCGGCAAGTGTGGCTGACTTCCCAAGGCTCCCAGAGCCAGCAGGCCCGAGCCAGAGCCGGTGACTGGTGGGATTCCTGGTGGCTGAAGGCCAGAAGGGTGGGGAGGTAAAGCCACAGGGCCGTGAGCAGCATGAGAGAGGTGCTGGGCCTGGAGTTGCTGCTGCTGCGGAGAGACAGACAACAGAGTGGGCCAGAGGGAAAAAAGTAGAGAAATCTATGCCACAATCAAAACACACTGCTTCTGTGAGGCCAATTCAGAAGCACAGGCGGGGGTCCTGGGATGTTTACATCCTCACATGCTTGCAAGTCATATTTGAAGATCCTGCAAACAACCCTGTCTTTATGTAGATTGGATCTTAACCTGAAAATATAAAAAAATTGCAGTGTCGTGCACCTAGTGACTTTACGTTTCAGGTTCCCAGCTCAAATGTCACAAAATCTGTGGAATATTATACAAAAAAACATGTAAATTCACTCATTAAATAATAAAACTCTCACACTCAAAAGAGTCGTCAAGCCCTATTTAAGATAGTTTAAAGACAGCAGGCGTTGGAATGCTGTCAGCTCATTGGCTTAACACCACCTGCTCCTTAGCCCCATCAAAACGCTGGACGGCTATATTTACTTCCCTCACATTTGGGTCTGGTTATTGCACAAAGTATGAGTCACTCAAGAAAACCAAACTTTAAACACCACTCCAACAGCAGCTGGGACCCGCTTTTGTGTGTGTGTGTGCGTGTCGAGCGGCTGCGGCAACGGCGGCCAAGAACGAGGGGTCCTGTTCTGGCACGCGTTCAAGCCTCCAATACCTCCATCAATATTTGAAAAGCTTGGAGGAAACTGACGAGAGTTAAAAACCACTCAGCATGGGAAGCGAGCAGTTTAAAGCAAGGTTAAATAATACTTAGCAGAGCCACCAATAAAGAAAAAAAAACAACAACAAAAAACCCAGCCTCCACAATTTATTAGCATCCACAGGAAGAATGAATTATTTAAATGGCTGTTAGTGCACATACCGCCCAAATCTGTACAGACCTCACCATTCAATAAATGACCATATACGGTCATTCTTCAAGAATCCTGATTTTTTTATTTTTTTGGCTTGACTTAGAAAGGGTAGATGTTATTGGCTATGTACGGCGATCATGGTGGTACAACCTTTCAGAATTATCAGCAGGTCATTAATGCCATGCCATAAGTAAATATCAATACTAAATGCTTATTTATAAGTCTGGAATGCTCCAAAAGCTTGCCCTTTTCCAGTGGGTAAATCATTATTAAGATGTCCATCACAGGCCCTTATTCGCAGTGAGTATAATTGCTAACAGCTTTGCGGATTATTTGCACAGCTGGCTGTATATTGAGACTCGGGCCTTTGAGATTGGCAGAAGAGCGAATGGTATATAGAAGAGCTCCGCTTGGGATTTGAACCTGCAACCTTACCCTCCCCAACACAACAGAGCTGCCAAGCCAATTATGAGCTGTGCCTCAGAGTGTGGATCTGTGAGGAGATGTGATAAGGAAGTGTGTGTGTGAGGTGTGTGTGTACCGTGGCACTGAGCGTGGGTGCATGTTCTTGAAGAGAGAGTGAAAGGGCAAGAGAAAAGAAGAGAGATAGTGAGACAAGAGTGGAAGTGAGTGATTGTAAGAGAGAAACAGTGTAGGTGCTAGGGTGTTCATGTGGATGTGTCAGGAAGTGAGGTGAACCGCTAGTGAAAAGGGTGGGGGTTGAGTGTGGCTTCAGAGATGATGACTGACCACATGGGAAATTAAAGAAGCCGTTGATTCATGGGGGAGAACCCTCCCTGCTCATTCCAGCTAATGAGCCACTGATGTGTAATATGCATGGACAATAAGAGAACCCTCATTAGAGACCCGGCTATGAAGACAAGAAAATAAAGAAATAAAATGTCTCCAGTAATTTAATATTCCTGCATAAAGACAGTCTCAACTGGTGCTAATCTCTCCCTCTTACAGCAAAACAATGAATCTAGGGCCAGTGTGAACAATTAACAATGGACATATAAAAAGATAAGTGGCTAAATCAGACAAGCGCCTTTTTCTATTCTCAGGTGTGTATGTTAAACAACCCCATCCTGAGTTTAGTGCTGTAACCATGCAACATGCAGGCCTGAGGGGATTCAAAAACATAAAACCCCATGATTCACCCTCTCGGCCACAAACACACTTAATTGGGCCCACAGCACAGATGGGGGCAGTCTTAATAGAGATCTATCCATACATCCACAGCAGATGACTGCCCACTGCATCGAGCTGGGAAATATAGCTAAAACAATCATATCTTTATTTTATTTTTTGCCTTTGGACAACTTCAATAGATATATCTACATTACATGTGTCTATTTTAGTTTTGAAAAGGCTGTTTCTTCTTTTAATTAGAGGAATTAACATTGACCAAGCAGCCAATTAAATTGTAAAAGTAAAATACAGTAAAAATGTAGGCCTAGTTAAAATAACCAAATGCATGTTTTCCACTAAATAAACAGAAAGAAAAAATATAGCCAATTCATGTTTTATGTATTTGCACCAATGCAACAGTAGTACATGGTAGAAAAGAAAATAATTTCACTAAAACATTTCACGAATAGTTGAATTGGAGCACTAAATCATTTAATTGAATATGACTATTTTAACTGATTCCCGGAAATAAATCAAACGTACCACTTCTAATGCAATATATACTAAAGTCAAGTGTCAATCAAAGACGCTATTAAAAAGTCACAAGTCTAATGACATGCTCTTTTGAAAACCTAATGAATAAATAAGAAGCATGTTAAAATCAACATAAAACTAAGCAGCTTAGTTTTATACACCCAGCAAATTGTGAATATTTAATATATTGCCAAGCCTACCACTACAAGCTTCAAACTCAACCACAGCCTATAAACTCCTGACAACCAGACCAGTCCAAACAAAAGAGAGAGGAAGTTAAGCTTAGGGAGAAAGAACTGAGAACAATATAAAATGTGTATATAAATACTTATGCTTTTTTAAAATAAATAGGGCTATTGTAGATAAACACACACACACTGTTGGTAAGGGCAGAAATGCTGAGCTGCCAGAGGAGGCCATCTTAAGAGCTCTGATCAAAGTCAAAGCACAGCAGAAAAAAAAAGCTGCTGCCCTAGATGCATCCTATTACCAGCCCTGAGGTTCATCAATAAGAGATGCTGGTGGTTTTTGCTCTGAGAGTGTGTGTGTGTGTGTACGTGTAGCTCACATCTCACCTTTGCCTTATACTATTTATGAGGACTATGGCACCTGCGTGAGTGCACACATACTGCCTACTACTGTGTGAATTACAAATACCCCCTTACTCAAGGAAAAAACTCTCAGACAAGAAAGTATGTTTCCTGCTTTTCAACTTTTTGATGAGTTCTAAAAGATTAAGAGTCATTAAAGTTGGTCTGCTGTAATATAACTTCAAAGCTATCAGACGGTTATCCTTCCTGGAGATAACGTGGCATTTAAGAGCGACCACATGACTACCCCGTTCAGACTTGATTCCTGGAATTATCTCTGAGTAAGTGTCAATGCTCAGGATCTAATTGAATTCCAATATCAGACAACACAAATCCACCCTCAAACCTTCACCCCATGATTATCAGATTCTTCACCTGTAGAGCAAATCTAAAGGCGGCGAATCAAAGCAGGCTCAGATCAGAGCAAGCCTTACTTCTGGATGTACAGGGGTCAGATTTGTTTTTGCCTACATGTTGATAGGGATCTGGATCACTTGCCCCTGATCAATAAGTGACGTTTAGAAGGGAGTTGTGGGCAATTCTAGGAAAAGAACTGCTGTGGTAGCTCAGGGATATGTGTGCAAGATCCTATTTGTCTTTAATTCCCAGCACAATCCAGGTCAGCAGAGAGGAATGAGCCTCTCTTGTAAAACCTGATCTAATTAAAGGTATCCAGCCTCTAATGCTGAAAGAGAGCTCTGAACAGCTTCTAGATGCAAACTCAGGGGACAGAGGACACTAAGAACACTCCTGCCACATATAGAGTAGACTAAATAAAGCTTGGTCAACAGTGTCCGGCTGTACATTAGAAAAACATAGGTAAAGAAAAGTGAAACCTAATCAGAGATTGTGCTGCAAATAATCATTATCCATCCCTTTAATGGACTGAGTTGAATATTTTCTATCATTCTCTTTTTTTTAAATCAGATGGTAAAATATTGTAAATTCGGTTTATGACAGAAAGTTTACAGTTAATGCCAACTCTGACCCTAATATACCTATAAAACGCATCCACTTCCTCACTCAATCCACAAACACATTTTAATCAGATTAAGCACACAGTTCAATCTTTAAAACATTAAGAAGGCATTCATTGTAGGGGCAAACCTGCACATGATTAAAATAAGCTACTAATTCCAAAATTAATCGTTAAATCAGTTAATAGGGTTATTTTGCATCTACAACAGTGCAGGTTTACCCCGTTCTTAAGGTCAAATAAAGTAATTAAAGAGGTATACACACGGTGAGAGGCAGATTGGGAAGTCCACGTACCCCGATGATAGCATTTAGTTCAGTCATTGTCACTTGCTTTGCACGTTCAACAGCTTGTGCTACTTGCTGTTGGTGCTGCAAGAGGGAGAGAAAATCTGGTTAAATTCAGAGTCAAAGCAAATTACAAAATCTAAAAGTTCTTAAATAATAATAAACAGTACAAAAACTTAGGAGAAAAGATATGGTTTCAAATTTTTATAAAGCTCAAAACACTACATCTAAAACTAAAATGAAGCCATAATTCAAATAAAACTCACCTCTTGTGACAGAAAAGGCATAATCTGGGCTAGAATAGCATTGAGCCTCTTGGCAATCTCAGTCTGGAAGAGGAAAAGAAAGAGGAAAAAGTCAAAAAAAGGGTTAATTTACTTCTGTTAAAGTGCACCACTAAGCCTTTTTTAGCGTTTCCCAACGATTAAGCCAATTACCACGGCAATCAGAACCGCTTGACTCGGCACACTCCAAACTGCGTGATATTGACATGTGAAATATTTAAAACATTATGAGAGCCCAGGGGAGAGAGAGAGAGAGCACAGCTGCGATGAGTGTATACTCCAAACCACACGAAGAACGAGCCAGATACACTGGAGCTGTGTTAAGAGTAGTACTGCACTTCAGCTGCCATCAGCCTGCAGGTACATTCTACTAGCACACAAGACTTTCCTTTGCACTCTGAACTTCACATTTTCATCTCTACCATTATCACCACTGATTTGTAATTGCACTAAAAAGAAAAGCTTGCAGAAGTTGATTCTGTTCATTTTACATGTCTCCACAACAAAATGACTGCCAACTCCTGTTGTTTAGCAGATGTTAAATAATGCAGACAGTCCCTGAGGGCATGTTGGAAGCAGATGAATGTGATAAAAGACTTAAGGGCTGACCACAAAAAAGCTGTTTTATAAATCCCAAATTTATGAATTTCCACTATCCAAAATTTTTACACACGGTCTAAGCAGCAGTCAGAGACAAAAGATTTTAGCATCTTTGTTGCATCAGTGCTTTTATAATAATTTTTAAAAAATTACTACAACCTAGTAGTAAAAAATAAATTAAAAAAATGCACACATTTAAGTACACCATATTCATTTAAAGCAGAACACGTTATTCAGAAATTTGGCCCAAATGTCTGTAGGAATACTCACACCTTTAAAATTTGCATTCCGATGAGCCTTTAAAACAGAACAAAAATTGTTCACATCACAATAATGTGTCTAATGAACAAAGGTGGATTACGTCCAGACCTGTCAGGAGCTGAGACCTATTTTGCCTTCTCCAGACCCCACCTTTTTCATTTTCTCAGCAACCCACCCCCAAGTCCCCCCTTCATCTAGTCCACCGCAGGGACCCGACCTTCATTCTCTCTCCACCCGCCTGACCGTTGCCATGGCAACTGTAGCCGAGCAGGCCCCGTCTCCTATCGCGCGCCGATCATTATGCAAATGGTACCTCAGCTTGACCGTAACAGCCTGTAAAATCATATTACGTGCACACAGGCAGGTCATTAAATTGAATTTTCGGCCTGTCGATCGGCTGAGTACCGCACACGAATGGTGGATAAAAAGGCGAGCAATAGCGGAGGATGATGTGGGGTCGTTGTGAGAACACATGACAGTAAAAGGAGGGGTGGGGGCAAAGCCAGGGCTCTCCACCCAAGGCTACATGCAGCTACAGTAGGATGTACTCCATCCCTCTTCCTTTCCATCATCAGACGCCAGCAGGAACACAGCACGGCCGACATCACAGCCTCTTCCACTGATGAAAGGAGCTCACATCACAGGTCTGGCACTGGCTTTGACTGAGACCAAAGGACAGGGGAAGGAAAGCCTCTGAAAAATAACTCGGCTACAGATACATCATCTATAGAATTGATGAGGCTCAGTTCAACCCAGGGCCAGAATGGAGTACAAACACATCACAGGAATTTCAGCTCTATTTTTCATTTCAATGGCAAACACGCAGCGCTGCGCCGACCAGGAAATTATTTATAAAATATTGCCGAAAATGCCAAGCGGTTGCAGAATCCAGACAATATTTTTGTACAAGATACTCTGTAACACCCAAGAAAGTTTTGCTCCCTCTCTTTGTATGTAGGGACAAGCTATAGTGGAAATATTGAATAAACCATGCACGCTATTAAAGAAAATACTATAGCGACCATATAAAAATGAAACGCTCAGCACAATCTGAGATTATGTACATAAGTCCATTTCAAAAGCATGATGCTACATCAAAATATTAAAAAAAATCGGACATTTAGAAATGCGCAATATAATTTTGCCCATATTGCTGTTAGTAAATAAGTACTTTTTGTTTAAGTGCTTGGTGCTTGCAAAGTATAAAATTGTAAATCTGAAACAGGTTAGAATGACAATATGTATGAAATATAAAAAAAATAAAAAAATAAATAAAAATACATAAAAAAAAATGTGTGCATCCCTAAACCAGCTTTACACATTCTCAAAAGCTATAGTCAAACTTTGTGTGACAAGCAGGGTACAAGTTCAGCTTTTAGACACCCTACTATACTCTGGAAAAAAATTACTAGAAGAACGCATCAACAAAATGCTGGTTGAAAAGCCAGCTCAGTGTATAATCCTTATTTGCCAAGATAAACCGCGTCAATAGCAGCCTAACATTTGACAGGATTTGCTGAGAGGCCTGGAGAGCATCGAACACATTCCTTAAGGGCTTAACGCGACGTTGACAGCTGGCCGAGTGAGGTCAAGGGTTGCCTTATCTGACACTCACTCTAAAGCTTCATGCTTTATCTTGCAAAAACAATCCCGCTGTCGGGGGAAAACATGTCCGACGGCGGTGATGTACGTAAAAAGTCGGCATATGCTGTGCGTAATATATGAATCTATGATGAAAGCAGTGCTGTGCATTGAGCTGGACAAGCAGAGCTTTTAGCTACAACTGCGGATAAAAATAGGATGTCACTTTAAGCAGATGAAAGCCTGCCTCTTAAGTGGCGAGCTTCACGCTCTGGTACACAATTACAGGTACTCGGACCTGTCTAGCACCATTTCAAGAGCACTCCAGGGCCAGGCTGTCAATGGCGTGCTGAAAGCTATTTGTCTGTTGCCATCAGCGCCAGCGGAATGGAGTGAGACGCTGATGAGCATTGAATATAGAGGAAAACAACTGGCCCTTCCAGGCATGCGTCTCCATCACAAACAATACTTGACCTAGCCAGGTTGATGGGGCCCCTGTATTCTGCCAGGGTGAGAGGGTGGTAATGCTCTCTGACAGCCTCATGCTCAGTAGTAAAGGTATAACAAGATCTATATGTGTGTGTGGCGGAGGTGAGAGCACAAGCTTAACAGGGTTGTTAACTTGCAGCACTGTTGAGAACTGGCATTAAAATTTACCTGCATTGATCGACATTAGTGGAGCTGGGCTGTAGGTCTGCACGGGTGGATAGCTTGTGTTTTCAATTGTTGGTTTTTTTTGCTCGTCTCTGACATACCCAGCCTCTGCAAATAGCCCTGCTCTATTATGCATATGTTTGGAGAGTCATTGTACAGGTTCACCTGGTTTCATGACCTAACCACCATAAACAGTATGACGGAGCAGGCCTGTGTTTCCCAATCCTCCCACCTCTTTATCAGAGGCTTTGTGTACTCATCTCACTGAGCCAGTCAGTTTGCTTTGGCTCACATAGAGAAGGACAATCCAGCAGTTAGCAAACACTTCCTAGGGCACCCCTTATAAATCATTTATCAGCGTCCTCATGTCAAGCCGGGCCTGACTGCCACAATCTGGGTTTGACAGCGAGGAGAGTGGAGGAGATTCCTTCCGAGTCTCACACCAGGTGAGAAAAACTCACAAAATAAGCTACGCTGTGAGTGCACCTCTGTCATCACAGCAGCTCATTGACATGGAGCAGCTGCCATTACAGCTGCATTTCCTCCCTCACTATGGCTGTCTGCAGGTATCAGACACTAGCGTGCATCCTGAAATCCGCATTATGCCGCGACTGTTTAAAATACAAAGTGCCTAGAGACGACAGAATGGATGAGGAAACGGATTGCCTAGCGGTCAGAATTAAATCCTCAGTGCTGAGAATAATGCGGTGTGGATCCGGCAATCTACACTACCTCGGTTGGTTAACCACCCCCCCGTCTGGTATCTGCTCCTGGGTTCAGTTTAACCCAGATCAACAGACCTGAATAAAAGGGTGGGATCTGTCTGTTTGCTTATGAACAGCATTACCTCCCTCCTCTTTAGCAGGTTAGACTCAGCGTTGGATGAATAATTCAATAGTGCATCCATGGGCTCTGTGGCGGTTCCTGATAAAAGTCAAGGCGCTAAAATGGATCAGTCGATTAACTCATTTACACAAGGCCAGGCCTCCCACCTTCTACTCCTATTCTCTCACTCTTCTGTCCCTTAGCTACCAGTTGGGAGATAAGTGGTTAACAGGAGGCATCGCAGGGGCAAGGGCCCTGACAGACAGAGGAGTGCAGAGATTCACACTGTGGACACTGATGGATCGCCATCCACAAGCTCCTCCCTGATGCCATTAACCTTCATAAGGTGGAGAAGGGGAGCAGGCTGAGGAAGCTGGGTTGTCTCTTAGGTGGCCTAACTACATCTGGTGCACAGCACAATCTCATTATTATCTAGGGGACAGGACATGTACGATGCATCACAATAATGCCAAGACATATCAGATTAGTCTTTGCAAATACGGTGGAAGAGTCACCTAAATTTGAAGTACAACTTTGAAAGTAGTAAGGTGGACAAAAAATAGGAAATAAACAACTGATTTATAAAAACAATAGTTGATATCAATATGAAAACAGTCACTTATTCAGTTCTTATCCTGTGCACAGATAACATTTGTTAGTGATGTCAATTTGCAGTAGGAAAAGAAACAATTCTGTCAGGAAATTTTTTTTTAAATGGCAGAGGAGGGGAAAAAGGTCACAACACAATTGGCCCAATGCTTCAAAGAAGGTCATAATAGGTCATATAGTTTAATGTGGCCATGATGCTGGCTTCAGGCGCTTATTGAAAAAGATATGGAATATATGATCAAATCAAAGATATAAATGACCAATTATCCAATTATTAAAATATATGTTAGTTGCAGCCCTAGAGAAATTGCAGGGTAAGAATTGATTGGAGGGGATGAATTCATGGCAGTCTGTTTTTCCCTTAGCATCAATTTATAAAGGGTGTCTTAAATGTGCTGACATAATAGGGACTCCACACTCTGCTCCCTTTAGTCATTAAATCACACGGCCCCTCCTGCCAAAGTCCTGACTTTAATCTTATCAAAGCTGTCTGACCACACTCTACTCAGCACAAGCAGGAAAAGAGACGTGTGTGTGACTGTGTGTGCGCTTGTAATGTCCTGACTTCTAACTTATACTAACGGCTGCTCAAAAGAACACAGTCTACAGTCTCTCTCTCATCATCTCTAAGGAGTGCACTTCACTTGTCTCCTAACACACCGGTGTGACTGCATTGACTGACGTCTACACACACAGCGCATGGATCCTCTGTGACTCAAAGATTGTGTGAACACAGATCAAAGGGCTACATACCTGTTTGTGCATTTCAATGTTCAGCCCATAGGACATCTCATAGTACTGAAAGAAAGAGAAATGAAAAATACTCAGGTTTTTTTTTTATTCAATCCGAGGAACATCAAACATTTTCACCTCACATCAGAGAGTAGAGAAAAGAAAGTCAGATTCTAGTGAAACATGAGGGGAAAAGAGGAGAACATGCTTTTGCTGCGCACTTCAACATCATGTCCCAAAACAGCCTCTCATTTCTGCACAGTTTCTTTTTCTCTAAATTATAATGATAAAAGTTTACAATGGAAATCCCACATGGTTTTGAGGTCAGAGTTCCCATACGTTGTGACCAATTAAATCCTATATTTTCCATAAATCTTTTTATGGTAAAAATAGTATTTTATTGGTCAAAAGGTAATATAATAATTTTTCACAAAGAGCAATTTGTAGCCAAAATTGATATTCAAGCAGAAAAAAAACAACAACAATAGGAAATAACATTTCCACTAATTTCATGACTGAAAGTGACAATTTTACAATTTTGACTCTGGGAAACCTGTTCACATAATCCAAATTTTAGACCATATTAAAAATATGTATTTTTTTTAAATGCCTCACCTTGTTCTAGCAAAACCTAGTAAATAAATAAAAATAATAATAATTAAAAGAAAGATTTAAAAACACCCTGATCCCTCTGCAAGTCTAGATATTGACACTATCAGCTCAAACAGTCAGCATGGGGATTCTACATGGTGTTTACCTAACCTCTCCTCCTCTTTCTGACTGACATGCTTTTTCCTGTGAATGGAATGTTTAACTAGCGTCCCTGGGTATTGGTTAAAGTCATTGCTCGCATGTTTACACAAGATAAGAGAATACACTTCCACAGTTTAACCTTGTTTAGCTACACCACGAAAAGCTTTGTTTTTCCTCTCCCTATCATAAATCCTAACATGAGGCTGTTTTGATCTCCTGAATGTCTACGATTGAATTTAGGGCTTTGGTGTTGTGTAAATGATTAAGCCCGTGATTAAGATTAACACTGAATTTATGTAGCCGTTTGTTTGTGCGGAAAATCTTGTAATCAAAGACGGAACGCTGCAGAGACTTTGGATTTCTGTTGCGATCTAGTATTTTCCCACAGACGCCTCTGGCACTCCTCCATCACCCCTCACCCAATTTACAGCCATGCATTTGTCTGAGAGCAGCGTCTCCTTGGAGAATAATCAGATCCACACACAGAGGGAGGTAGAGAGAAGGGGGAGAGAAAAGGGGGAGAGAGAAGAGGGGACAATGCTGTGGTCATTGACCCCTACGGTTAAGGGTTGGTGTATGAAAGGGCCCGAGGCTAAGAGCAGTCAGTCAGGGCCCTTTAATAAAGCAGGAGGCTGAACTAAAAGCACCAGAGGGGGTTTCACAAACACATTCTAAAACACACACATACAGAGAGACACGCAACAAGGCATCTGCCTTCGCCCCAGCTACTAGTAATGGCAGCTTACATATTGGCTAATCTTACCATGACATAATGGCGCTGCATCTCTGTCTTCTCATTGGCCAGTTTGTCGTACTCCACTTTAAGACTGGGATGAAAACAAAACAAATCAGCTACTGAACAAACATGTGTTTTCACTGCTTACACCCACAAAAATAATCCACAGTGCAAACATGAAGCTAAACAAATAAATTCACATTTTACAAGGCTCCATTTTAAAAGTAATAAAGTCAATTTTAACACTTTAAATTAGGGACGCAGCGATATTAAAATTCTGCTTAATGAAAATAATAATATTTTCATTTATGAACTAGTATAATAATAATTTTCACATTATAGCTGATAATAAAAACCTAAACTGTTATTTTAAAGCAATAAGAGTAATAATAAAATCACAAATAGATAAAATAACAATTTTGTCACTCTCAAATCAGCAAACGTTCAAGTTTTGTAATGCTAAAGTGAAGTCAGACATAATAATAAACAAAATTCACACACAAAAAGATGTCCTTATTGGGTAACACTATACAATAAGGTTTCGTTTGTTAACTACTTTAGTTAACATGAAATAAAGATTGAACAATAGCTACTTCTACAGCATTTATTAATATTAATTCATGTTAATTTTAACATCTAACACATTATGGAAATCAAGTTGTATTTGTTAACATTAGTTAATGCACTGTGAACTTACATGAACAAACATTGAACAACTGTATTTTTTTATTAACTAACATTAACAAAGATTAATACGTACTGTAACAATTGTATTTCATGTTAGTTAATACATTAACTAATGTTAACAAATGAGACCTTATTGTAAAGTGTTACCCATTATTGTAATAAAAAAAATTTGCTTTTATAGGTTAAATATTTGTTGTAATCAAGCACTATCACTTTAGATTAATATTAGATGACAGCTGCAGTAATCAAAAATCTAAAAACAGGCAGAATAAACATCTACAATTAAATGTCCATAACATTAGCTAATAACCAATATGGTGCCGATACATCATGCACTTTTACATCACATTTTTTACCATTTAGCACACTTTAAAAAAACAAACAAACACAAATTAGATTTATTTTTCCTCTTTTGCCTGTGAAACACAATTAGGCCAAGCGGTAATTGTACAAGCTACTTTACGGCCATATAACTCTAAATTATTACCTGTGATACTGGGCTTGCAGGAACTGAAATTCGTCTTTGATCCTGTCACAGGACTCCGCCACAGTGAATTTGAAGCCTGGCTGACCAGGCTGGTGGGGCGCCTGAAAGACAGCCATCACATCAATCAAACTCAATTACATCCTCAGAGAACCAAATTTGTTTTCCACCGACTGCAGAGCGAGCCTCTAATGCATTCTGGGCCCTGGGAGAGCAGCTCTAATATTTCAGCCTGAATGAGGGCTGGGGGTGACATCCACGCTACAGTGACATCTGGGAGATAGCTGGAGCACCAGTAGCGCTCTGACAAAGGAGGCGGGGGGGAATCTTTACAGTTCTGGGTCTGCCGTTTTAGTGCCTCACATAAACACCGGCGGGAGAAATGGGGTCGCCTCGCTTGGATAGGTCTGAGCGTGCCAAACTACGCCTGTAAAAAGCTGTTGTTTTCAGCCTCTCTCTCTCTCTCTCTCTCTTTCTAAACCAGGTGCTTGTGAAAAAAACATGAAAATTTACCTACGAGAGAACAAAGATGATTTCTTTACCATTCAACATCAACTCTTTTATTGACAAGAGGCTTCAGAGGTTTTTACCCCACTTGATTGTGCTTCCAACCACCCTGCTCTTTCACTTCAAAGCATTATCACAGGCACCAGGGCTTAGCAAATCAAATGAAGGTGCACATCATGCACATCAGGATGTCGTTCGTCATGGACGGGCGGCTCTGCCCTTGCTCTCCAGCTAAACTGATGCAGATGTAGCAATTATGTTCCATATCAGTTCAAGATGCACTTACCGGATGCCGGCCCTGTGGATACATTTTGAAATGTATCCTTTATTTTTTGGAGGTCTATTGGGTGGGGGGTGTCCACTGGCACGCCACTGTACTGTAAAAATCAGCCGGACACGAAGCCAACTGGACGCTGGGGGCAAAAATCCTCTCAGATCTCGGTTGCTGGAACCCAAACAATGAAAAAATAAACAAACAGACGAGGAGGAGACCGTTACATTCAAGCAGAGGGTAAAAATGAGTGTTGGACATTTAAACTTGCGGTTGAGATACGTATTTTCACCTGCACTTTGAAAACAACTCCGTTCATTGTGTCAGGGGAAAAAACTACACGCTAGAGCGAAACGACACATTCTCTGCTACTAAAAAAAAACAGGAACATTGAAAAGAAATTTGGTGGTTTTCTTTGTTTGGCAACTGATATTTTGACAGGACCTCATCTAGCACTTCACATTGCTTGAAAGAAACCGAATAAGAAGCCCGTAAATGAGTCGACAAAGTGATAAGTGATGAGCTCAGTCAGTGTGTGAGTGTGAGAAGCGTTTCAAGTCTTGGTTGGTTGGATAACGAGCTATTGTCGTTAGCTAACCTGCTAGCCCACTGTACCTGTCTTTGTGCGCCCGAACTGCCGAATCACTTCCACTGTTCCACTTCTGAAATGTTAATCACGGCTTCAATATCTGAGAGAAAAATATGGTTCCTGGTTGACGCGAACGGTGGCGAACATCTCTCGTGCGCTCGCTCGCTCGCTCTATCACAAGAAGCGACTCGATGAGAATCAGCTTCTCCGAGGCAAAGAAATAAAGAGACGCCAAACTCCACGGCGCGAAAAAAAGGTTCGTGTAATCCCCAGAAAACACTGCCAAAAAGATACTTCCGAATTTGAAGAGGTTTGGGACGTTTAAAAGTGTAACGTTGTACTTCTTCGCCGCTCGAGCATTTCCCCTTCGTCCAGCAATGCAACCCTGTGCCACACACAGACAGTCTACTGACACGAGGGCTGAGCCACTGCGAGAGCGCCTCTTGCTAGCCAATGAGATGAGAGAACCGAGAGTTTCGCCCTGCCTGCCAATTGCAGGGCCGCGTCCCCACGTGGGGACTGCATCCTGATGCATGACATCATACTCGCCATTTTAGATCAGAACAGGTAGCTCGTAATGCAGCCGCTGAACATTTCTAGGTATTTTTGAACAAAGTGGACCGATGTCACAGTCAATGTCTTTGTTTGGAGATCTAACACAGTCACAGTATAGAGCCAGACGACGTTCTGAGCAGGAAAACAACAACACTGTGTATTACAAACACTATTATTTATTATTTATGTCGGTTAAAACATTAAATGTTTAGTAGGTTAGAAATCTGCCTTAAAGTTTTTTTCTTTTTTTAGAGGAAAACGATGACATCAATAACGTTTGTGTGTACATCTCACGGTTAAAAATAAATCAATCACAAATTAAAGTAGGTATATATAATACGCATAACTTCTAATCCATTTAATTTTCCTATTTAAATAACGCAGGTTCAATCGGTGTTTACAAAACATTATTTTCAGATTTCTCAAGCTAATGTCCCTTTCATAACATAATGTACACAACGTGGACATCTATACGAATATGACATATCGTCGAGATGGACAGATAGCTAGCGTTGGGAATACGATGATTGTTCAGGTTTGATCTCCGTGAACAACAGCCATGTCTGAACTCAGAGGAAGAAGCGCCCAATCCCGTGCAGTTTCTTCTGTTGCACCCACGTGGGATCCCTTTGCGGCTTTACAGCTTCTCAGCCAATCACAGAGTAGCATTCATATTCTCTCGACTGCAATTGGACAGTAAAGGTTAAGGCTGTCATTCAAGAAGGTTTGTTGTCAATCAATACCACGCGGGGTCAAGCGCTGACAAATGCCTGTGCTTCTCGCTCTTCTGCCCGTGAATAGTGCCTGGAATGGCTGCTTAATTAGCTTCGAATGGCTTTTCTTTCCAGTTCAAACAATCTGTTACTACCACGTGGTAATGAGAGCCTTACATAAAACAAAGGAGCAAAGGAGCATGCAAACACTTAATAACATAAAAAAAAATCCCTTCGCTCATAACCACATGTTACTCACATATAAAATAGCATCGTTATTGCAGTATAAGTTGATTTTATTACTTGAAAAAGGAAACAAATTAAGAAAATGTAAGAGTTATGTCTAAACATGATAATATTTGTTTACAAACAAGTTCGGATTTAGAGAGAAATTAATGCTTTGTGATTAGGGCATTTAATATTGTATGTTAATTTTGTTATTTATGTTTATCTTATTTTTTTTAAGAGAAATCTCTTTTTTATATATATATAAAAATGATCTAACTTGTCCTATTTTTTCCCGCTATTCCTTTTTTTATATATTATTATATTTCTATTGTTGTTTACTTGTTCTTGGATTTGCGTATTACATACTTTTCTATTTTAAAATATGCATATCAATATGGATAATCTACAACATATAAACACCAGGGTGGTCTTGTAGAAAAAAAAAAAAATGCAATGCACCATGAATTTGCTTAATGTTTATTCCAGGTCTGGGACTACTTACAGCTCAGTGATGTGAAGTCTTTAGTATTTATGGACTGTGGTTTTGGTTTTGAATCGAGGGTGTCATGCATAGAGACACACGTCATGTTCTGTTGTTGGCCTGTGACTGATACTCTTGATTCTGTCCATCCTTTTGATAAAAAAAAGGGAAAAAAATCAGGAGGTGCTTATCAGGGCTGTTCTTTTGGCTGAAAGAGAAGGAGAATGTATGTGTGTGTGTGGGTGTCAGAACTGGCAGACTAATCTCTCCCAGGCAACCCCCCATCCTCCTCAATAGAAAGTGCTTGGATTTAGAGCAACAAAAGACTAGGCCTAACCCCAGGGAGAAGGCCAGGGCCCCTCCACCCACACAGACCTCCTCACTGTTTATTTACACGGAAACCCCAGCCACTGTGAAACTCCCACCCCCAGGATTTACACATGCCACTATTTGCAGAGGTGCTTTTAATTCTTTGCAGAACAAGGATCGCCTGCCCCGCTCTCAACCTGAGCCGCTGCCCAGTTCCCACACGTACACACACACACATATACACAACCTAAACACATGACCGAAAACAATCCAGCGACGCTCAGACATTCGAGTAACTATGTGCACGTATTCCAGTTATTCAGCTCGTCTTGTGTTTCTCCCTCTCGCCATTGTAGATGGCTCTTTCCTGTTCTGCTCAGCTGTTGTTAAACATTCAGTATAATGCCAGTTCATAAGAAGGCTATACATCTTGTGAGCCCTTAATGGTTTCCTGCACGCTGAAAACGAGGCACAGATAAATAGTTGAATCTGCACCAGCATTCATCACCATCCGATTGGTGCCTTATGCAGATTTGCTCAGTATGTGGTCATTAATGTGACGCACATAAGAAGCCAGGGTGAAATGTAAACTCTCAGCCCATAAATGAGTAATGCGCCACACTCTCCACCATATTCAATTGGAAGGTTCCCGCTCATGGAGCATAAAATGGGGGGCTTATTTCAGTGATGAGTGAGTATTGTGCCGCAGCGCTGTCTCCAGGGCACTGACATGCTTGCGCTTTGGTACCTAAAAGCCAGGAGAACAGAGAGTGCAATCACACACACACGCATTCCAAGCCCACAATGGGCCCAGTGTGTGGTGAAGGGAATTGAATGGCCCACAGTGTATCAGGGTGACTCGTCAGGCTGTAATCAATGCAAACAGGATGAAAGGCCTTATCAAAAGGGACAAATGCAGACATGAACAGTGTCGCCAAACAAAAAGGGATGGAGCCGTTGGCAGAGGCTCCGGTCCAGGCTGAATGCAGCCAGCAGCGGGGAAACAGAGCCAATTACTACTCTGAAATTCTAATTCTCTGACATCAACAGCCACTCATTGATATCTTAAAGCCTCAAGTACAGGCATTAGCACTACGTGCTGCAAGCTAACGGAAATGCATTGTCTCTGCACTGCACTATACACAAATTAGATCGTCTGATAGTCAAATTATTTTATACTTTGGCTGAATGTGACTTTATGATGATTAGTCATTAGGGGTGTAACAATATATTGTAATTTTGTATTTTTGGCTAAGCAGAATCATGAATATTCTATTCTGGTGTCACCATTGCCCATTGTCACCAAAGTCCAAGCCTATTCAAGTTCATTAAATTTAGCATTTTTAATGAACTGTTCTTTTGTTTACAATTAGAAGTAATCATTAAAAAAAAAAACATACAATTTTAACTCTAATTTGGCTTTGTTCAAAGCATCGTGAGAGTAGCGTATACCATGAGATTAGTATTGCGTATCGAACCAAGTCATGTGATGAGTATATTGTTACACCTGTTAGTCGTTTATTTTTTGTATCGTTTTCTCTAGCTGTCGCTAATAAACGCAATCCTACTCATTTTGACATCACTTCAAGCGAAGATCTCATTACATGCGAGTGTCTGAAAGGTACAGCTGCCTGAGCAATTTGCTGGAACCGCCAAGGGTAAAACGCTGGCAGAATGAACAGTAAAGATCCCCCAAAACCTCTCAACCACAATGACCTTCTCACTGTGTTGTCGTAAAAATCAATAGCCCTGTCTACACTGCTTTAGAAGGGGCCTAACGGCCAAAGAAACGCCTCTCGCACACACTCCCTCCGGCCTGTTAATATTTCACTACCAGTCAGATGGTCATTTTTTCCTCATTTGGAGGATCTGTTGAGAGTATATTCATATCCTCAGAGCAAGGGTTAATGCTATTCAGCCTCTGACAATAAAATGCTACAATGAGTCCCGTTTTGAGAACACAGCCGCATTAATGACTATTGTGCGCAGCGACTGACTCATCTGTCAAGAGGCTTGTATGCTCCCATTTACAAAGCCTCTCCTCCTCCATAATGGTAACGGCCATCATTTATTCCGCTCAGGCTGGCAGACTGTGTGATATCAAACCCTTGAAGTCTGACCTCCTGTCAGGCATTCTTAGCTACAAAAAGCTACTGAAAGCCTCTCTTGTGCCATTGTTGATTAGCAATCCATTAATATAGAGCATCACGTAGCTTCAGGTTAACCGCAAACCAGCGAGACGATGACACTTGAGAATGCATTTTTTTCTCTCTCCAACGAAGGGATTTCAGTGTTGTTGTAAACATGGCGCGACCCCCTCCGCTCTCTTGTTAGCGTCAAACCCGTGGCTGCAGCGGCAAAAGGGCCCTCTGTTATCCGCGCTCTCGTCTTTTCTCTTCGAGTCACATCTCACTCAGACTAGGCCAGAGCAGAGCCGTTAGATAATTGCTAGCGACACTCACTTCGGCATTTACATCAATTTCACAATGAGCCGCTAAAGTTCCCAGAGCCTTTCCTTTGAACTCCCAGAGCACAAACCGCTCCGTGTCTCTGTTGGATTCGGTCGCTCTCATTAAAGTGGAGAGGGATTAGTCACTGGGAGGGAGATTTTAATGGAGTATTGTGTCATTATTATTCCACACTGATCAACAAGGTCCTCTCACTCGCCACTGTTCCCCCAAACAACCCCTACCGCAGATTCTTGGGTCTAGCGCAATTTGTCCCCAAAGGATGAAGAACACAATGGGCCATAATCAAGGTGTAAACCCACCACACCTTGCAAGACGATGCCATTAGCATCTTGAACATAGGAGAATCTGTTCTGTTTTTCACACGCCTCCCCTTCTCTGTTCAAAACATCATTGTCAGTTTATGCCCACCCCCCTAAAAGATTAATCCGATTCTAATTAGATTCTGCCTCTCTTGTATTTTCACACAAATCAACACTATCTGTTGTACATCTGCGAAGGTCTCGTTTCTTGCGGCAGCAGTTAGATAAAATCAATGGAGTGTGATTGATGTAAGCTTTGTGCCTGACAGTTCTGTGATGAATCTAAGCAAAACTAATTGTCTGACAGATTTCCAGCGTGTGCGCGCTCATCTGCGAGCGCTGAGCTGCTGGGGAGAGAGACGGCGAAGCATATTACAGGAACGTTGATGTGCATTATTTTGTAGATCACTTCAAGACTGCATGGAGATCTGTTGCCATGGGAACTGAAAGCCCATTGGATTGTGGGTCAATCACAGGGAGACTTGTCTGAGCAGATAGAAGGGGGAGTCGTCTGTCTGCAGCTGAGAACGCCACCCTCGGGGAGCGCTGCAGGTGGTGGCCTGGGTCATCATGCCATCAATGTGCCAGAAAGCGTAGCAGGGACCCTCAGTATGTAAGCATGAAACAGTAGGGCTGTTATTTTCACGTGCATGCCAGCCTGATGGACTCAAGACTTTAGGGGGCTCCAGAAATTCTCTCTAATGCTGCAAAAAGATGCTTGCTTCCTCCCCCTTGCAACAAACAGCTTTAGCGTGCTGTCGGCTCTCATAACTGCTCTGTCGCTCGATGCTTTTCCATGCCAGGAGACTCACCGCAGGTTTCGAGCGCTGTCTACATGCCAAGTTGTTATCTCCTACGTGCTTGTTACTCACTTCCAGAATGTCATATGCAATGAACGCCGCTATGCTTGCTTTCCGCCACGCACACACACTGGCATGCAACTGTTCAATCAAAATCTGTTCAGAAAGGCTTAATAAAAAACAAATTATATTCATTTTCAAAGCTGGAATTAAGAATGCTTTAGCCAAAACATAATCTCTTTGTAAAGGTGCAGCACATAGTTGCCATGGAAACAAGTATGAAAAGTGCAATCCAAAGAAACACAACAACGTATACGTTCGTATGATAAACCATGACTCATATTTTACTAAATACATTTGCTTTTTCTAGATAAGCAGTCTGGCAGTTCATTCTTCTAATTGACCTATAATGGAATGAAAGGATGGTTGTCCAGTCAACCTGACCCTGGACTCAACAAGTTAACAAATGCAGGCAGATAACCACACATCAAAACCGATTATGCAAAGTAATGCATTAAAGTAATATTTAAAAAAAAAAAAAAAAAAAAAGGCTTTCAGCGCAAGTGAATGCTTTGAGAAGGATTAGGAGGCAGATTAAGTTATCAGTTGTCTGGCCAACAGTGGTGTTGTGTGATTATAGAGATGTATTGCAAGCACCGAACACAGATATGACAATAATAAAAATTGTACCCCGTGCTCCAGAGGCCAGAGGACCTCTGTTTAGAGAATCTGCCAAACCACACTCGTGGGAGGAACAGAAGAACTCTTTGACAGTTCTTGAGATGGAAACTCTAAGGAATTTAATGATTCTGGTTTCTTAACGATTCCATCAACAGTTCTTTCAAATCTGAGGAAGAAATGATTAGAAAACAAAAATGCAATTTTGCTGTGAAATGATCACTTCAATAGTAAATATAAAATAACAATGAAAACTTATGGTAAAATATTTCAATCCATTTTTTTTTTTTGGTATAAAATACAGACAAAACTCTTTATTTGTCTCTTCAACTACACATTGTCAACAGCCAGTCAGTAACTCTTCTGATTTAGGGGTCTCAAGAGAAGAATGAATCAGATTACTTATAAACTCTCCAAACAGGTCATAAGAATCTTTCACTTGTAAAACTATTACAATGAGGAGTTGGGCTTAAAGGTGGATAATTCGCCAAAAAATTACATTTCTGTCATCCTTTATACTCACCCTCATCCATTAAGTTTTTCCGAACCTGTATAACTTCCTTTCTTCTGTTGAACACAAAAGAAGATATTTAGAAGAATGTCGGTAACCAAACAGTTTTTGGACCCCATTGGTTTCCATAGTATTTTTTTTTTCCATACTATGGAAGTCAATGGGGTTCATCAACTGTTTGGCAACCCATATTCTTCAAAAAAAAAAAAAAAAAAAAATGTGTTCAACAGTAGAAAGAAATTCATACATGTTTGGAACAACTTGAGGGTGAGTAAAGTTGACAGAGTTTTAATTTTTTCAGTGAACTATCCCTTTGGATACACTGAATAATCAGACTTTACTGGTCGCACTGTCTGTTCTTGATTCATTTGAGGAATTTTTCTCACTGAATAGCAATGCAGGGAACACTTTCAGAGTATTTTAGCACAGCGATCCGAAGACACATGCAAAAACTGTGAACTAGACCGAACCCCCAAAATCATTTGGTTCTGGTATTCTTTCAGTTCCTGTGATAGGGACCCAAGCGGTCACAAGATGAATCACACTGAGATGTAAACGATGTTGCGATGTTGGCATCCAAAAAGATGTTTATTAAAAGCAGATGTGCAAAATGCAAATAAATATGGTTAAGAGTTTAAATAGTACAAAAGTTATTAATAAAAACAGTCTAAAACTAGAACTGGTACTAAAAAAAGTACCAACTGCCCTCTTCAGCAATTGAGGCCAGAATTTTACTGTGGTCAAGCAGTGCTACAATAACCTTGTCTAAATTTACTCTAAAACCACAATCCATCTGCTAGTCTCTTGCTTTGGTCCGCCATCTTATATACACATCTTTCCCGCACTTACTAATTGCAACATACCATTACCAAGTTATCTCTTGCCTCACCATATGATTAATACATAAATACATAAGATTATTAAGTACAAGAGTTAAAAACAGTACAGTAAGACAGTAAGAATACAGTAAAAACAGTGATGGAAGACAACTTCAAGGTCTAGTCTCCATCACATTTCCCAACCCTAGATTTCACATACAGTATCTTCAAATTAAGCAATAATATACAAGAGGCTGTGCTATACTGTCACTGTATTGTTGAAGCTAAAGGGCATTGCAAATCTTTTTATAAAGATTTTGTTTTTTGGTGAAAAAAACTACATTTGGCTTTTGTTCCTGTCCCACACCTGAGCTCCATCAGGGTGACCATGTACTCAGTTTGACGGTAACGTTCGGACAGGCTCAGGCAGCCAGTGCTGCTTTCACAGAACAAAGGCTGGGGCTTATACTTCACACGGCCCCTATTCATTTTCTTCCAAGATACTGTAATTTCATGACTTCCACACCATGGAGAGTCTCTTTTCTTATTTCCTGCCACAAAAGCAATAAAGCCCTGCTCCTCCAGGCAAAATTGCCTGTGCACAAGCACTCCTATAGCTGCTGACTGACACATGCTCCCTAAAAAAATTACTCCTCCATCTACGGTGCTGTGCCGCCTCAGAGGGGGACTCCATTCCATTATTAAGTTGAAAACGAGAGAGAAAGATAGAGAGGGAATGTAATAGAGTGATACGGTGAGAGAGGAGGAGAAAAATGAGAAGGACGACTAGAGTCAAAGAATAATAGAGAAGCCAGAGAGCGAGAAAAGAGGCAGGGGGAGAGAGAGATGTCTTTTACGTGGAACAACAGATCGATGGATAGAGTGGGATTTCTGACAGGAGATGAGGCCTGGTGTTAAGAGTGAGCGTCTAGCTGGAACCATGGCCTTTCTGCAAGAGATCGCTCACTGGGACGAGAAGATCCGTGCAGAGGAGCACTTCTGATCTCACCAGTGGGTCTGCAAAACAATCAGCTGGAAATGACATTGATCACTGGTCTGAGACCTATACGTTCACGCAATAGCTCCCCTTGCCATTCGGCCATTTACCAAACAAAAACAGCCATGTGATAACGACAGAATCCTCACAGCGCTGATATCGCTGGAATGAGGTCATTACGTTTGCTAATTTAAGATTTCTGATATCATATGGCACGAGGAGCTTAATAAGAGCGAACAGAAGCCATGCAAATTAATGTGGTTCTACAGTGTGAAACTAAGCCTCTTATTTTTCCTTCAAATGAGGATTTAAATTGACTTCCTTTTTGAAATCTAATTATTAGCCTGTGCCCTCCAAAAGTCTCCCTGAAAGCGCCTCCAGCATGCCGCTTATTAACATACACACAACCAACGGCAAGCTTAAAACAAATTGTATATTTAGCGTGTGGTAATGGGATTAAATCCAGCTGAATTCAGGAGTGTGTCTCGCGTTTAAACGGCCCCAATATCACAGCTTCATTACGGTAGCTCCTCCACTTCTCGCGGCTCTGTTTACACTCAATTTTACTCCTCCGCCTCCCCCGTTCAGTCGCGCCTCTCAGCTATTCAACAGATTGTGCTCAAATACTGATCCAGAAATCTAAGACAATCATAAATAATAAAAGATTACACCAATCTCAGAGCATGCTGGTAGTTTCCCAGCAGCAATGAGCACACAGAGAAGTAATTGTTAGCCATCTGTGCACCAGATTGGTAAGAGAAGATGGTAAACAAAGAGCACAGTGTACCTGCTACATTGTGCACTCCTAAGCCAGCCAACATTAAAGGCTTTGATGACGTGTGGCGGGCAGGAATCGAAGCATGGTCCAAAATATTTTCATGCAGATCCAAATACGTGGGCCGACATCCCAGGCCTGTGATATTGCCGCCACTTTTGCCTAATGAATGTGTCGCCGTGTGAATGCTGGTGCAATGTATCACTCTGCAAGTGAGATGATGGAGAAAGAGATTGGTTAGAGAGTAATTAGAACGGCAAATGATTGCATTTACATCTGACACATTTCATGTTCCAGAGGGTAAAATGATGTCATGAACGTTCCGTCTTTGTAGCCACATTAATCATTCATCCCAGAGCCAAGACTGGTTTTACTGGAGCACTGATATCCCGCAAGGCGTCATTTCCCATAAGGCTTATCGCTGAGATTTCTTTGCTGATCTCAAACCAGTTTGCCTTCAAAATGGACCATGAAAGATGTCGAGATAATCAATACAAGGGTTTCCGAGCATGATTCCACTGTTACGGGTATCCTAATTTTGTGCAAGTCAAATGTTTTTACTTTTTTCCAATCTTATGAATGGTTATGCTTCATACAGTAAATTTAAAAACAGTAACCAACACTTGAATGGGGCAAAACCTGTTTTGATTGACACACTCCCCCAGTTTCACAGACAAGACTTAAGCTAGTCCCTGACTAAAATGTATGTTTGCTCTGTTTTAACTGAAAGCAACTTGCACTGACATATCTTAAAATATGTCCTAATTGAACTAAGGCTTACTCATAGCATGATCCAAGCCCTGTCTGTGAAACCGGGCCACTGTGTGTGTCATTTTTTATATGTATGTCATGAACAAGTCATTAGTATGTTGTTGTTATTGTCATTGTCACACAGTTGTAAAACTGCATTTCTGGGTGAGAATACAAAAAGACAATGTGCTGCTTAGCAGCTTCCCACTCAGTGTGGGGTGTCTGTCAGACTGATAAAGTGTAAAGGCATTGTGTGTGAGTGTGTACACAGATAAAGAGGAAGATGGAGAAAGTAAAACACAGTTCTTGTGTGCTTCTTGAATCCGAGAGGTCTGCCCAAGCACTCTCCCTCCCTCTTTCCATCACTCTCTCTATGGCCGAGATGCGAAAATACATTTTCAGGTCCAATGAACAGTCCAGAGCGAGGAGAGAGAGGGAGTGGGACCGGGTCTGCTCATGCTGTTGCTGTATCTGGAGTGTGAAAGGCAGATTAATCCATATTATCTGACGTGCCACGGGGACTCGCTGGGTGCTCTCTGCTCACTTGCTCCTCAAACTGCTCTGTGACATTTCATAAGATAATTCAGCAACAACAACATCCAGTGTTTCTATATCAAGGTGAATCTCTCCTGTGGAGATTGTACAGTCATGTGACCTCTGGGATATTGACCTGCCCCGAGAACTCTCAGAAATAGTCCTTGCACAAACAAAAAACATCACTTTCTCAGCACTCTGCATCTTAATCTAAGAGAGGGCTGACCTGGACTGTGACCTCCTCCCATCCCACAGGAATGCCACTAAGGAGAACAAGAGGAAAGAGAGGGAGGGAGGATGTGTGTGAGAGAGAGAAAGAGAAAAATGAGGCGAGTTGAGCGGGAGGATAGGCAGCATTAATGAGCTGTGTTTATGTTCAGCACTCTCCTGTTGATGGCGGTTAATGAAGCCGAGTACAGTTAGCGGAGGGATTGGGACACGCTATCAGTAATTAAAATCCCCCTCATTAGCAGAGCTTAGGAGGGGAGAGGAGACAAACACAGGCAGGTGCACCAGCTGCACTTCTCTCTCTATTTCAGAGGCCGCTGGGGGAATGGTGTGTGTAAGCCTACGGATGTTTGTGTGTGCATGTCTAATGGAAGGGCTGTATTTGCTGTAATCTTCTCCTTTCAATGTCCCGTGTTTTCATTTTCATTTTTGTCTACTCTAAACTATCAAACCTTTTCCAAAGGTGTTATCATTAAGCCGCTCAAAAAAAAAAAATTAACAAAAAGTTGAGGGGCCTTAAAAGCACATATTCTTTACATGTAAAATAGATTACAAAAAGGAGGTATAGCCATAAATGGGCCGCTTACATGCTGTTATTAAGATCTGATAGAACATCAGCAAATATAAACACTCATTAAGGAATAATTGACGACGACTTATTTCAAATTTCAAAAATATTACTGTTCCAATGTATTTTTGAATACAGCCTAAATACAAGAGCTAACTTTTGGCTAACTTTACAAGGAGCACCAAAAGACATCTTGGATTTTGGACACTTGTAATCTTATCTATATGTACTTTAAGGGCCCCAACTTTTTGGGCTAAATGATAGCTTAAATGTAAAATGTAATTTGACTTGCGCTTATATATATTTCCGTTCTCAGTTTCCCAAAAAGATGAAAAGGATCTTCATACATATAAAGGAATTATGGATATAGAACTCAAATTCCACCTATTTATGCTACTTTAAAGATAAGCAGGATAAATCCCAACTCTGGGGTGTGATATTCTCAGCACAAAAAAATATTGTACATTAGTATCATTTTTTAAAAGATGATGATGGGTAACAGTAATTCCTCCATGGACTTTATCAGCATAACGACAGTCATTCCTTTAGGGAGTGCATAACAGATGTACAACACACACAGTTCCTAAACCAGAAGATAGTTGATTTGAATCTGTGTAAAGCCCAAAGGCTCCTCCAAAATACTATATAGCGGTCGATGGCAGCAGTGAGAGCAGAAGAAAAGGAGACATCAAGCAAAACTATTTTTCTTAAGAAAATCTGAGTGGTGCTTGCCTTGCCAAAAGTTGCCTCTATGATGTTACAGTATTTGGTTATTGCTATGTGATTACATATGTGATTACTTATCATCAAAGATGCCTTAATGACATATCTAAAAAGAAAACTGACATTTATGTTTTTTTTTAGCAAATATTAGTAGAAATATAATATTTTTAATATTTAATTCACTGATGAGTTCATAAGACATGGTAGGTAAATAAACACGGATGTTCGTATGATGTAAAATGTAAGTAAACATACATCACAGCACTGCACGTGTGGAAGGTATTTTTGAATTATTTTTGTTTACATGCTTTTTTTTTCTTGTTGATCAGATTATTTAAGGTCTACACCCCTTTCAACTGGATCGTTTGTGGTGTTTACATGATGAGCGGATTGGGCCGTCATCGGTCTGATCATAAACAGATTATTTGGGTGCATGTAAACGAAGCTAATGATGCTTCCCTTAGCAACATCAACTGATAAACACAGACAGAAAGAAATCGGAAGGGAGAAAAGTGAGAGACTGAGGGTCAGGAGGAAACGGAGAGAGATAGAGAGCACTTTACAATGTGACGGAAGCCCAAAGTGGACTGAACTGTGTGCCATCTCAGCCACAGCCCATGCTGGATCCTGTAATCGGCCCCCGCCACTGAAACCACTGCCGCTGCTGCTGGCAGCCAACACAGACGCGGCCTGGCCTCGGCTTGCCAGTTTGTTTACACAGCATGCAGACCCAGCCATTAACAACGGGAGCCCTGTCAGGGAATAAAAAGAGACACTTTTCATGTCTGAGGCCTGTAATTGTGGCTCTTGTGTGATGTTTTTTTCCCGCTTCTGACCCCTAGCGCTGAGGTCGGGAAGCCGCTTAACATGGGGTTTAGCGTGGAGCAGACTACCCTGTATTTGGGACTGCGGTAGTGCTGAGTGGTGCCTGGGCCCCTCCAGTTATATGCAATGTCTATGGCTATGTGATTGATTCGGCTGTAACACATAGACTATTATAACGGTTCCATGGGCACCCAGATCACAGGACGTATTCAGATGAGCGCAGTTGCTACTTACACTGTGATGTCTTATTTTCCTTCCTGCTCAGACTCTGTTTTGATATTTCATATGGTAGCAAGCTGTAAAAAGTATTGAAGCATTTCCTCTAAAACCCAGAGGCAGACAGACGTTCATGTCCCTCGCCTGCACTCATTGCAAACATGCAGAAAACACTGCGCAGACAATCCTACATGTGGGAATGTGCAGTGCAGTAAACTTGTGACAGCTGTTAATATTAATATCAAGCTCTTTTTCCCTCCTTCCTTTCTTTTTTCCCACTTTTTTACATGTATATACCGTATTTTTTAAAAAAGAAAGAAATTAATACTTTTATTTAGCAAGGATACATTAAATTTATGCTATACAAATGCTATGCTTACTATCCTTCAAAGAATCCTGAAAAAAATTGTATTCACAGTTTCCACAAAAATATTAAGCAGCACAAATGTTATCAACATCAATCAAATGCAGCTGTTAAAATTTGTCTTTGCCATAACAGGAATAAATACATTTTTTAAATGTATTAAAAAGAAAACAGTTTGTTTAAATTGTAATAATATGACAGTTTTATGTATTTTTGATCCAATAAAAACAGGCTTGGTAAGCATAAGAGACTTCTTACTAAAACGTTTAAAAACATCTTACTGACTACAAACTATAAAACAGCAGTGTACACATCATAAACATATAACAATGTTACAGTTCCATTTAAAAACTGTTTATGAGTTGACTATGACAAAACAGCAGGCTTGTGGACACTGGTGGGACAGAGGGGGAAGATAAGTTGGCTTGACTCCTGCTTTTTCCCCTTTGATACCTCCAGATAAGTCGGACCCTCAAGGAATCTTATCTCAGCCTTGTATCCTGTGCAAATGTACAGTTTAGTCTGAGAGATTCTAACAACTGAATATGACAGGGACAAAGGGCAGCACCCCGTGGGGAGAGGAAGGAGAGAGAGAGTGGTGACTCGCGCCTGGGTGACACACAGTTTCTGCCCCCAGCGCCTTGAGACGGCTCGATGAGAGATCTAGGTCTGCGGTACCTAGGAGAGAAGCACTCTTCCACTCCATCACCCCCCAGCCAATGGGTGTAAGAGCGGGGTGTCGACTCCTATTATACACAGAGCCTTCATCCCACAGCACTGCACTGCTGTTACGGTAAGCACAGAGGCCTCGGAGGTGACATGAATTACTGTGGACAGAAAGCACCACATTTGCTCAAGCCCTCTACCTTTGATGCACAGCCACGTACCAAGCTGCTGCAATGGTGAAGCCAGGTGCTGGCTGGGTAATTAGGTTACTGGTGTTCAGGAGCTCCTGGGTGGGCCACGCTGGTATGTGGCATTGGTATAACAGGGTCACTGGTAAAACAGCCACATCCCCTTGCGCTATGAACACACACACATACCCACATTGTGGTGTCTGAGCTCTCAGCCCATTTTGGTAAAACTGTGGCCTGGCAGCATTCGCCATCCCACCCAGCCTGGGAAGAGCTGAGGTCAGGGCCGTCAGCCAACGCTGGATCACTCTTTTACCACAGATCCATGTGTGTGAGTTTGTGTGAAGGAGGGAGACCCACAAGCCTTATTACAGACTGAGAACTGGACAAATTTGAGGCCTCCATAAAAACAAACACATCCCACACACCAACTTTAAAAGCGAACTCCCCTAGTCGAAGAAAAACACAAAACGTCGGACACAAACGTCCACCTCAAAGTTTCCAAAAGAATATTTACCATCTACACAAAGACTACTTCATAGAATGTATAGCATTAGAGTTAAAGAACTGAATTCAATTCCAATTCATTTCTTGTATGTAAATTGACGTAGCGAGCAGGACGCAAAATTGGAATTCAAATTATTCAAAATTCATATGACTAATGTTAACTAGAAAAGCACACAAGTGGTGACTTTGAGGTTTATAGGCCTTATGAACAGAGATAGAACACTATAGAACGATGGATAGAAAGATAATAACTGACGAACGAAAGTGAAAGTGAGCCGTTTGTGAATTTTGCACAACGCTGGTTTTGGAGCACAGCCTACGTTGCATCCAAATCAAACACCAGGAGGAGCGTGCAGTCAGCTGGGCTGTGTGGAGCAGTCGTCTGTCTCTAAATGATGATGTCACAGCCTTTCGTAGGTCCCCCGGGCTGTGATTTATGAGCTAATCCGGGCTTGTCTCCTTGTCCTCCAGGTCTGTCCCTCCCCAGGGGTGTGCTAATGGGACAGCATGCTGAAGCCACAACACCGCAGCTGCCCTCTCCGCTCCCACAGCCTGCTATCCATCTACTGTACTAACAGAACTAAAATAAGCTGCTGCCCTGCACGCTAGTATACTCTCAGATAATCACACAGACAAACAGCCAATGTATAAGCCTCTCTGCTTGGACATGATGTATACAGGAAACAATTTCCACCCTCTGTCCAGTCCCAGCCTATTTTATAGGAGAAATTACCTTTAGACTGATCATGAAGACACCTATTGACCCATTTTTTCCCCAGATGTACTCAGAAAAGCAATTTGTCCCCGCAAAAGTCAAACTGATAGGTGGCAAGATGAATGGATTAAGGCAGGCAGGAGAGGGTGCACTATGCCACAAGGCACTAAATCACCAGATTATTAGTTTCATGGGCGAAGCCCGCGAGAAAATAATTGCTAATGTTCCCAGAGTAACCAAGGGAAATGAAGGTAATGGAGCAATTTATAAACTCTGATTGGTATACATGGAAAACTTCCAGCCCATCTCCTTTGTTATTTTACTGCTCTCGATAAAAAGCACCCTGGGGCGGCTGGAAGGCTGCGGCCAGCCATTAAAATCAATACCGCTGCCGTGTCACTGTTGTTGTTTTCCTTCTCTGTTATTTTTAGTGGCTGGGACAATGAGCCTGCCTCGCTGCTGTAAATCAATGAAATACGAAAAGGATAAAAACCACACAGACATCAAGCTCCCATAATTCATCTCTATGCCGTCTTCAACCCACTTTGGGTTGAACTTTGGCCATTCATCCAATACAGTGAACACTGTGGTGTGACCACTCAAGAATAAGAATAGGAGAGGTCTCAGCATGTCAACAGAGGAGCTCTTAACCACTACAATCATGGCCGTGTATTGATTGCCCATGACAAGAGAGTTTTAGAAAAACCTGGCAGCTAGTGTTTGTCCTCACAAAAAGGAGAACGCAAGAAAGGAAAGTACAATGAAAACAATCCTGTTAAAAGTTCTCTCCTGTATTAATACACCAAAATAACTATAAGTAATGCGTATAGGCAGATTCCCTTAAAAAGTGTATAGCCTACATAGCAGCTCTTTGATGCTATCAGCGTCCCAACGAAACCGACATTATTACATAGTTCTGTCATGAAACTCTAGATGGCGCAGGCTGATAGATCTAACTCATTTGGTAGCGATTACAATCACGTCATTATCTACATAGCACAGCTAATTGGTTGTTGTTGGATCAGGGGCCAGTGAGCTGCGGCTCAACATTCAAACAAATACCGGTAGTGTTGCTGTTAGCAGTTCGCAGCACGCTTTCAGAAACCCTCCACCTTCCCCAGCTCCACCTGTATAGATCTGGCACAGGGGTTAATTCATGTATATTACATGTGCAGCAACAGCAGCATGTCTTACTCGCTCACAGCAATATCTGTGAATGTATTGGTAGTAGCAAGTCCCATACTTGCTCTGCAGCAGCAGCAGCGTAGCAGATCTATTCTGCCTAGACCAAACACATTAACATTTCAATTACCATGCCAATCTCTATTACCATGCCAATCTCTATTACCATGCCAATCTTCCGAGAGTTGTCATGAAAGAAATTAAAGCTCTAGCATAAGTTCTAACAGGAAGACTCAACTGTTTACCTTCACATCTAACCAATCATGTTCTAATACTTGTAGTATAAAAGATCAGTACTTACACATGTCTGAGTTCGCAGATGCTGACGCCAACATTCACCTCCATCCTCCCCACCACCACCAGGATGGTCCCTGCCCATACCTCCCAGGGGGTCGGCTGCGCCCCTGCCTTCATCTTCAGGCAGAAAATGCAGATTCCGCTACCCTCTGATTGTGAGCTACGGACGGGGCCTACGCCAAAGCACCTCATAATACTTGCTTGCTCTTGCTGGTCTGTTAATAAATTAATGCTGTTACGTCATTTTGCCTCCTGAGTCTTTCTGGTAGAACTGAGTTTCACTGTTTATCCAACTAGTGACAGACAGTTGTTTGAAAACAGTCATTAGTGGTTTCAAAAGGTTGTCACATGCATTTTTGTACAAAATATTCATATGTGTAAAATGACTTTTTTTTTTTTTTTTTTTTACTTTTGACATGAAGATGCCTTTTTATCCTTTCCTTGCCCTGTGCTTCTAACTTGCTAAATAAACAAATATACACATTTTGAAGAAAATTACCATAATGTTTTATGTTAATTTACCAGTTTGTTACTATTACGTTAACTGTAACTATTTCATAAACACAATAACCAAAACTTTACCATGTAATCAATTTACATTTGAAAATATGATTCACTTTCTAAGAAGCACCTTTTTTCATGACCTTGAAATGTCAAATAAAAACTGCCAATCCTTTTAAATTTCAGATTTTCTGGTGAAATTAATGGGGGGAAAAATGCTTAATTGACTTGAAACTTAAATACACCCTTAAAGATTAGCACATTCACTTTGGCATTAAACTAAATGTGCCCATTTTTCCTATCACCGTCAATAAAATCATTAATTTCCAACTCTGTGATGTCTAAATGGAGTGTTTTGTTGAGATGTATGAGGGCGGAAATGTTCTGCAGATGTAGGTTCCTCTAATGTGGTTGATGAAAGCACAGACTTATCTGGTTAGAGGCTTCATTTCACCCAGACCACACTTTGCCCGATTTATACTTCCGTCACAAGGTGGGTGGTCTGAGCTGCCTCCGCTGTCTTTTTCCAGCCACTACCTACTTCTTCATCCTTAGAAAAGCATCTAAATAAGGCTGTTTGGGCTTCTATAACGTATTTGACCTATGCAGTGACATGCAAGTTTTCAAGTTTTCATACGGAGATACTTGGCGAAAGCTCAAGAATGTCACATTGTGCATACTGCAACATACACAATCCACTGAAAGGACATATCTCCTAATATCTGAAGTGTTCTTGAAAGCCTGTGCCTTAACCTTACATTCAAAGCATGAGGTGAAAGTAAAGCTAGACTCTTCTCTGTGGTGTGATTTCTCTCTTTAGTTGTGTGATGGAAAAGCATAAATAGATCAGAATCGTATTACAGAGGAACTGAAAGCACACTCAGATCTTGACCTTATTCTGTAACAAAACAAACATCATCTACGTCTCAACCCAAAGCCCTCGACCATACTTTCCATCCCACTTCCTTTAGTGTGGTTTGGTTAAACTAGCGTGTTCTCGCTTACATTTTTCACACTCGCTTCGGCATCTCAGATGGCGCATGTGTCGATGTCCCACCAGCAAAGCCGCAACTTTGTTCAGACATGTGCGAGTAGTTATCGCATTAGGCCCTGCTGTCTGTTTAGCTGCTTTGGTTTTTTATGTGGGTGCAGATGAGAGCAAGCTCTTACGTGCAATGGCACGATTGCAATGTGTGTTGTTGTGTGCACGGAAACGTTTGGATCCCATTGGCTCCGACTTCCTGTTATCACATCAGAGAAACCGCGCGAGTAGAAGAGGTGTGGAGAGAGAGAGAGAAATGAGAGTGAGCTTAAGGAACAGACAGTCATAGATAAAAGGAGATAAAGAGATAGAAATCTGTGAAGCGTGGTAAACGGTACACTCTGGCAAGAAATGCTGGGAGGTCAGTTGTGAACATTTTTTGGCTGTTGCCATGACAACAGACAGCCCTGCCAGTTAGTGTAAGTGGAATTTAGTGTGGAGCCTAGCACTCTGCCCCATGCTGTCACAGAACTAGCTGTGCCCCAGCCACAGCGAGTTGACACATCCAGTCCCCCCTTCGGCATGATTTACCTCGCTGTCAGCATATTCAAAAAGAGTCAGATGCGCCCGGAAGTGCCAGTAAAGCACACCGTTATGTTTTGCACGCAGCTCGGAGAGAAAGCATGCACCATCTCCCAGGAGGACTGGCCTAATATAGAGCAAACAAAAAAAAAGATGCAGGAAAATCGAAGTGAAAAACTGAGGGGTCTTCGTCGAGCAATCTTCTGTCTGCTAAATGAATAAATGTAAATGTAAATGCAATCAGGGGCTCCACCAGTCGACACCCCCCACCCCCGCTATTTATGCAATGCGGTTTAGCTTGCATCTGAGGTCTACAAGCCATGTAATAAATCTGGCTTCTTTCAAATCAGCTTGCCACCACCGCCAGCAGAAGCCTCCCCAAGCAAAATGTTATTCCAACTTGTTAGCGTTTGAAGTCGAGGCGCGCTGCAGTACAGAGGCTGCTCGCATGTGGTTTATGGTCTGTGGGTTTGTTTTCTCTCTCTCTCTCTCTCTCTCTCTCTCTCTCTCTCTCTCTCTCTCTCTCTCTCTCTCTCTCTCAAGATATGGTGTCTCACTTTCCCAGCCAGGATATATCGCCACCGTTCAAGCCACAACTGTCACTCAGAGATAACAGCGGCGCATTGCGATAGAAGGGGGAAAAAAAGGGGAACTTTAAAAACAGTCTTGCGGTCGCAACTCATTCAGCGACAACATGAGCTTGTGTACTTGTGCGAGCTAGCGCTTTTTCCACCTCCTGTTCTGAGTTATAGTGCAAGGCTGCAAACTCGCGCTCTGGAGATTTAACTTCCTCCCACACTCTGCCCTCAAGAAAGGGAACTTGTTCTTTTAACCTCGTTAGTTCTGCTAAACTCATGACTTTTACACACCGCAACACGACTTGATAAAAGTGCAGGCCTCTTTGACTCACATTTTTCCATCCGGCCTATGTAAAACAAGCGGCGGGGTGAGCATGGCTGTGCCACATATGACATCCTCTTTGAATATGCATGCTAAAACATCATTAACTCTATTAAACAAGGCAAATAATTTTCCACAGACTCAGCGAGGCAGATAAAGTGCATCTTCAGTTTTTAAATTGCTTGCCGGTTTGACTGTACACACTGTTTGAACATGCCTGATTAAATAGTGAAAACCTCCAAAGGACTGACCTTTATAAAACCTACGTAGAAATATCCAATTATAGACTCTGTTGGAGTTTACCAGCAGTTCAGAAAGTTCAGAACTTACATTTAAAAAAAAACAATGCCATGTTAAATGAATCGGTTTGTTTTGAAACTCCTGCCCACATATTATCACATGGAATATCTCATATCACATTCTATAAGATAATTGCTAGAGAAATGCAACATGACCTTAATGACATTTGTAAACAAATCAATACATTTCACACATAAATGGATGTTTTGCACAGGACTTAATTAAAACACTCAAAGTATAGGCTCAACAAAGGGGCCAGTTTGAGAGCGTTTTAGGCTAGTGTCAGTAAGAATATAAGAGTAATGAATATAAAGTATAAATCAATCAGTATTGTTTTGCATTCTGTGCCATTGTTTTGTGCATGTGTTTATGGTATTCCATTATAGTTTTTTCCCCAAATTTGTTGTTTGTAGCATATTTTCTTTTTGTGTAAGGAATAAAAATAGAACTAAAGTATTAACACATTTGAACAAAATAGTAAATGGTCAGAATGATTTGCCCCCTTGGTAAATATGATCAAAGATGGCTGTAAAAAAATAATCTGCATTGTTAATCCTTTTGATATTTTATCAAAAAAATGAGCACTGTATATATACACATATTATATATTTTAAAATATATATACACTAGGGCTGTCAAACGATTAATCGCGATTAATCGCATCCAAAATAAAAGTTTGTGTTTACATAATTTATGTCTGTGTACGGAGTATAATTATTTTCTATATATAAATACACACACATGCATATATATTTAAGAAAATGTGTTATTTATATATAAAATATTTATATACAATATAAATGATATATAATATAAATATATATACACAGTATATACATGCAAATATTTCTTAAATGTATACATGCATGTGTGTGTATTTATATATAGAAAATAATTATACACCGTACACACACATGTATTATGTAAAAACAAACTTTTATTTTGGATGTGATTAATCGCAATTAATCGTTTGACAGCCCTACCACTCTCAGAAAAAAAGGTACAAAAGCTGTCACTGTGGCGGTACCTTTTCAAAAGGTACACTTTTGTACCTAAAGAGTGCATATTAGTCCCTCAAAGGTACATATTGGTACCAAAAGTGTACATATTAGTACCTAAATGGTACATATTAATACCCTTTTGAAGGGTACTGTCCCAGCGACAGCTTTTGTACCTTTTTTTCTGATACACACATATTTCTAACAAATCTAAAAATAATAATTGAAAAATTAACAAAAAATCTTTTGTGATGGGGCTAGTGAAAATGTTAAATAACTAATAGCCCTTATAAAAGAACTACATACAGTTGAGCCCTGATATGATACATTTGTCTCTCCTTCATACACCCAATACCACAGATAATTCCAGAAAATAATAATATATAGGTTTTAGGCCAGTGTCAGCCATATAAGGCTGGTGTGGGTTTGCGATATAACACAACAGACCAACAACTGCACTGAAAATAAACTAAATGGATGGAGTGACTGAGGTGCTGAGAATATCCATCAATAACCTGCGCCATAGATCCACAGCGGCAAAATGAAAACCATTAGATCAGTGGAGCCACGATGACTCTTCCTCTTCCTTTAGAAGACTCTTCATCACATGATCAATAAGCTGAAAGGGCGGGTGAGGCAATAATAACAAGGACAGATGATTGCGTGGAGAGAGAGAAGGAGATGGAAGAGATATTAAGAAAACATGAGACCAGAGCTGCTGTGTGATGAGAAACAGGCCTGGAGAGATGTTTATGACTGACTCCTCCCTCTCACCTCCACTCCTTAAGCACCCACGACCTCTGACCCCGGGGTCACCAGCCAGTTCTGCCCCGCTCCCATACCCCCCCCCCCCCCTCAGGGAACAGAGAGGGAGGACAGGCTATTGATCAGACAGACTATTATCAGAACCCAGGCTGTTTATCAGGCTGTCTGCTCGTGAGTCACGAGTGTCTCCAGTCTCTAATGGAGCATGGCATTAGAACAACCCCCCACACCCGTCCTTACCATCCGAGCTCTTCCTCCCACCCCCTCCAGCTCTATTGATCCCTGCGACATCCGTCCTTGCCCCCGCTGTCACCCCTCCTTCCCCACAAGGCGTGATAGAGGGGCAACGTGTCTTGTCCCTGTAAGAATTGCTCCATGATGACTAGTCTCTTCGAGCTCTCCGGAGAGAAAGAAGGCCTCATCAGGTGCTAGTCTTCCTCCTCCCGACCCCCCAGGTATACAGCCAGCGGAGTGCAGGAGAGCAAAACCTCCATTAACAGCAACAGAAACCATTACACGGGGGCTCTTAGCAACAGGAGACAATCTCACCATGTCTCACACATGACTTCCCTTTGATCTTTCCCCGCATGCATTATGCAATAGGAATGTGCCTATCTACTTCAAATTATAGAATATTCTGCATTTTAATAACTCGTTATTAGTTACTCATGCAGTCTAGACTTATAAATTGTGGTAAGATTTTTGACAATTATGCTGCTAGCAAGAGCAAACGATTTCCATGTCATATTCCCTATTGTGAAGAAGCACTTGATTTATTTACTTACTTATTTTTAAGAAAACGAGAATGTCGCTTGTCCTACAAATATTTACAAGAAAGAAAACGTCATTACCTTCATATATAAGCTAAAAGAAGAATGCATGTTAATGCTTTTAATATCATTAACTAACAACAAACAGCAAGTTTTTCAGCATTTATAAATATCGTTTAATGTTAATTATTAAAAATATATTATTGTTCATAGTTCACATGAAAAAAAACATTTAATGGAAAATATATCAATATAATTATTACATATAAATACAAAATACATATTTACTAATTACATTATATTTTTGCATTTGGCAGACAATTTTATCCATAGCGACTCATATTGCATAGACATTCTCTACAATTGGAGCTACTGGAGCACTTTCAATAACAAAATAAACGTGAGAGTGAGGAGAAAACAGTAGTTGAGAAAGCATCATGGTGAAGTTGATGTTTCCACGAGCTCTGCAATTCGAGACTCCAGTAAAGTCGTGTCACATTTATTTATATACCAACATATTGTTTAAAAGCAAGCAGTTTTACAGTAATAAACATGAAAAAGAAAAAACAGAATTACAACTACATTTTCTACTATAAAGGGGCTTTCCAGTGTGTTCATGTTTGTACTCAAGGACGTCCAACCTCGAGGGACTGAACAGAAGAGATGAACCGGAGAAGATTTCCATGTTATTGAAGGCGGAGCCACAGAGCATACCTACCTATTATGTAATCGACACGGACCAATCGTAGTTCGAAGGTGTTTAACAGCCAGAGCGAACTTTTCCGGAAAGCTGTTTCGAACTCCCGAAATGAACACAAAGCGAACTTGGTTTTGGTTCGAAATGACGAAACACCAGTTTGTTCTTTGATTTCGCTTGAATAATATCGGGGCCTTTACTAATTCACTTGTGGTGAATGCAATTCTAACTCATGCTCATGTGCAAAGTTGTGAAAACTGATTACAAAAACACACCGCCACAATTACCATGTGAGAAGAGTCTGCTTTAATAGAGGTGCAAGTGCCATGCACCGGACTGCCTTCTGTGCCAGGCAGTGTCGATCTCGTGCAACATTCAGCTTCATTTGGAGGTCACCAGAGGCAGTCAGTGGTATGTGGAAGATAAAAACACAATGATGAGGATTTAATGATATCCAGCTCCCCGGCTATTGATAGCCAGAGTCAATGGGCTGCGCTGTCAGTGTGTCTCTCAGATACACGGCAGCTTAGCAGGGCCTTTGTGAGATGAAAACATCAGAGATCAATAGGACACAGGGGAGAATCAATAACCCGCCCAGCGCCCTGTGGCTTTCCTGGGGAAGCGTCTCTCTCTCTCTCTCTCTCTCACACACACACACACACTTTCCCTCGTTTTTATTGCGCTGTCAATGTACCATTAACCGTGCTCATAAAACATGCATCAGGCTTCGTCACAGGCATCGTATGCTAATGACTGACTGCTAATGAATATGAATGTTCCCCTCATAAACAGAAGCTCTGTTTCATTACATCTCTTCACACCTCACTGGGCTCACAAAGGCTGCTTAGGATGCAATGTAAATCAGGGTTTTAGATGGGTAAAGCACACCACCGTTTACATTCAAATGTTCTATAGTTTGCACATAAACTGCTCTCCCTGCAGTGCTCGACAACCAACAATGCATAATCATGAATTCACCGCAATTTTCAAACAAATGGCCCTTGGTTTAAATTCCTTAAGGGGATAGTTCACCCAAAAATGACAATCCATCATTTAGCTCCCTTACTTACTTTCTTCTGAAAGAACTCAGAGAAGAAGATTTTATGAAAAATGTTTGTCCATACAATGAAAGTCAATGGGGTCCAAAACAACATTGGACCCTAATGACTTTCATTGTGTGAACAAAGAACAAAGAGACATTTATATCTTATTTTGTGCTACTCAGAAAAAAAAGAGAGTCAAACAAGTTCAGAACAACATGAGGGTGAGTGAATGACAGAATATTCATCTTTGGATAAACTATCCCTTTTAAAGCTACAGCGCCCATTATCTTAAATGGCAATGCTCAATACAGCACTCAAGACTTTTGAATCTGAAGGCGACATAAAAGCAGTAATTCAGCATTCTTACACACCACTTTGGCAATTCATTCTGATGATGTGCAAGATTAATTACTATCATTGAAAGATGTGAAAGAGAGAATTGGACCTTAATTATGTTAACCTCTAGACCGGCACCTTGTCTTTTAAAAGCGTAACTCAATGGAAAGAGAAAGATGGCTATTAAGATGCTTTTTCTCAGTATCCTTGAAAGTCTCTGCCAGGCACACTGATCCAATTATCCATTTATAATTAATTCCATTAAAGTGAATGCCTCTGTACAAACACTATTTTTGAACATAGAGCGCACAGATCTGGTTGGCCATGACAGAAATGATTATTCACATGATATCCATTAAAGTGCATATTCATCTGGATGCATGTTTGCACTTACTTGCATGACAGAACATGAGTACAACAAGGTTGAGGTCAAAGGTCACAATAGGCATGTTCTGTCACCACTGAGGTATATAGCAGTAGCAGAAGGAACACACATGAGAATAGAACACATGCATTTATCCAATAAATAAAAAGGCTTGATGCCTTAGATGGAGTACCGCTCAATGCAGGCATTTAGTTCAGCCTCTCTTCGATCCCACTGTTGCTGCCAGAGGAGCTGTTAGCCTAGAGAAACATTAATGATTCAACAGAAATGAAATGCACAAATACCAAAGCGAACCAGCCATTTTGCAGACAGGCCCCGAGGCCACTCTGCAGTTATTAAAAAACCTAACATTATACATTCACATCACAGATAAGTCGGATCGTTTGTTCTCTCATATTAAGCCTGTTTGGTCCGGTGGGGATTGATCAGAGGACAGAGCCATCGAACAAACTTCTCTTTTGTCACGCCGTTGAAATATTCATAACATTTTTCATTATCTCCGCATTCGAATGCAACGCCGCAATCGCCTTGTTAGGGAGGAATCAGATACAAAATGAGAAATGTTACTCTTCAGTGGGAACGTCTTATGAATCGGCTGTCCATCAGCGAGGGAAGGCACAAGTGCTGGAGAATGAGAAGAGAGCAATTCCATGGCTCAGTGAAAGAGGCGGAAAGACAGAGAGACAATCAGTATTCAACAGAGTCAAAGTGCACGGGGGTACCCCCCTCCCCCCCCCTCTTTCTCTCTCTCTCTCTCTCTCTCTCTCTCTCTCTCTCTCTCTCTCTCTCTCTCTCTCTCTCTCTCTCTCTCTCTCTCTCTCTCTCCATTGATTGGTAACTCCACCCGTGCTGAAATCAGTCATAATGTAACAGGATGACTGTGATCCCACCAGAGCTCAGTTCAGGTGTTAAAGCTGACCCATAACGCATTATCCATATCATGCAATTAGAAACCATTAGGGTATATGTGGCTATTTTGTTTCATCCCAAATGACCAAGATACAGTGGCCCACCAAAAATATTCACACACTTAAAGGGACAGTTTACCCAAAAATCTGGTATGAAAATATGTCATATCATAATTTACTCACCTTCATGTCGTTTCAAACCTGTATGCATTTTCTCTTCTACAGAAAACAAAAGAGGATATTTTTAAACAGTTTTGGTGACTTCTGACTTTCATTGTATGGACCAAAAGATAAAAATGAGACACACACACACAAAACAAAAACATCTGTTATGCTCCACAGAAGAAAGAAAGTCATACAGGTTTGAAATGACAAAGGTGAGTAAATAATGACAGAATTTTACTTTGCCACATTTTTGTTGTTGTTCACATGATATGAGAATGTGTTTTCCCATAAGGGCCACCATGTTGCTAAATACGACTTTTTTTTTTCTCACTGAAAACTTGGCTGACTAATTTTTACAGTGGCACTTGAAGCTGAAAATTGTTTTTTATTTGTTCAATGAAAGAGACTTTGAGCACATTTCCTGTTCAACCACAAAAATATGTTTTTTTATTCTTTTATTTTTCTGTGTCATAGGGGCGTTCACAGCACAGACACAGAAGCCATTTGTCAACATACAGAAACAGGAGTCTGCATCTGGCATTGCTGGTTCTGTTCCTGATTATTATCTATTTAACAAGCTTCCCATCTTTCTCAAGGCCGCTGTTGTCCACGAGGTCAGGCCCACTTCATACAGCACTGACTCCCTCACAGCAGATATAATGACATCACCATCAGTTTGATTGACAGCATATGGATGTTTCCTTCCAGTACTGTAAACAAGTTGGGAAGAACCAGCTGCGTTTGAGAGCTAACTGACAGACACTGTTATGATAAGGGCCGCATTTTGCTACCCACACCTGTTCATCATCAGCCGGCACTTCCAGCAGGTTAATATTTTATGTTTAAATTAAGAATTATAAGGGAACATTTTTTAAATTCACCTCATTTGAAGAAATTGTATACACTGAACTTTAAATGTCAAGTTTCCATGACTTAAAATTTGCCATTCAATTGCCTATTTAGTTTGCCTATAAGCTGCATCACTTTAAAAAGCTCTATGCTCTTATTCCACTTATTTGCATGCTTTAATGTTCAATATGATGCATGTTATACAAATTGCTTATTGTTTTCTACTAATAAATGACAACTTCACATTAACACGCATGAACCAATAAACAAATATCTTTGACTTGCTAATAATCACCAAACTGATCATTTTGAGTAACAGTAACAAGCTCATCACAAGACAAGAAGTTACTAAATGTGACGTATTCAATCTATTCATGCCTCAATGGATTCTGGGTAGAGGATGAATGGGGCCGAACAACACCCAACAAAAACCCACTATTTTCAGTGTAAAGGCCTATTCAGACACAAAAAGATGCATTAACTTACCTGATTAAACTAGCAACAACTAAAAAGAAAATCTTAAGTTTTCATAAACCAACTATAAGCCAAAATAATCAAAAAAAAAAAAAAAAAAGAAGAAGAAGAAGAAAAAAAAGAATAAGCTACAATAGATCTTTGCTCATTCTTTCAGCATTATTTATTAAATCTAAGAACCATTCATCAGAAGGCCGAATTCTGACCTGCTCTTTCTTTCAAAGAGAGCACTGCTCCAACAAGCCCTTTAAAACAGAATGGGTGAAAAATGTGTTTTCTCAAACACAACAGTGCATGATCAATGTTGACAAGCTGAGAAATCAGATCTTACAGGACCGTCCCCAAAGGCAGAACATGCTCAAGCACTAACGAAAGCGGCGCTTTAATTCTCGGGCACTTTCAGCGTGGCTTAAAACTCAGGCAAGCGTTAAACGTGCACTGATCGTATAGCCACAAAGTGAAGGTTAGAAGGACAGTGTGTGAGCGGCCAACTCAAGTGTTCCCGAATCTCCACAGAGCTGCCTCAGACACGCATCCCGAGCTATGCTAATTCACTTGTCCCAAACCCTCTCATCAACGTGCCCTTATTTTGAGGTCACTATCGCATGCGTCACCACAAGAGCTCATCCAGGAAGCCAGAGAGTTTATAATGCGTGATTCTGGATGCACCCTCTGACAGCTGTCACTCAAGGACTCTCCACAACCCAACACTACGCTGATTTGATTGCTGATCTTTTGACCCACAGCCTCATTCTGTCTCTGCTCTAGACGTGAAGCAGCTCCCTTGAACAAGAGCTCGACTGCACTATGCTACGCTTAAGGGAGCCTCACACACTCGGTGAGATGCAAATAGCTTATTATGTAATCTTTTATATTATAGCAATTTTTCATTGCCACTCGAGACGAGAGGCTGTGCAAATGAGACACGGTCAGGATGACAAGTGAAGGTAAGAGTCGCACCATACGTTTTGTGATTTCTCCATAATTGCCACGCTTCAAGCCCCTTCTTGACGTGAACACGGGGGGCACCGGGCTCCCAGAAGCCTGTAATCTGATGGCAGACACGTTGAACACTGCTAAGGGCCCCTCAACCTGCTGCCATCCATCTTACTGGAGACAGTGACACTCTGAATCGAGAAGCCAGATAAATCTACATCACTCTCTTTTTAGCTTCAATATCAAATGAATTGCATGTGCACTGAAGAAAAATGTGTCGCAGAGAATTATAGTGATCTCCTCAACTGAGAAATTCCATAAAAAGGATGTAAAAGCACCATGTATGCTCAGTATCATCAATAACAGAACACTCACACCAAGGTCAAGGTAAAGAAATGTCAGTGAATAGCATCTTCAAAAAGCTATGGTATGTCTCCAGAGGACTTTGAATGTAGCACGACTTTTATGGTGCTTTTTTGTCATCTTGGAAAATTCAATATACTGCCAAATAAACAGCAGCAGCATTAAAAGATTTAGTCACATTGGTTTGAAACAACATGAGGGTGAGTTAACTATAAGTCTAATAATGACCCGAGCCAATCCTGAATGTAACAGCTTTTGTCAGAAAGAATCTGTCAATGCTTAGCTTCCCAAACAGAAAAGTTTAGCTGTTCTGACATTATGTGAAGCTATTTGATCATACATTTTCTTTTTTGTTTCAACAATGTTCTATTTTAAACCACTATGTGTGGCAAAATGTATCTGTAATACAAAGTGGAGGTAATACAAGAGAACTGTGCATTGCACTGTAAAAAGTGAATAGTTGGATCAACTTAAAAAAATTACTTCAATTGGTAACACCTAAAGAAATTAAGTTTTCTCAACTTAAATTATCACGTTTTATCGTGAAAAATCTGATAATTTAAGTTGAGAAAACTTAATTTCTTTAGGTGTTACCAATTGAAGTAATTGTTTTAAGTTGATCCAACTGTTCACTTTTTACAGTGTGTTTAAACTGTCCTATGAAGCCAGGGAATGAGAGAAGAGAATTTCCCTAGTTTTTCTTTGGGGCAAAACCATCTGATGCAGTAAAAAAAAAAAAACCACACCATGAATTGGATTACAGGGAAAATCTTAATGTTGGCTGAAAAGTAGGTTAAGAAAAAATGCACATAAGTGCCTTGTTTCTTATTTTCCATAAAGGCTTCGAATGTCCATTTTCTGGTGATGATGCGGTCAGAGCACACTGTGAAGAAATGATCCATAAAGACAAAGTGATATAACTCCTCTTTTAGCTGAGTTCCTAGAGGATTTGCTGAATTTAATATTTCATAAGGGACATTTTGTAGACTCCGGCCAAATCTAGAAACTAACGAGTTGAAACACAAATCTAAAAGACACCCTGCTCTCAGCAGCCAGTGAGGGGCCCATTAGTTTCAGTCGGTTTTTGCCGCACAGTTTAGCCTATGGGGGCCTGTTCAAGGCCTATGAAAAAGCAGCAGTGGTGTGTGAGCATGGCATGTAAACAGGCCTTTAATCAGGGAATGGTTTGGGGAGAGCTCTTTTTAATCTGTGATTATAACAGCAGATCAATGCGATTCCCGCTTCAAGCTGTGTCCAAGACAAAAAGGAGGATTTGCATCAAATATTCATAAGCAATGCTTCCTAATGGTTCTCCAGCCAGAGCCGATTTGGGATATTGTGCAGAGTCAATGAACTTACTGGAATCTTTTAATTACAGGACAGTGCACCTCTGCCGTCACAGACGATTTCACTGGGGGTTTCTCTTGATCTGCTTGTTTCAAAGACTTGTTAATATGCAGAAGTTGTGTATCGTCACAGAGACAAAATTCAAAAGTTCATCCAAGCATTAGGAGTATAATCACACTTATAATGTGTGGATCAGGAGTGATATAATATTATATTAATATTTTTCAGTGCCACTGCAAAATAAATCATTACCTGAGTTGTGAATGGGAGTCAGAAGTCTGTAATGAATATGGTAAATAAAACAGTGTAACAAGAAAAAAAAATGGCAAGAAAGATAGTTCTATGAAATGAATAGTGGGGTTAAATTCTGAAACAAATGAGTGAATCAAAAACCAGTGTAAAACCAGTGTAGTCCAGTAATGAGCCAGTTCTTTTTAATGAATAAAAAAGTGTAGTCCTGAATTAATTAATGAATAGATCAAAATGTTACTGGTTTGAATCAGTCTGACAACTCCTTCATTGAACTGAATCAATTATCTGACTCACTTACTGAATTGATTATTCTTTTATGATCATTATTTTCAGTGATGTCCGTTTCAAATTAAGCAAATTTTGGGTCAGTATCATTATATATGACATATCGTTAAAAATACACATTTGCATTATACTATCTTGTTTTTGATCAATTAAAGTGTGTGTGTAAATACATTGGCAAAAACACACATTGGCAAATAAAGTAAACATTCAGAGTTTACTAAAGAGTAGAGCAATTTTCCTCATAAATCTGGCAAGTCAATGGAAGAAAGAAAAAACTCTTCTGCACAAATAAATTCCATTAAAATGAATTAGAAAATGGAAACAGATGTTTTTTATTGAATTATATGCCAGATGGTTTCATTTGCCTAATTAAGTCTCAAACTGTCAGTCAAGCTGAGTTGCGTGCTACAATTTGTCAATATTCCCTTATATTCAAGCATTAAAAGCTTGTGCGTGTCTATTTTTGGTTCACAAATCTACCTTGCCCAAAATCATAAATCATTTTTCAAGTACTAACTTAAAGCAACAACAAAAATCTATGATTGTCTAGCCGAGGTCGTTAAGTGCTAGAGCTAACACTTGCTCTCACTAATACAATCCACTTTAATCTTTTCAATGTTTGATTGTATTTGCTTGAAAGCAAACGCAACAAGTACATAATTATCAGACTAATTAAGCTGCCAAAACACAAACACACTGCAAGAGCACCTTCAGAACAGTGAGTGCATGATTCATTAGCATCTGCTGTAAGCCTATTAATCATCTAACAGCCAATTAGCGCACTGTTACCGTTTGCAGTGGATATGTAAATAAATTCCTGGGTTAATTTCTTCCTCTGATAATAAAGGGAACATTATGAAAATTAGCTGTGTGACTATGTAAATGATCTATGTCGTTAATTGCGTGGTGGCTGATAGTTTTTTTTTTTTGTTTTTTTTTTTTGCCACGGACCAGAGATGCAAAGAAACATTTTCTCAGGCTGTTAGAGAAATTAAACGGGCAGCCTCAGATTCCCGAGAGGCACTTGCAGCGTGCAATAATGACATTTAGCTGCCCCTCTCTCTGACTGATGATCATAATAATGCTTCTGCCTGGCAGTGAGCCAGTTGTGGGGGGTGGTTGGTGAAGACCAGGTTGGACACACATTTAAAGACACAAACAGAAAATGGTGCCCTTGCACAGCTAGCCAAATTAACCGTGCCACACGTAACTAGCAGTGATTAATATTCATTAGCGACTAGTAAAAAGAGGCCCTTCCATTAGCAAATTAGCTCCATGTACAAAATACCAACACAATGTCACATGTCACCTCTGTCTGAAAGAGAAAACAGCATTAGCAACAGTCAGGTAATAGACTTTATTCAGAGGAGACACCATATTTCATTTGACGGAATCAAAAATGTTCTGTTTGGGGTCTTAACATCTAAAAAACATACATAACATGGCTCATAATTCATGAATACTCCAAATCTTATGAGATTACAAACTACATATAAACTCTGATTACATATTTCAATAAAGAAAAGAAAACATTACATTGCTAATGTTTGGGGTCTCAGACAGAGACATGAATAAAGGCAAAACAGAGATATAGATAGAGGTCAAATTGAGCGACTGAAACAAAATCACTAGAATAATTCACACCTTGTGGTAAAACCGAGACATAAAACTTCAATAATATCTGCGTACTGGGTTTTGATTTATTTCAGAGAAACTATTAAAACAATTTGAAGGGAAATAAGAGTTAATTTATCAAAATGACTATTATTATTTTATACATATATCAGTGAGGTCTCAGGAACACCAAACAGAAAAAAACATTAAAGTCAATGTCAACAGAATACGAGGGGGGGAAAACGTATGGATTAAATAGGATGAGAACATTAAACCTGATTTTAAATGTACTATATTTCTGCCCCTCACAGCTTCATTTTATTTCCTGTCATATTAAATATGCCGTCTACTTTATTCTGCTCTACATAAGTCTATAAGAGAGTAACTTCTGTTATACAAAGCACAGGTTTACAATCTCTATATTCTTTAAAATCCATCACGTTTCTGTAGGTGTGGGGATCAAATGGGTTAAGATGATATTCTCTTATTTTACCTCAGCAGATTTGGTTGCTTTTCAGCCTATTCTCCTCCTCTCAGCCCGTGATAAATGCTGCAGGCTGCTCCTAATCATCCATGGGACAAGAAAGGAAATGAGGCCTAAGACAGAGAAGGAAAGAGAGGAGGAGGGAGGAAGAAAAAGAGAGAGACAGGGAGAACAACGGAGGATGAATGGGGCATTTACTGCGGGTGACTTGGGTGATATTTTTTTTGCACGGCTTCCAGCTTACAGGGCCGCAAAAACATTACTAACAAGGAGTAGCACTGGATAAGCAGAAGAGTAATATCTGACTTTAGCAGTTCCCTTTGCACCCCCTGAAAACCCCCTCAGCTGAGCGCAGCCAATTGGATTATGTTTGGGATTATGCAGTGACAGGCCAGATGTTTTTTTCTGCATTTAACCGCCTAAACTGCAAATATTTCCTCTGGCTGTTTTGGCTCATTGAGCTACGATGTGAAGTCTGTCGATTGCCCCCTTGTGTCATTTCTCCCATCTGCAGGGTGATGACAAATAAGGCCAAATGTGAAAGGAGGTGTTCAGAAACCTAGTCTAGTAGTCTACTTGACACTAAGTTTACTTGAGATCTTTACTTAAAATAATTAAGTTGCCAAGACTTAAAATCTTCCATCATTGTAACAATTAACGTAAGTCCATTCAACTCAAAATGGATGTCTTAAGTTTTATCGGCATAAAATCTTAAATCATTGTTTCAAAATGTTTTCTTTGAGAAAGTATACACATCAAAGAAAAGTGATAAAAGTGCATATGGTCTTATTCTGCTAAAAACATCACATAAACACTCATGAGACAATGACTATGTAGTACATGCATTTGTCCAACCCACTACAAATACATCAAGGAATAGTTCAATTCTCTCATCATTTACTCACCCTCATGCCATCCCCAATCTAGATGTTTTCCTTTCTTTAGATGAACCACAATTTTGTCAGTGTTTGGCTGCGTCTGAAATAGCATTCTTTCCTATACTATATTATAGGTGACCCGATCTGGCGAAATGAGTCGGAAGTCGCAACGTTCCATTTTAAGATATGGGCCGATTATGTGGAAAAACAATGAAATAATAGATTTTTTTAAAAAAAAATTTCATTCTTTCCTATACTATATTATAGGTGAAAAACAGTATGTCACAAAGAAGTATGTCCGAATTCACAGTTTACTCATAAAAGAGTAAGCAAAAAGTAACAGGATGACCTATACTTCCGATTCTAAAGTGTGTATCTACCTTTTTCCTACACCCCATGACACGTCACGCAAATTATAGGATTAATTATGAAACTGTAAACAATCAGTGAAAGGCTCGCTCAATGAACGCAATAATAATCTTTTTTTTTTTTTTTAATGGGTACAATGAACCCACTGAGCAAGCGACGTCTGTGGACGTACAAAACAGGTTGAAATCAAGTCCGCCCGTCCAGGCCATGAACTGAACGTCCATTGACAGCCAGAATTAGTCTATTAATGACACTGAGAAATTATGTCCAATCCGGCCATAATCTAAACGTCCACTGACAGCCAGAACTAGTCCAGAAAAGACGTTCATGCTGACTATAATCTGGACGTCCGTTGACATCCAGAAACAGTCCATAAATGACGTGAATAAAGATGTCCAATCCGGCCATAATCTAAACGTCCACTGACAGCCAGAACTAGTCCAGAAAAGACGTTCATGCTGACTATAATCTGGACGTCCGTTGACATCCAGAAACAGTCCATAAATGACGTGAATAAAGATGTCCAATCCGGCCATAATCTAAACGTCCACAGACAGCCAGAACTAGTTCAGAAAAGACGTTCATACTGGCTATAATCTGGACGTCCGTTGACATCCAGAAACAGTCCATAAATGACGTGAATAAAGATGTCCAATCCGGCCATAATCTAAACGTCCACTGACAGCCAGAACTAGTTCAGAAAAGACGTTCATGCTGACTATAATCTGGACGTCCGTTGACATCCAGAAACAGTCCATAAATGACGTGAATAAAGATGTCCAATCCGGCCATAATCTAAACGTCCACAGACAGCCAGAACTAGTTCAGAAAAGACGTTCATACTGGCTATAATCTGGACGTCCTTTGACATCCAGAAACAGTCCATAGATGACGTGAATAAAGATGTCCAATCCGGCCATAATCTAAACGTCCACTGACAGCCAGAACTAGTTCAGAAAAGACGTTCATGCTGACTATAATCTGGACGTCCTTTGACATCCAGAAACAGTCCATAAATGACGTGAATAAAGATGTCCAATCCGGCCATAATCTAAACGTCCACTGACAGCCAGAACTAGTTCAGAAAAGACGTTCATGCTGACTATAATCTGGACGTCCGTTGACATCCAGAAACAGTCAATGACTGACAGCCAGAACTAGTTCAGAACAAAATGACAAACAATATCTGTAAATTAATTAACTGACTGTAAATTTACGGACTATATCATTAACTGTTAAATTGATCTTGCTGGTCAGACACCAACAGGGTTCATGATGCACACATGATGCTTTTAAGTCCTCCTGGGAAGTTTGTATTCATGAGGTTTTACTATTTGTTTTTTTTTTATGTTTTAAATTAATTTATGAAGCCACTGTAAAATGTATCATTACATGTTATATTGTTATACTATAATACTGTCATATTTTGTGCAGGCATTAGCTTACTTCATTGTAAATAGAAAAGCCTGGCAATGTAACTGCTAAATACCAAAGTATTGTGGTATTACATGTTTCTCACTGACACACTCATAACTCTTCAAGATCGGGCTTAAAGAAAATCCCAAGCTTCCTACTCATATTTTCATCATTGTGGCGGCGTTCATGTATGTTCAATTTGTAAATACGATCTTTATGATACAGGTATGTCTTGAGTGCATCAATAGCTCTAGTTTAGGGACAATCCATACAAACAATCTTTACTAAACAGACTGTCACAGTGAGAAGATTTTTGTCCTTTATCAATGCTAAAGGCCTAACCACTGCAGTTAACACCATGCTGTTAAATAAACGTCTGTAGACAAGTCTTAAGGTTAGGGTTAGGGTTAACCTTAATCCTTAATTTCTAACCCAGACCCGGTTTCACAGACAGGGTTTAGATAAAGCCAGGATTTGTCCTTAGTTCAATTTGGGTATTTCATTATAGCTTCTAAAAATGTGCTTTAGAACAACAAAAAAAAAAAAAACATTACTGGCGTGCATCTTGAGACAAAACAATGGCACTGCCATAAGATATGTCAGTGCAAGTTGCTTTCAGGTAATACAGCTCAAACATGCATTTTAGTTTGGGACTACAGGCTTAAGTCTTGCCTGTGAAGTGTGAAACCCGGGGTATTATGTTGTAACTTGTATATAATTCTGCCAATGTTACCAAAGTGTTGCGTTGGACAGAGGATTAACTCTAAACCAACAGGTTGTGTACCAATGCCTCACAGGGTGATAAAGGATGTTGACATTATTAGGCATAAGAGTGTTTCTAAAGGAAAGGTCAAGAATTTGTGAAAGTGTAAAAGGGTCATTATTGGTCACATGAATGTAACTGTCACTCACCACCATGATACCAATTCATTAGATTTTCATATAGATCTACATACAGAATTGTATATGAATATGCAGTGTTTGCTCTGTTTAATATACTGTTTGCTCTATTAA